>NC_090726.1:31411920-31636920 GCF_036898095.1 Palaemon carinicauda | reverse complement strand
TATATCCATTTAACCTTTGAAGAGGATATTGCCAGAAAAGTAGAAAATCCTTCTGGTTTCTCAGCAAATCTTTATAGACGAGGGCGATGTCCCCCATATATTCCACTCCCCAGCAAATCATGGAACACATTTACAGCTGGATAGACCTTTTAGTAATGTTCAAGAAATTCTCAACTCAGTATTGGTATTACAAGTACACTTCGTCCACTGATTCATCCCTAGCTCCCTGGGATGGCAAGACTTGGTTTAGAAAGAATCTCAATCTGAACGGGTTTTAATCCATAGATACCATTGAGCTACGTCATGAAGACAGCTAAATAAACATATATGGGAAAGAATAGGTGTTAATATAAGGGAAGCAAAGTGTCATGAGAGTTTGGATTCATAACGTATTTCCGGTGAGTCTTATGTATTTTTTCTTTTTTCCCTATAGCCACTCTATCATGGGAAAACACTCAACAATGAAAAAATATAAAAGCATAAATTATATGAAGACACCTGGAATCTGATTCCAATTAATCATTACTAGTATTAAGTCACAGGTCCTATTGAAATTCTTTCATTCAAGACCAATATTAACTGACTGAAGATTAAGAAAATAATTTTTTGTGCTACTATCTATAGGATATTAATCCCAATGAAATGGAACAGTGATGTTAAAATCACCATCTGCAATCCCTACAGAGATACTGCTGGAACTCTGAGGAAAAGAGCAAGATTCTCGATCTTACAAACATGACTGGGAAAGGTTTAATAGGAGATTAGTGAAAACCAACTGAACATTATGGCTCTGAATTTCAAACTGAAATGGCATGGAGGTACTGGTGGTTTGTGTGGTAGAGATGTAGGAAAAATGGTAAGGTAACACTCTTCTATTGGCATAAAAACTTATTATCTTGACAAAGTTGTGACAAAAGGGCCAGTTTATATGAAAAGATGGATAAGTAGTATTTGTCATATGTAGTAAAGTTTTTCAAACATGAGAGAAGAGATTACTGGATGCAAAAAGAGATGTGACATTCTTAAAGGAGTTGAACATATCAGGCCTTGAAAGTGAGTGTTAAATAGTATTTAGGAGGGATTTGAAAAAGAAAAAAAATTCAATGCTCAGGATGTATTATTACGTCAACATAATGCTCACTCATAAAGCCTCAGCGTAGGTGTAAAGTGCACTGAAGAGGATCAAGTGGCACTATCTTCCACATTACTTTTCTTTAAAGCTTTAGCTTAAAGAAACTTCTTGTTGCAAAAGGCAGCATGTATGTACACAAATACATACACTACTTCCAACTTAAATATCCAATTCTACACAAATACACTTGCAAAAACACCAATGGTAAACAAATGCTTTTTACATTAAGAAACTTCCACTTCCAGTCATAATGAAATAAGAAACTATCAAATTTCTTGCATGTGCACAATTACTATAAAAACACTTACAAACTATCCATCATCTTTCATAAAACAGGTGCAAAGGACAGGACTCAAGTGTATAATCATAAAGACAAATTTTGAACACGTATTACATACAAGTTAATCAACAGAAATAAAATTAATCAAGTGCCTTTTAAGAGTTTTTGTCCTTTTAGCCAAACATAACCAGCAACATTGTACTCGTTCTAATTTCGAAAGGAAAAGAGACTCGCGTAACCAAAGAATAGCAACTATGGAACATATTAAAGAAATTATTGATAAAAAAAACTACCAGATTATACTACTTCTGTTCATACAAAACTGAAATATGACCAATGTAAAGCATGGGCAATCAATCATGAATTTTTACGTTTGTAAAAATTAAATCTAACACTCAAATTGCCAACACTTTCACTTGTAAACATGTATAAAAATGTATAATTGAGAATATTTATGTACACCAGTACATAGCAGCTTAAAAGTAAATAAAGGAAGTTCATGTGTTTAGACTCATCGTGAAAACATTTAAAAGCACTGCATTCTGTTTTATCAAAATATTTCTCACAAATACTACTCCATTTAAGAATTATAGAAAACTACATATGGTGTCACGTAAAGTGCTATGGTTTAACACAGCAATTTCTTTTCATGCACTAAATAACAGAAGACACTTTTCAATTTAGACCAAAAGAGTAAATAATGAAATATTTTTCACTGTATCAGATTTGAGTCCTTAACACCAAACATGAAACAACTTATTTTTCATACTTGCACATTTCTTGATAATGCACAGCAATGACCTATTTCAAAGACATACAAAGTGAATGCCTTTTCCTTCTCTCATCAATACTAAAATCACCTCACCTTACAGTGTTCCCTTTCATTAGGGATACTGTATATGAGAGATTTATATCTTCAATGTATACACATTTCTTCCAAACACAAGAAATTAGAAATGCTAAGGGCATTAACAGTGGTATATCACTCAATATTCCCACTTCAGCCAAGGAAAATACAAAATGCTTAGTTACCAAGGCCTCACAATTAGGTAAATTATCTGCACAGCATATTTTATCTCATATTTTGATATCTAACCTCTATACATACCTACTTGAATGGTATCCTATAACAACTAAGCCTTAAAATATCCTATTTTTCATACCACAGATAACCTACTTTACAAATCAACTATAGCTAAGGTATCTACAATTTCTTATCTAGCAGCTAACCTATCTGATACTATTCTACTAAACATAAAAACTCATGTTTGATAACCTATCTGACAGCCAGGAAGCTAAGCTTACACTACCAAGCTATTCTACACAAGAATAACCTATCTACCAATCTTTTTATTTTCACGGTCACTTGTCTGTCAGATGATAGCCTATGTGGTATTCTTTAAAGTAATGAAGATAACCTACTTAATAGTGAGGTTAGTAACTGGGAACAGGCCCTGCCCATAAACATACATTTTTATCATGAAATGGATAGATAGTCAACTTTATAATCAATAAAATTCCAAATGTAGAGCAATTTAAAAAAAATTAAAGAATAAACATGTAAAGAATAATTACACCCATAGCTTTGGGTATAACCTTTTATAATAGAAAACATAGTCATCACTTGTGAGTACTGGCCAGATAAGCCTCAAATTAGCATCAAAATAAATTCAAATTTCAAATAAACACATTAGGGAATTTTATAGGTAGATTGGAGCAAAACTCGGTTATTGAACTTAACCAGTGTACAATTCTTAGTAATGCCATACTCAAACTTTAAATCATAAGAAATTTTATCTATTCAAATCCCAAAACAAGACCACTTCACCAAAGACTTTTGTACTAATTTCAGACTTCCAATAGTGAAGAGTGAATTCCCCCTATAGTTTTTCTTAATGATAAACACCTCAGCATACAGTTAATTGGAAACTGGTCTACAACCTTTTCTATAAAAAAAATGAAAGCCAAACTTCATTAACATGTGTATGTAAAATTAATTCACATCTCAAATACATATAAAAATCAACCTTTCATTAACTGCATGGAAATAAGTATGCTTTTAGAGTGAAAAGCATAAAAAGATAAACACTACTGCAAACTTGACAGAGCATTCTTACTCCTGAAGTGTCAATTCTATGATTTTTGCTCAAAACAGTCATAATGACCTTACGGGCAAGTATTATTATATTCTACGGTTCTGAACAGCAATCTATCATATATACCATGTTTTCAACTTATTCTTCCATTACTTAAAGCCTTGACCCCCCCTCCCTAATCCTCGGCCTAGCAAACCTACGAAAGCATAACTGTAACTAGGAGTTTGGCCACGGCCACCTCGATTAGTATTAGGAAGGCCTCCCCAACTAACATTAGACTGGTTCATATTAAGCAGACCAACACTGCTCCAAGAGGCAGCACCTCTTCCTATTGGGGTCTGGAGAAGGCCGGCACCTGGATTTAACAAGCCACGGCCAGGATTTGTACTTCCTGTACCCTGTCTTGAGTTGCCTTGTTGAGGTGTCTGTTGACTTCCATCGCCACCTCCCCTGCCAGCATTTCCACCACCACGGACAGTATTTCCACCTCCTCGTACAGCATTCCCACCTCCCCGGACAGCGTTCCCACCTCCCCGGACAGCATTCCCACCTCCCATGTTACTAGAATTCGGACCGACAGAGGCATTGTTTTCAACTTTGTTCCCTTTATTTTTATCATCACTTTTGGGAGAACTCTCAGAACCTTTGTTTTCTTTGAGTGAGCCTGATTTACTTTCTTCTTTGGCTTTGTCTTGTGATGATCCTGCAGATTTTTCACTTTCCCTTTGTTCATTTGACTTTGGCTTACCTACACCAGCTGGTGAGTTTCCAGTGGTTTTGATGGAACCAGTATTACCAGCTTTTGATTGAACTTTTTGTTCAGAACTGTTAGCTTCCTGGGGCTTACCAGTTTTCTCCATTTGTGACTTCTCTTTGTTTGCAGAATTATCTCCTTTACTATTATCTGCATTGTCATCCTTCTTCAAAGGACTTCCTCTACCACTCCCTTGATTACTGCCTCCCCTATTCATACCTTGCATTTGAGGTCCACCACGTCCTCTCGGAGAACTTTGATTATTGCCTCTAACATTTCCCGAGGAATTAGAATCTTGCTTTAAACCTCGCCCCAGACCCTGTAAGCCTTGCAAAGTACCTACTCTGCTTAGACCTTGAGGAAAATCATTTTTAGATACACTGTCTGATGATGATACACTCTGGTTGCTACCTTTTTCGGTATTGGAAACATTTTTCTTATGAATAGTATCATCTTTGCTTTTTTGGGTACCAGAATCTTGATTACCACCAGCCTTGTTGTTATTTCCTTGGTCAAAGGAGTTCCGTTGATTGGGGGCTCCACGACCTCTTCCTGAGGTACCCCGTATGCTACTACCTCTATTGCTTGCATTACTTGTGTTTTGGGTGGTTTCCATTTCTTTGCTTGAGCTTTCATTCATGTTTGAACTTTTATTTTGCTGTCCAAGACCTTGCAATGCTTTGAGTGTACCAGCAATACCAACAGTAGTAGTTGTATTACTTTCATTAGATGTTTGATTGCTGCCTCTTCCCATGCTTGGTCTTGAGGACCCTACATTTTGGGTGTGATTTCCTCTTCCCATATTCTGGTTGTTACCCCTTCCTCTAACTGCTGCATTGGAACTCTGGTTGTTTGCCCCTCTTCCTGAACTTATGCTACTGCCTCTCCCGCCACCTCTGGTCAAGTTTGCACCTTGATTATTCCTACCCAAACCAAAACTTTCCAGACCTTGAAGTGTTCCTGTTCTGCTTATGCTCACTGAATTAGATTCCTTTTCAGAAGAATGATAGCTTGGAGTATCCCCTTCATCTGTTTTGTGCTGCTTTCCATCATCTCTCTCACTGAAACTTTCTCCTCCCCTGGGATAATCACCAGAGGATAGGCTATACCTATCAGACCCAAAAGGAAAGTTGCCACCTGGTGCTCGACCATAATCACCTTGTCCTCTTCCTCCACGAACCATACCTCTCTGGTTAAAGTTGCCACGACCTCCTTGGATCGAGCCAAATCTGTTTGGAGAATCGTCGTCATCTGCCTGCATTCCTCTACCAAGGCCTCCACGCATACTTCCTCTACCAAAACTGCCTTGTCCACCATCTCTTGCAAAATCCATACGTTCTTCCCTGTTAAAATCGCCTCTGCCACCTCCTCCTCCTCCTCCTCCTCTACCAAAGCTGTCTTGACCTCTCCCTCTGAAAAATTCTCCTCGACCTCCCCTTTCTCCGATGAAATCTTGTCCCCCACCTCTTTTAAAATTTCTCTGACTATTCTGGTCATTTCCCCTATCCCAATCATCCCAACCCCTCCCTCTTTGGTTAAATTCACTTTCATTATGGGCACCTCTACCAAAGTTGCCCCTTCCGGCAGTGCCACGACCAAAGTTACCTCTCCCAAAACTTCCTCCTCGACCATTATTATGGAAGTCTGCACTTTGGCCACGTACCTTGAGGAAGGATTCCTTATCTTCCTCCTCCTCCTCCTCCTCTTCTTTCTTTTCTTCTGTCCTTTTCCCCGCAGATTTACTTTCACCCGTTCGCCTTTCATCCACCGATGGTGTAATGGAATCTTCCATTTCAACCTGTGAAAAAAAGAACATGTATAATCATTACAAACCCTATGTACTGCAAAGGTGCATAACAATTAAGGTACTGTACTCTCTACTTGTGTATCATTTCCTGTGCGTTAAAAATCCATAGTTCAAATGGCATTATGCCAATACCAACACATAAGAATGCTGTTAATATGGTAAATAACTATTTATAAAAACAAAATACATGGAATTGGTAATGTTTACAAGCTATCATAAAATGTTTTATATACTGTAGCTCTACCCTCTAGCTTGAGGCTAAACTAAGGCACACTATTCTACAGTATCTTAGTTATCTTCTTCTTAAAATATTCTATTTTACTTGTTCATTACTTCTCCTGTAGTGTTTATTCCCTTCTTCCCTTTCCTCATTGGGCTATTTTTGTGTTGGAGCCCTTGGGCTTATAGCAGCCTGTTTTTCCAACTGGGGTTCTAGCTTAGCTAATAATAACAATAATAATAACAATAATAATAATAATAATAATAATAGTAGTAAACATTAAGTGTTAAAACAGGTCAACATTATAAGATCTTCAAAATAAATAAAAAAAAATACATAATAATTTACCTGGCAATACAAATTGTCATGTGAAAGATTATGGCACATTTATAAAAAGGATGTTCTACCTTCCTCTACTATAAATGTAACTATTGAAAGAATAACCTCCCTCCGAGACCAATTAAGGTTTACAAAAATAAACTTTTAATCAAACCAAAATTAATTTATCAAATGATATTTGGAGCCTTATTTACTAGTCCATGTTACCTTATGGTATAAATTACATGAAGTATATATCCTCACTAGGCATTTCAGTCAAGCTTCCCTTAGAAACGTTATAAAACAAGTGTTCTGTACCATGTCCTCTTTTCAGACTGGGTTCCAAAACAACGCAAGTGTACCATGTCCTCTCTTCAGAGAGTTCCACAATAAAGTAACAAATAAAGCGAAACCCAATTACAATTAGCCTTTTAAGTGGAATACTTTTAAAAGACCTTTCATATGATAAAAGCTTCCTTAGGACTTTACAATAGAACAATAACTTTCTTCCTCATGTTCCAGGAGTGCCTCAAGACCCCAAAATTTAAAAGGTTAAAACTTGATTGGCTGTGCCTTCAAAATTTATATAAATCCTTCATTGACAACAAAAAACTTGCTTATATTTAGTTCTTCTAACACACCTTTCATATTCTTTACGTGAGACAATGTTCTAGTACAATAACAAATATTTGCAGATTTTTTACCGATACTCTTTGCCTTCATAATGCCAATATAACAACAACTTTGTTTCGGTGCCCAATTGAATGCCTTCCCAAGTTCCTCAAAAATAACTTCAACCATTTTATATAGTATTTCAATACACTTGTCCACTATAAAGATAGCATTGAGAACAGATATCAAACTGACAATAATTCTTACAGCACATTCTCTTACTAGAGCAGTCTCACACAGTAATAAATTTTGTTTTCTTTTGTATATTACTAAACTAATGTTTTCAAAACCTCTTATTCCTTCTACTTTACGATGTTATTGAACATACTGTTTCACATTTAAGTATAACTGTTTCCTTACTATATTGCTATTGAGCCACCAACTTTTTTTTGGTCTTATTCCCTCTCCTTATAATGTTCTTGTATATTTTTTTGGTAAGAATCATCAGAAGTTTTAACACCTCAATAATTTACATGAAGCAGATTTTTAGCTCTCTCACATTTAATTCCAACTTTTACCCCCTATTTAATCCTTCCTTTTAAAGATTGTCACTTTCCACTTTCTCAATCTATTATTGCTGACACTTCTCCCACGTGACTCTTCCAAACTTACTCTCACTTGATAACTAATTAGACTGACATGTTTTGCACAGTGCAATAAGTAAATCTTAATCATCCAAACAAATTGTAATTCTGTACTGCTAAAAGGTATACTGTAACTAATAAGTTTAATGAGTGCAACTGATAACCTATAGCCTGGAACTTTGGAAATTAAATCCATTGCATTTTTGCCCATTGGAAAGTCTTTCATGTTTCAAATAATTTACTCTAAGAACAGATATTTTTTTTTTTTTTTTTTTTTTTTGCTGCTGCTTTAAGTTCTAATTATATATTTCCTTTTCCGTACTGGGTCCCATAGACAACCCTTTCTAACCTGGTATTTATTTACATTCTTTTCAAAAATTCCAAAGTGGGCTATTTATTTAGAATTATGATATTTTAATTATAAAATAAATTTTTGAATATACTTACCCGGTGAATATATAATAGCTGAGCCTCCGGCGGCTCGACAGAAAAACACACAAAAACTCGCGAGCGATCGCTATGAAGGTTGCGGGTGTGCCCACTAGCGCCAACTATCGGCCAGATACCGCATATACATGTAAACAGACCCAATTTTTCTCATCACGCTGGTAAGTATATTCAATAATTTATTTTATAATTAAAATATCATTTTTAAATATTTAACTTAGCCGGTGAATATATAATAGCTGATTCACACCCATGGTGGTAGGTAAAGACCAGAGTTAATTAAGTTTACAGCGTATATGCTTAGTTTTTGACAGTTATATCATAACAAAACCCAAATATATAAAGGTACCTGGTAAGGAAGTTGACTTAGACGATTACTCTGCCTTATTAGTCTGTCTTCCTCACGAAGCCCAGCGATCCTCTTAGGATGCTGAAAGACTCCCAGGAGTTGAAGTATTAAGGGCTGCAACCCATACAACAGGACCTCATCAAACCCCTAATCTGGGCGCTCTCAAGAAATGACTTTGACCACCCGCCAAATCAACCAGGATGCGAAAGGCTTCTTAGCCTTCCGTACAACCCTAAAAACAATATTAAAAACATTTCAAGAGACAGATTAAAAAGGATATTGGAATTAGGGTAATGTAGCGGTAGAACCCTCACCCACTACTGCACTCGCTGCAACGAATGGACCCAGTGTGTAGCAGTCCTCGTAAAGAGTCTGGACATCTTTTAAGTAAAATGACGCGAACACTGACTTGTTTCTCCAAAAAGTCGCGTCCATAATACTTTGCAGAGATTTATTTTGCTTGAAGGCCACGGAGGTTGCTATAGCTCTAACTTCGTGCGTCTTAACCTTAAGCAAACATCGGTCTTTCTCATTCAAGTGAGAATGAGCTTCTCGTATTAAAAATCTGATAAAATATGACAAAGCATTCTTTGACATAGGCAATGATGGTTTCTTAACTGAGCACCATAATGCCTCAGATTTACCTCGTAATGACTTAGTACGAGCTAAATAGAACTTAAGAGCTCTAAAAGGACATAATACTCTTTCCAGTTCGTTGCCTACGATCTCTGATAATCAAGGAATATCAAAAGATTTAGGCCGAGGACGAGAAGGCAGTTCATTTTGGCCAGGAAACCAAGTTGAAGTGAACAAGTGGCTTTTTCTGTAGAAAAGCCGATGTTCTTACTGAAGGCATGAAGTTCACTGACCCTTTAAGCCGAAGCCAAGCACACTAAGAAAAGTGTCTTGAGGTGAAATCCTTCAGGGAGGCTGAATGTAATGGCTCAAACCTGTCTGACATGAGGAACCTTAGGACCACGTCTAAGTTCCATCCAGGAGTTGCCAAACGACATTCCTTAGAGGTCTCGAAAGACTTTATTGTTGGAAAGATCTAAGCCTCTATGTCGAAAGACCGAAGCCAACATGCTCCTGTAGCCCTTAATCGTGGGAGCTGAAAGGGAGCGAACCTTTCTCAGATGTAAAAGAAAATCTGCGATTTGGGCTACAGAGGTACTGGACGAGGACACAGATGCTGACTTGCACCAGTCTCGAAAGACTACCCACTTCGACTGGTATACTCTAATGGTAGAAGCTCTCCTCGCTCTTGCAATCGCACTGGCTGCCTCCTTCGAAAAGCCTCGAGCTCTTGAGAGCCTTTCGATAGTCTGAAGGAAGTCAGACGAAGAGCGGGGAGGCTTTGATGGACATTCTTTACGTGGGGCTGACGTAACAGATCTACCCTTAGAGGAAGACTTCTTGGAAAGTCTACCAGCCATTGAAGTACCACGGTGAACCATTCTCTCGCGGGCCAGAGGGTAGCAACCAACGTCAACCTTGTCCCTTCGTGAGAGGCGAACTTCTGCAGTACCTTGTTGACTATCTTGAATGGTGGGAATGCATATAAGTCCAGAAGAGACCAATCCAGTAGAAACGCGTCTATGTGGATTGCTTCTGTATCGAGGACTGGAGAGCAATAGATTGGTAACCTTTTGGTCAACGAGGAGGCAAAGAGGTCTATGGTGGGTTGACCCCAAGTAGCCCAAAGACTCTTGCCCACGTCCTTGTGGAGGGTCCATTCCGTGGGTATCACTTGACCCCTCCGACTGAGACAGTCTGCCAAGACGTTCAAGTCCCCCTGGATGAATCTCGTCAACAGGGAGATGCCTCGATTTCTTGACCATAAGAGAAGGTCCCTTGCGATCTCGAGCAGCGTGAAGGAGTGTGTGCCTCCTTGCTTGGAGATGTACGCCAAAGCTGTGGTGTTGTCTGAGTTGACCTCTACCACTTGGTTTCGAAGAAGCTTTCGAATATCATCAAGGCCAAGTGGACTGCTAATAGCTCCTTGCCGTTGATGTGCATGCTCTTCTGACTTGAGGTCCACAGACCCGAGCATTCCCGACCGTCCAGGGTCGCACCCCAACCCAAATCCGACGCGTCTGAGAACAACACGTGGTTTGGGTTCTTGACTGCTAGGGATAGTCCCTCTCTGACTGATATTGCTGTCCCACCATTTAAGGCATGCCTTTACTGGTTCGGAGACTGGGAATGATACCGTCTCTAACGTCTTGTCCTAGTTCCAGTGAGAGGCTAGATGGAACCGGAGAGGCAGAAGGTGTAGTCTCCCTAGTGAGACAAACTGCTCCAGGGATGAGAGAGTCCCTACGAGACTGTTCCAACTCCTGACTGAACAAACGTTCTCTTTTCAGCATTAGTTAGACTTCGAGCAGGGCTTGTTCTATTCGGGTGGCAGACGGAAAAGCCCGAAAAAAAAACTGGACTGCGAATCTCCATCCCCAAATATAGAATAATCTGGGATGGGATCAGTTGGGACTTTTAGGTTGACCAAAAGTCCCAACTCCCTGGCCAGAGTCAACGTCCAATGTAGATCCTGCAGACAGCGAAGACTGGACGATGCTCTGAGAAGCCAGTCGTCCAAGTACAGGGAGGCTCGGATCCCCGATAGATGGAGGGATTTTGCCACATTCCTCATGAGCCTCGTAAACACGAGAGGAGCAGGACTGAGGCCAAAGCACAGGGCTCGAAACTGGTACCCCACAATCCTGTAAACAAACCTCAGAAACGGTTGGGAATCCGGGTGTATAGGAATGTGGAAGTATGCTTCCTGAAGGTCGAGAGAGACCATCCAGTCGCCTTCCATAAATGCTGTCAAGACAGCCTGGTAGACTTCATCGTGAAGTTTGTCTTGACAATGAATACATTGAGCGCACTTGCCTCTTACGTACTCCTGCAGTGAACATGGCTGCCAGATCATTGGAGCCATCCCTGAGGGACTTGTTCCTGCAGAGAACGTGGCTGTCAGATCATTGGAGCCATCCCTGAAAGCCTTGTTTATGCATGACATAATTGTACAGCAAAACTTCAAACGCTCGAAAAAAAACTCCTAACAGGAGATGGTCTAGCTCTGAAGTCGACCATAAAATCTTGGAGCGTCTCATGGCCAGGCGCCAGGGAGAGTCTATGAGGTTTGAGAAGTCTATCTGGGCAGAGGCAGGAACTCCCAAGCCGAGAACTTCTCCCGTGTCATATCAGACTCTCGCTCTATAAGCCAGCTTAAAAGTAGGGAAAGCAAAGGCTGTCTCCCCCAAACTCCTCCTGGTGATTAACCAGTCGCCTAGCAAACGTAAAGCTCTCTTAGAAGAGCGAGAGAGCACTAGCTTATAAAACAACGGCTTCGAAGTAGCTAGGCCTAGTGTAAACTCTGACGTTTAGGCGAACGAGGAGCAGCAGTTACAAAATGATCCGGACAAAGATCCTTCAAAATCAGCATGATTTATTTAAAGTCCATAGAGGGCTGAGCAGCTTTAGGCTCCTCTCCGTCTGACAGAGTCCTCAAGGGAATATCAGTAGGAGGGGGATCAGCAACTTCCTCATCTGAAGGAACCTTGTCCGACAATAGCCGAGTCTCAAGCAAGGGAGAGACCTGCCGTGGTGGCAATGCTTGACAAGCAGAGTCCACACGCAAAGGAGCAATCAGTAGCAGTCAAGGACGCTACGTCATGTAACTGCTTAAAGGACTGACCAGTAACAACAACAGGTGCGGGAGGACGTTCGACGTCAACTCGAGACTGCCTTGACTGCTTAGACTGAGCAGTCAAAACAACTCTTGACTGCGGTGCTTGACGCTCAACGTCAAAACAAGTCAACTCTGCTGGTTGGTGAACGTCCTGAACGTCAACAAGAGCAAGCGGCAGCGGCTGAACGTCCACAAGCGGCTGAGAGTCAACACGGGACTGCATCGAGTGAGGCTCTACAAAACACGATTGACGTGACTTTGTAACGTCAATGTCAACAGGACGAGCAAAGGCTCGTTTGGGAGGCTGACGGCCAAGATCTCGATCAGCTAAGCGGCGAGGATCATCGTGAACCTGCTCAACAGAATAGTCCTCCATAAGAGAGGCAAGCTTATTCTGCATGTCTTGCCGTACAACCCATTTAGGATCAACGGGAATGGTTGCGGTAAGAGACGAGGGTAACGTCTGTGACTGCAAAACCTTGCCTACAAAAAGACTCTCGGAGCCTGTGTTACGCTTTTGTTTAGGCGGCGAGCAGTCTTCCGATGACTGCATAGGGTCAGAGCTGTCCTAATGGTTACAAACAGGACGCTGGACCTGTCCTGAAAGGACTGACTTTCGCTTAAAGGGCCTCGAAACCTTGCTCCACGGTTTCTTACGCGAAAAGCCTTCGGATGACGAGGAGAAAATCATCTCGCTCGTCTTATGGTAGGGGCGGTGTTGATGAGACACGCCTGAAACCATAGAGGGAACGTCTGTTCGCTGATCAAGTCCTCTCGAACCCATAAGTCGTACGACATTACTTCTCCCCTGGGCTTGGGAGCTTGCAAGGTCTCGGACTAGGTGAACGACAGGCACAAACAGACGAACCCTCGGTCGCAACACTGATAACACTTTGCGCAATTATCACTATCACTACGATTTTCTGTTTTGCACTTACTTCACTGAAATCGAATTTTACAACAATTCACATTAGGTATGAATAAAACTGATTTCTACCTGAAGCACGCAATTCTACCCTCATCAAAAGGTTATAATTGCGAAATCAGTCGTATAATGTAAGCACATTAATACAAGCAAAAAACAGTAAACATATATTAAGATAAAAAGATCAGTGGCTGGGAAGGAGACTAAACACTAGTTCATTCAAAACTACGTTTTCAATCTCTCACCGTACAGTGCCTTGGGACGAGAATAAAAACTAAAAACGTTTTATCCTTTCTCCCCGTACAGAGACTAGGGACGAGAGTAAAAAACTGACTCGAGAACAACGTTACTCGCTTGGGACGAGAATAAAGATCGGAACGTTCTCTCTCTCTCTCTCTCTCTCTCTCTCTCTCTCTCTCTCTCTCTCTCTCTCTCTCTCTCTCTCTCTCTCTTGATTTCGCACCGAAGAGAAGAGCCCACTTACCTTTCGTCAATAAACAGGTTATTTGACCAAAGGAAAAAACTGAAAGGTTTTTCAATTAACAAATTCCTTTAAAATAGTATTTAAAACATTTAAGTTTGAAAGAAGAATGAACAAAACGTCAGAATCGATTTACTCTTTCTGCAAAGTGAAACCGTGATTCTCTCTCTCTCTATCGTAACGATAGAGCGCAAACTGCGTAGCATAAATAAACTAAACGTTAGTTCATCTTTGAAACAGTACGAAGACTATTCAAAGAAAATCTTTCATAAAATATTTACTAAAAAATATTTATTTAATAAGTTTTAAATCATTTGCTCTGTAAAAGTTATTTACGATTGAAAGGGCTCAACGTTGTTTAACTTCGGTTTCCAAGTTAGGACCGCCTACTCTCGGATTAGAGGAGGAATAGGAAAGGTCGCATATAAACAAATCATTAAAATTTATCTTGATGTTTATTATAAATGGAAAGCTAATCGAAGAGGCCTAATAAAGGCGGTTGAGATATAAAATATATAGTTAACAACAACAATTTATAACGTGATTAAGATAATTGCTAAAAGCCTAAAACACACTTCCGTACTAAGGGAAGGGTCGGCCATTTAAAAGTCAAAGAAAGTCCAAAAAACAATCCAAAGTCATCAAAAATTAAATCTATCCAAAAACGAGTTCAAGATTTAAGTTGAAGATAAAACACCTGCACTGCGAAAGCTCAAACCAAAAGGAAGTACTTCACCAAATATGTTGAGAAAACTCCAGGTTATACAGCGAGTATTGATACGTCTTGTCGTTAAGGCCGACAGAGAAAAATTGGGTCTGTTTACATGTATATGCGGTATCTGGCCGATAGTTGGCGCTAGTGGGCACACCCGCAACCTTTATAGCGATCGCTCGCGAGTTTTTGTGTGTTTTTCTGTCGAGCCGCCGGAGGCTCAGCTATTATATATTCACCGGCTAAGTTAAATATTTAAAACCACATAATTCCCGTTTCCTTTGAATTTCTGAGGAATAAATAATCTATTTTCCTTATATCTTGTATGATATTTGTAAAAAAAAACATTTGTTGCACATCTCACTAAGGTATGTTCTTCATATTGCTTTATCTGGAAGGAGCGGAGAGAGGAAAAATCCCCTTGTGTTCATTTGTATGATGTTGGCTAACCCCCAAAGTTGGGGGAGTGCCTTGGTAAATAGATAGATGTCATGGTTATGCTGAAAGATATTTAGTGTCAGAGATGATGACTAAATATGTAAAAGGTGTAAAATTTGCCAAGAAAATTAAATGAAAATATCTTATAATGGACAGTACAATACTCACTTCTTCAATGGCAGCATCTTGAGCTAAGGCAGTGAGGTCCACTTTTGTACAACTTATTGGGGTGGGTTGCCATGTTGATATAATACGATTTATGTGTTCCCTTGAATGGTTATGCGTGTTGCGCTGCATACAAGTCCCCATGTCCACTTCAAGGCTTCCTACGTAGACCTGGAATTATTCAGTATAAATTCATTATCACACTTTTTAAATATCATATAAGTTAAGGCATTCCTTTATAATACTTTATATAACCAGTAGATTTGTAACCCAAGATGATAATAAATCTTAATGCCATAAGATAACTGTCATTGTTTACAGTCAAGAGGAGTAAAAATAACTGAATTTGTTTCATATCTAAATCCAATCAAAGTGATATAAAATCTTAAACATTCTGGGAAAGAAAAATGTATACAAATTACAAGTTAATCGTTAACATCTCCAATATCTTCACATAACCATAGATAACAGTACTAAACATTGTCATTTATAAAATAGTGTTGGTTTTCAAAAACGAATAATAAATCCACGTCAGATGTGATAATAATGACAATTCATGTCCTACCTCAGTAAAAATGAGTTAACAGTATTTCTACTGCAAAATAATGATTTAAGACAAAATGTGTCACATTTATCATTAACCACTTCACTATTCATTATCATCCCGTTTAATGCAAGGCAGCGGATCTGCCCTCAATAATCATATATAAGATGTGTCACCATCAGATGTACTGTACATGCACACTTATTCTCTATAATAACCTACATTTCAATGTTTTTTTTTACTGCTGATTTCAGAAATTTTTTTTCAAAAGGTTGCTGTATTTTCTAATGTAATTCACTCAAAACAACCAAAATATTCTTTCCATTCATTGTGAATTGATTATAGAATAATTTTTCAGAAACTGCTTTTATATAATTTTACTCTAAATACAGGAATATGATTTCATGTGTAAAAAAAACTATATTCACTGAAGAGATTAGGTTATTCCATATTAATTCCACAATAAATAGCCATCGAAAGTTATAAAACTACTTGTCAGTAATAATGGCCTTTACGTTATACAGAAATTTAATGAAAATGTCAATTTATTTCCTGTGATGTATAATTATAAGGCATCCGAAAAACAAAAATTTATCTTCTGATGAAAAAAGGAACATGTTTCTGCAGAGGCTCTCCATCCCATACACACAAAAATACTGAGTAAAATGTCAATAAATGGAAATGACAGTAGGCTAACTTATACTCGTGAAAACAATGAATTGTATAAGACATATAAATGCAAATGTAGAAATGCTAGTTGAGAAAATAAGAAAGTATTAGACAAAAATTAACCACATCATGTGTCATCATCTTTACAGTTATCAACGTTAAAAATGTGGTAAGCGATACGATATTAAGGAAATATCCTAAGATCTGTGATATACAAGTAAATGATGTAGGAATTCCAAAATTTATCATAAAATATGGGGAAGATTTATATAGATTGATACATTTTCAGGTAATTATTTATAGTACGAAAATCATTTGGTGTGATTTTAGAAATAAGTGCGCGACAGAATTTGACCAAAAAAGAGCTTTCAAAAACTTTTATGAATGGTGGTTTGGTGGCATTTTGTGTAGGAGTCAGAGGGGAAGAACCGGGAACAGTTGTAAAACATATAACTGCGTCGCACTTTACAGAATGCTTTCAGTGTGGTTTGAACACATATACCAACATAGAAATAAACTAAAATAGCCCTTGTATTATCATGAATAAAGACTAGAATCGCAAGTGTTGCACTTGGTGGCGGGGTGAAATGTGAGGTTCACTACATTTCTATGCTAGGGGGGGGGGATGTTTGAGTAATGCCTCATGTAGGGATGTCATTATTGGCTAGAGGGAGTAGTGTGATTCTACATGGTAACATAAACCACACTAAAATAAGTCTTACACACTCAAGAATAAAGGCTGGAATCCCAAAGAGTGGCTAATATCAGGGAGGGTACGAGCTATTTTAATAAAATTTCCTAAGTGTGATATACTACTACGTGCTGTACTTTTTTTAAGCATATCCAAGTGATTTTAACTACCATATGGTTTGTACTTATAAATGACGTATCTGGGACGTTGTGTATAGTACCAGGCATGTTTTGACATCATGTAACATCATTGTAGCGAAGCGGTTAACAAAACTTCAATTTCTTTCTATTCTTAGCTTCCTAAGACTGTCATCACTAACTACATTACAGGTTATTTTGTATTCTCACATTTATCCAAGTTTCACCAACTTTTTAGGAGGGACAAGGAATGAGAGGAGAGAATACACCGCGGCTCAACTAGTATATATCCACTGAATTTTTCCTCATTACTCCTTACTAAATAATTCTACAAAAAAATAAAAATGGCAATGGAAAAGTGAATAAATTTCCAATATAATGGGAAGCTACAACCAACAGGTGTTCATGCAAAAGATGAGCAACTGTAGCCAAAAGACGATTTTTCTAAAGTAAATTTACAATAAAGATATACATATATATATATATATATATATATATATATATATATATATATATATATATATATATGTATATATATATAAAATGTATTTATGTATGTATGCATCCATTGTATTCTCTGACACAGACAACCAAGGTTTAGACATCTTATCTATGATTGTAGCATGAATACTAAGGAAGTTCATCATGCTCTTTTATGCATTGGTGGCCATCTTGGATTTCACAGCTTTGTAGTACTTTCATTTTGTTAAACTTTTAGTATGTCATTCTACAAATAACATAAATCCAGGAATAGTTGAAAAACCTTTTCTGACAATTTTTTTAGGGTTGAACCATATTTGCGCTTGACTAATAATACTGTCCTTGACAAGACACACAAAGAATGCGGATAATGATCTAATTTCCATAAAAAATCCATGCAGTAAATACTAACAATTGCAGGAGAACCCATCAAAATTAAATACAAATAATAATTTCTGAATCTGAAACAGAGCATTAAATGTTGACTAAATGAACTCAACATTGAAGAATGACAGGATAATACTAGATGTTGCCTTGGTTGAGAAGAAAACGGACCTTTTTCAGTTTTTGGAGTAGGCTCAGCCCAGGTCAAAGCTTTTGGAGCAAAGCAATATGAACATCAAGGGAAGTTCATGGAAATAAGCCATTACACAGATTTAAAATATAAGTCATGCTTTTACAACAAATTTTGGAGGCTTACCTCAAATGAATTCTTTTTTCCATAGGATAATATTTCATTGAAGTGTTCTAGCCTATTATTTACGCAGTCTATAATAATGAATGGGAAAAACCCATCATCAACTTGTTTCTTGAAAGACTTTATTAAAGATAACCTGTAGGCATCTTCTAGGTCTGGCTCATATTCATAATCCATAATCTGAAAAAAAAAAATCAAATATTTGAGAAAAAGTTTCAAAACTGAAGAAATACTTGGTAACCATAACAATACAGTACTAAAAAAATAATTTAGTTTCAATTCATAATTTACATTAACATCAATTATTTCTAAATAATAAGAAATTTCTTCTCTAAAAATGCCTTGATAATCTACACAAGAATGAGCAGTAGTCAGAAGGAAAGAATTGTGCTATATGAATTGCCATATGAATTGACGTGTGAAGGAAATTTATGGGAAAAGACCAAAGGGATTAGAGGACAAGAAAAGATGACAATTCAGTAGAGACTGAGGCTACCTTAAGTGAGCTAATTACATTTTTATGAAAATTAAAAATAATCATAAATAATCAATTTTAAAATAGTGTACTATTCCAACCTTCTTACCTGATCATTCTATAAAAAATAAATTTGAAATATATATCATACATGTGAAAATATACTTTGGATATTGAACAGTAGTTTGACACAAATCTGTACGCCAATAAACTTTTCATACTATTATAAAAAATATACACAGGTAAATCACTTAACCACGGCCAATTAACTGGAAGCATCAGCAAAATTTTTAATACAGTTAACTGCTGACATGTTCACCACTCGGTATAGTAAGACGCTTGATGCATGTGCATTCAGTCTCTCCTGTGTGTGCCTAGTGTTACTCTCATTGTTTCAATGCAGCTTCTCTGGCGAGTGTGCATTATGGCGTTAGCTGTACTGACAAAGCAAAGCAATGACAAGATTGTGTAGTCTACTTGTATATTTTACGACTGTAGTCATAACTCCTAAAAGTGTTTCAAGTGTAGGGAGTGTTGGCCAAATGGCTAAAAGGGCTTGAAAATGTAAACCACAGCTAAGATGACAGATTTCCTCAATTCAATCAAGAATAATTTTTTTATTTTTTTGCCAGTTATCCAAAAGTATGGGAAGATGAGCCTTGTGCTCTTTCATCACGTGATTAAAATCTAGTGTGATGCCTACGCCAAAATCACTTACCCTATCAGTTTAAGCATTCAAGAATCATAATTATCGATTCTTCCACTTAAAGGGTATAATGCACTACTTTTTAGGACTTTTCAAACAACAGTAAAGTTTATCTAGGCTATTAATGGTGGATTTACGCAATGGCACAGGTTCTTGGAATGCACTGGGCATGGTTCACGAGGTTTTACTGAAAAAAAAAAAGGTTTATATTTTTCAGTACAACTGTTGGACATCAAAAAATTATTCAACAAAATTAACACTTACTTTGGTTTTCACTTTTCTTCCAGTATCGGGGTCCTCAACCATTTTCTCAGTCTCAACCATAAAGTAGTCGTCCAAACTGAGTATCCTTGGCGGACTTCCTCCATTTTCTATTTCTCGATCCTTCAAAGATGAATTTTACCCATGCATTAGTTAAAACCAACAAATCACTAATATAAAAACTTTTAAAATGATATTTTAATTATAAAATAAATTTTTGAATATACTTACCCGGTGAATATATAATAGCTGCAACTCTGCGGCTCGACAGAAAACATACTAAAAAACTCGCGAGCGATCGCTATGAAGGTTGCGGGTGTGCCCACCAGCGCCAACTGTCGGCCAGATATCACTCTTGTATGTAAACAAAACCTTCAATTCTTCTCGTCCCGCTGTGTCTCTAATGGGGAGGAAGGGAGGGTCATTTAATTTATATATTCACCGGGTAAGTATATTCAAAAATTTATTTTATAATTAAAATATCATTTTTAAATATTTAACTTAGCCGGTGAATATATAATAGCTGATTCACACCCAAGGAGGTGGGTAGAGACCAGAGTTAATTATGTTTACAGCGTATAAGCTAGGAGTTTTTTCATTTTGGCTGTTATCAATATAACAAAACCAAAATAAATAGGTACCTGGTGAGGAAGTTGACTTAGACGATTACTCTGCCTTGTAAGTCTGTCTTCCTCACGGAGCCCAGCGATCCTCTTAGGATGCTGACAGACTCCCAGGAGCTGAAGTATCAAGGGCTGCAACCCATACAACAGGACCTCATCAAACCCCTAATCTGGGCGCTCTCAAGAAATGACTTTGACCACCCGCCATATCAATCAGGATGCGAAAGGCAGAAAGCCTTCCGAACAACCCATAAAACAATATTAAAAACATTTAAAGAGACAGATTAAAAGGATATTGGAATTAGGGAAGTGTAGTGGTAGAACCCTCACCCACTACTGCACTCGCTGCAACGAATGGACCCAGTGTGTAGCAGTCCTCGTAAAGAGTCTGGACATCTTTTAAGTAAAATGACGCGAACACTGACTTGTTTCTCCAAGAAGTCGCGTCCATAATACTTTGCAGAGATTTATTTTGCTTGAAGGCCACGGAGGTTGCTATATCTCTAACTTCGTGCGTCTTAACCTTAAGCAAACATCGGTCTTTCTCATTCAAGTGAGAATGAGCTTCTCGTATTAAAAAAAAATCTGATAAAAAATGACAAAGAATTCTTTGACATAGGCAATGAAGGTTTCTTAACTGAGCACCATAATGCCTCAGATTTCCCTCGTAATGACTTAGTACGAGCTAAATCGAACTTAAGAGCTCTAACAGGACATAATACTCTTTCCAGTTCGTTGCCTACGATCTCTGATAAGCAAGGAATATCAAAAGATTTAGGCCAAGGACGAGAAGGCAGTTCATTTTGGCCAGGAAACCAAGTTGAAGTGAACAAGTGGCTTTTTTCTGTAGAAAAGCCGATGTTCTTACTGAAGGCATGAAGTTCACTGACCCTTTTAGCCGAAGCCAAGCACACTAGGAAAAGTGTCTTGAGGGTGAGATCCTTCAGGGAGGCTGAATGTAATGGCTCAAACCTGTCTGACATGAGGAACCTTAGGACCACGTCTAAGTTCCATCCAGGAGTTGCCAAACGACGTTCCTTAGAGGTCTCGAAAGACTTAAGGAGATCTTGGAGATCTTTATTGTTGGAAAGATCTAAGCCTCTATGTCGAAAGACCGAAGCCAACATGCTCCTGTAGCCCTTAATCGTGGGAGCTGAAAGGGAGCAAACCTTTCTCAGATGTAAAAGAAAATCCGCGATTTGGGCTACAGAGGTACTGGACGAGGACACAGATGCTGACTTGCACCAGTCTCGAAAGACTTCCCACTTCGACTGGTATACTCTAATGGTAGAAGCTCTCCTAGCTCTTGCAATCGCACTGACTGCCTCCTTCGAAAAACCTCTAGCTCTTGAGAGTCTTTCGATAGTGTGAAGGAAGTCAGACGAAGAGCGGGGAGGCTTTGATGGACATTCTTTACGTGGGGCTGACTTAACAGATCTACCCTTAGAGGAAGACTTCTTGGAAAGTCTACCAGCCATTGAAGTACCTCGGTGAACCACTCTCTCGCGGGCCAGAGGGTAGCAACCAACGTCAACCTTGTCCCTCCGTGAGAGGCGAACTTCTGCAGTACCTTGTTGACTATCTTGAATGGTGGGAATGCATATAAGTCCATAAAAGACCAATCCAGTAGAAACGCGTCTATGAAGATTGCTTCTGTATCTAGGACTGGAGAGCAAAAGATTGGTAACCTTTTGGTCAACGAGGAGGCAAAGAGGTCTATGGTTGGTTGACCCCAAGAAGCCCAAAGACTCTTGCCCACGTCCTTGTGGAGGGTCCATTCCGTGGGTATCACCTGACCCCTCCGACTGAGACAGTCTGCCAAGACGTTCAAGTCCCCCTGGATGAATCTCGTCAATAGGGAGATGCCTCGAATTCTAGACCATAAGAGAAGGTCCCTTGCGATCTCGAGCAGCGTGAAGGAGTGTGTGCCTCCTTGCTTGGAGATGTACGCCAAAGTTGTGGTGCTGTCTGAGTTGACCTCTACCACTTAGTTTCGAAGACGCTTCCTAATATCATCAAGGCCAAGTGGACTGCTAATAGCTCCTTGCCGTTGATGTGCATGCTCTTCTGACTTGAGGTCCACAGACCCGAGCATTCCCGACCGTCCAGGGTCGCACCCAACCCAAACCCGACGCGTCTGAGGACAACACGTGGTTTGGGTTCTTGACTGCTAGGGATAGTCCCTCTCT
Source organism: Palaemon carinicauda (assembly GCF_036898095.1). Classification (NCBI taxonomy): domain Eukaryota; kingdom Metazoa; phylum Arthropoda; class Malacostraca; order Decapoda; family Palaemonidae; genus Palaemon; species Palaemon carinicauda. Next base: position 31,614,374 of record NC_090726.1, on the reverse strand, counting down.
CAGACTGATATTGCTGTCCCACCATTTCAGGCATGCCTTTATTGGTTCGGAGACTGGGAATGATACCGTCTCTAATGTCTTGTCCTAGTTCCAGTGAGAGGCTAGATGGAACCGGAGAGGCAGAAGGGGTAGTCTCCCTAGTGAGACAAACTGCTCCAGGGATGAGAGAGTCCCTACGAGACTGTTCCAACTCCTGACTGAATAAACGTTTTCTTTTCAGCATTAGTTGGACTTCGAGCAGGGCTTGACTGCGAATCTCCATCCTCAAAAATAGAATAATCTGGGATGGTTTCAGTTGGGACTTTTAGGTTGACCACAAGTCCCAACTCCCTGGTCAGACTCAACGTCCAATGTAGATCCTGCAGACAGCGAAGGCTGGACGATGCTCTGAGAAGCCAGTCGTCCAAATACAGGGAGGCTCGGATCCCCGATAGCTCAAAACTGGTACCCCACATTCCTGTAAACAAACCTCAGAAACGGTTGGGAATCCGGGTGTATAGGAATGTGGAAGTATGCCTCCTGAAGGTCGAGAGAGACCATCCAGTCGCCTTCCATAAATGCTGTCAAAACAGCCTGGTAGACTTCATCGTGAAGTTTGTCTTGACAATGAACACATTGAGCGCACTTGCCTCTTACGTACTCCTGCAGTGAACATGGCTGCCAAATCATGGAGCCATCCCTGAGGGACTTGTTCCTGCAGAGAACGTGGCTGTCAGATCATTGGAGCCATCACTGAAAGCCTTGTTTATGCATGACATAATTGTACAGCAAAACTTCAAAGGCTCGAAAACAGCTGTGAAGTTGACCTGTAAAATCTTGGAGCGTCTCATGGCCAGGCGCCAGGGAGAGTCTATGAGGTTTGAGAAGTCTATCTGGGCAGAGGCAGGAACTCCCAAGCCGAGAACTTCTCTCGTGTCATATCAGACTCTCGCTCTATAAGCCAGTTTAAAAGAAGGGAAAGCAAAGGCTGTATCCCCCAAACTCCTCCTGGTGATAAACCAGTCGCCTAGCAAACGTAAAGCTCTCTAGGAGAGCGAGAGAGCACTAGCTTATAAAACAACGGCTTCGAAGTAGCTAGGCCTAGTGTAAGCTCTGACGTTTAGGCGAACGAGGAGCAGCAGCTACAAAAAGATCCGGACAAAGATCCTTAAAAATCAGCATGATTTATTTAAAGTCCATAGAGGGCTAAGCAGCTTTAGGCTCCTCTCCGTCTGACAGAGTCCTCAAGGGAATATCAGTAGGAGGGGGAACAGCAACTTCCTCATCTGAAGGAACCTTGTCCGATAATAGCTGAGTCTCAGGCAAGGGAGAGACCTACCGTGGTGGCAATGCTTTACAAGCAGAGTCCACACGCACTGGTGCATTAGTAGCGGACCAGGACGCAATGTCATGTAACTGCTTGACAGTCTGTGAACTGTCAACAACAACAGGTGCGTGAGGACGCACAGCGTCCACTCGAGACTGCTTTGACCGCCTAGACTGAGCAGTCAAAACAACTCTAGAATGCGGAGGTTGACGCTCAGCGTCAAAACAAGTCAACTCCGATTGTTAGCGAACGTCCTGAACGTCAACAGGATAATCAGCAAGTGGCCTAACGTCCAAATGTGGCTGAAAATCCACACGAGACCGCATCGAGTGTGGTTCTAAACAACCTGACTGACGTAACTTAGCTACGCCAACGTCAACAGGACGCACAAAGGAACGTTAGGGTGGCTGAAAGCCAGGATCTCGATGAGATAAACGGCTAGGCTCAACGGACTTATCGGCAGAATAGTCTTCCATAAGGGAGGCAAGCTTATTCTGCATGTCTTGCCGTACAACCCATTTAGGATCAACGGAAATGGTTGCGGTAAGAGACGAGGGTAACGTCTGTGACCGCAAAACCTTGCCAACAAAAACTCTCAGAGTCTGTGTTACGCTTTTGTTAGGCGGCGAGCAGTCTTCAGATGACTGCATAGGGTCAGAGCTGTCCTAATGGCTACAACCAGGACGCTGGACCTGTCCTGAAAGGACTGACTCTCGCTTAAGGGCCTCGAAACCTTGTTTCAGGTTTCTTATGCGAAAAGCCTTCGGATGACGAGGAGAAAATCGTCTCTCTCGCCTTATGGTAGGGGTGATCTTGGTAAGATACACCCGATACCATAGAGGGAACGTCTGTTCGCTGATCAAGGCCTCTCGAACCCATAAGTCGTACGACATTACTTCTCCCCTGGGCTTGGGAGCTTGCAAGAGGTCCCGGACTAGGCGAACGACAGGCACGAACAGACGAACCCTCGGTCGCAACACTGATAACACTTTGCGCAATATCACTTTATCACTACGATTTTCTGTTTTGCACTTATTTCACTGAAAACGAAACTTTTACTGATTTCTACCTGAAGCACGCAATTCTACCCTCATCAAAAGGTAGTAATTGCGAAATCAGTCGTATAAAGCAAGCACATTAATACCAGAAAAAAACAGTAAACATATTTTAAGATAAAAAATTCAGTGGCTGGGGAAGAGACTAAACACTAGTTCATTCAAAACTACGTTTTCAATCTCTCACCGTACATTGCCTGGGGACGAGAATAAAAAACTAAAAACGTTTTATCCTTTCTCCCCGTACAGAGACTAGGGACGAGAGTAACTCGAGAACAACGTTACCCGCTTGAACGGAACGTTTTCTCTCCTCTCTCTCCCTCCGTCTCTATCTCTCTCTCTCTCTCTCTTGATTTCGCACCTAAGAGAAGAGCCCACTTACGTTTCGTCAAAAAAACATGTTATTTGACCAAAGGAAAAAACTGAAAGGTTTTTCAATTAAAAAGTTCCTTTAAAATAGAATTTAAAACATTTAAGCTTTGAAAGAAGAATGAACAAAACGTCAGAATCGATTTACTCTTTCTGCAAAGTGAAACCGTGATACTCTCTCTCTCTCTCTATCGTAACGATAGAGCGCAAACTGCGTAGCATAAATAAACTAAACGTTAGTTCATCTTTGAAACAGTACGAAGACTATTCAAAGAAAATCTTTCATAAAATATCTATTAAAAAATATTCATTTAAAAAGTTTTAAATCATTAGCTCTTTAAAAGCTATTAACGATTGAAAGGGCTCAACGTTGTTTAACTTCGGTTTCCAAGTTAGGACCGCCTACTCTCAGGAAAGGTCGCATATAAACAAATCATTAAAATTTATTTTTATGTTTATTATAAATGGAAAGTTAATCGAAGAGGCCTAATAAAGGCGGTGAGATATAAAATATATAGAGGAAAATCTATAATTAATTTATAACGTGATAAGATAATTGCTAAAAGCCTAAACACACTTCCGTCTAAGGGAAGGGTCGGCCATTTAAAAGTCAAAGAAAGTCCATACTCTCTTTGTCATCAAAAATTAAATCTATCCAAAAACGAGTTCAAGATTTAAGATGAAGATAAAACACCTGCACTGCGAAAGCTCAAACCAAAAAGAAGTACTTCACCAAATATGTTGAGAAAACTCCAGGTTCTACAGCGAATATTGATACGTCTTGTCGTCAACGCCGACAGAGAAGAATTGAAGGTTTTGTTTACATACAAGAGTGGTATCTGGCCGACAGTTGGCGCTGGTGGGCACACCCGCAACCTTCATAGCAATCGCTCGCGAGTTTTTTAGTATGTTTTCTGTCGAGCCGCAGAGTTGCAGCTATTATATATTCACCGGCTAAGTTAAATATTTAAAAATTTAATTTCAAATGACATCCCCTCTCACATGGTATGACTACCGGTCTCCCCTTACCAGAGGGACAATGGGAGACCTAGCCATAATATGTGGTAATGTCCCTGAGTGTGACCAGATATGTATGTATGTATGTATGAATGTATGTACACACACACATATATATATATAGGCAGTCACTTCCTAATAGAGCTGTAAATAACAAAAATAAGGGACAAGTACTAAAACCCTGTTGGGAAACCAAAATTTAGAACAGAGTTAAATACTTATACTGTACAATGTATTTTTAATGCAAAGGAAATAATGATGATTTTAACTTTAAAGATGGGTTGTGAATAATTCATCCTATATATTGGAATTCCAAAAATTTCAACAAAACGAACGTTACCTTGATCATTTTAGCGACGGTAGTTTTCCCTGATCCAGGTGGTCCTCTCAAAATAATCACCATTTTTGGAGGACGCATAAATCGACCAGGAACAGATATCAGATCTTCTATGGTAACAGTTTCACCAATAACCTCGGGTTCCTTATTTTCGATCATTTTTGGTGAAGGTGGTGGTGGGGGTCTTAAACCAGTTTTTGGTGTTATTGATCTGCAAAAAAATATATTAAAATAAATTACACTGAGATAGCTTTTTGCACTCAACTAATTTATGATATTACACCGTAAAGACTTTAGATCAACACAAAACCAAAAAAGTATAAATGATTAGCAATCCAAGATGTGATTTTCATGACATTTTTCACATATGACTACTGTATTAAAAACATCCACTTAAATACATTCAGCAGTTTAAATAACCAGGACAAAAAGGCAACGGTAAAGTAATCATCTTCAATTAAAATTTATTAACTAAAAAAAACAAAAAAAAAAACAGATGAATGGGTAAAATATTATAATGTAGACAAGTGAGATGGTTGATGGATAATTTGACATTTAGAAGCATAAAAGTGACAATTGATGAAAGCTTTAAACTTGAATATCGCTAATCAGAACCCTTTTCGTTTTGATGCATTTTTGGACTAGTGATTTTATAGTGAAATAGTAAAGGAGGATATAGTCTTAATAAATTTTCCTTTAGATTTTATTTCATCAAATTTTTTAGTATATATGAGAGAGAGAGAGAGAGAGAGAGAGAGAGAGAGAGAGAGAATCAGTTATTACTAGTCCACTGCAGAACAAAGGCCTCAGACATGTCCTTCCACTTGCGTTTCTTTATGGTCTTTCTGTGCCAGTCCACCCACAAACTTTCTTAGTTTGTCCATCCATCATCATCTCTCCCTTCCCCTGCTACTTTTACAATCACTAGGAACCCATTCTGTTATTCTTAATGTCCATCTATTGTCTTTCATTCTCATTATATGTCCTGACCATATACATTTCTGTTTCTTACATGTTGTTAGAATATTCTTTACTATAATTTTCTCTCATACCCATTTATTGATACTTCCACCAACAAAAAAAAAAAAAAAAAAAAAAAGAGAGAGAGAGAGAGAGAGAGAGAGAGAGAGAGAGAGAGAGAGAGAGAGAGAGAGAGAGAGAGAGAGAGAGAGAGAGAGAATGGTTGTGGTTTGTTATAAACTGGATTGATTAGGGAAAAAGTAGAAACTACAGAAACTAGTTTGTAGGTGTTTAAAACATGACAAACTTATAACAGTTTGTATTTTTCCTAACATACAAACCCAAATTCTTTACTATAGGAGATATTCTAGCGTGAGCTGGAAAATACGGCAGAAAACCTTAACAAGGTCGTTAACGACCGGGCCGGTAGTTATCCTCCTGTTAGTGGTGGGGGACTGCCGGTCGGTAGCTACTGAACACCTTCAATCGGATTCTAGCTAGGACTATTTTTAGGGGGGGCGGTGACGGAGGGAAGATTTGTGTAAAGAATTCGGGTTTGTATGTTAGGAAAAATACAAACTCTCTTATAAGTTTGTCATTTGTTCCTACACTAGATACAAACCCTCATTCTTTACTATAGGAGACTTAGTCTTGAGGTCAGGGTGGTCGAGGAGTTCCCTATTCCAAGGGAAGATAGTCCTCAGACTAGACTCTTTGACAAAAAAATCTCCCGTTAAACTTTTTTTTGTAGATCCCCATAATCTTAGCACGGCTGAAAGTTTGTAATTACGTGGAAACAAATTTTTCAGGATGAAGAGGGTCAGGAACATTCGACTCGGACCCTTTCATACTTAGGATTCCCCCGACCTTGAAAAGGAGAACCCTCGTGACTATGAGTATAACTTATACCCTGTGAGTGGAGTCAGATGAGTTTCATACCTTATTTCTATTGGCGAGTCCAGCTGAAACTGGTTACAGACTAGGATACCCTGATGGAAGGAAGAAGGAACCGCAGAATATAGGTGGATGTCCTTCTAAAAACCTAGTGTAACACAGAATCCTCGACCAATGGCTTCTGTCCCCTGAAAGGGCGTAAGGTAGCTACAGAACCTGTTGACCTGCCACAACAGGCCCTATAGAAAAGGTGTTTAGAGACCTATGTGTCACATCGGTTAAATAGTGAGTGGTGAATGTAGATTGGCGTTTCCAGACTCCAGCTCTTAAGACTTGGGAGACTAAAAATTTTTTCTTAAACGCCAGTGAGGCAGCCCCTCCCCTAACTTGATGGGCTTTGGGTTGAGCTGCCTCTGCGTCTCCGTGAATGGTTCTCGCAATAACTTTCTTGAGCCAGAAAGAGATGGTGTTGTGAGAGATTCTCTTCTTTACCTTGCTGGTACTGAGGAAGAGATGATGGAGGCGTGGTCTGAAAGGTCTGGTGCGCTTCAGGTATTTCCTTAGCGCCCTGACTGGGCACAGTAGCAAATATTCAGTATCTCGTGTTACCTTATTGAGGCTGGAAAATTGAAATTCTCTAAACCTCTCATCGGATGATGAAGGATACTGAGTTTTGGCCACAAAGCCTGGCACGAAGTTGAGTGAAACTTCCCTCCATCCTCTAGAATGGGTGACTTCGTAGGATAGACCATGTAGTTCACCGACCCTTTTTGCCAAGGCCAGAGCTACTAGGAAGATGGTCTTAAGGGTTAGGAAGTAGTCAGAGGTCCTATCTAAGGGCTCATAAGGTGGACCCTTCAAGGAACGTAAGACCAGGGACACGTCCCAAGGTGGTGGTCTAATCTCAGCTGGGGGGCAAGATATCAACAAGGTGATATCTTCTGAGGTGGAAAGGTCAACCCCTCTGAGTCTACAGATGAGGTTTAAGGCTGAACGATAGCCTTTAATTGCCGAGACTGAGAGGAGTTTTTCCTCCCTGAGGTACTCAAGGAAGTCTGCCACTAATGGAAGAGAGGGATCGAGTGGAGACACGCCTCGCCCTCCACACCAAGCTGCAAACACTCTCCATCTTGCTTGCAGGAGGTTTGTGGAAGATTGGCACAGGTGCCTGGACATGTGCTCAGCCACCCTCCCTGAAAAGCCTCTGCTTTTGAGGAGTAACTGGACAGCCTCCAGGCGTGAAGCTTCAGGAAGGGGATTCTCCCGTGGGGAGAAACCTTAGAACTTGAACCAGCAGGGAAAGAAAATCTGCGTATCATTCTCTGCTTGGCCATGCCAGAGCAATTAGGGTTAGCTTGCAGTTCCGGGAGGTCCTGAGTTTGTTGATCACCCTTCAGAGCAGGCAAAAGGGTGGAAAGACATATGCGTCCAGGTTGTCCCGAGAATGTTGAAGGGCGTCCTGGATCGCTGCCTGATGGTCTGGAACTGGGGACCCGTAGCGGGGAAGTTTCGCATTCAGAGAAGTGGCGAACAGGTCTATTGCGGGGAAACCCCACAAAGCTATTACTGTCTTCGCTACTCGAGGATCCAAAGACCATTCGCCACTCAACACTTGGTTATGCCTGCTCAGTTGATCCGCCACGATGTTTCTCCGGCCCGGAATAAACCTGGCTGTGAAAGAAATGTTGTGACCTTCCGCCAACTGGTAAATCTGGACCGCTAGCAGACAGAGGTCTCTTGTCAGAGTACCCCCTTGTTTGTTGATGTATGAGACGGCTGTGGAGTTGTCGCTCATCAGCACCACCTCTTGTCCTTGTAGATCTTTTACAAAGTATTTTAGGCCTTTCCAGGCTGCTAATAATTTCAGGTGATTTATATGGAGAGTTTGTTCTATCGGAGACCAAACTCCTGATGCTAATTTCGGGCCTAGGTGGGAACCCCAGCCCCGTAGCGATGCATCCGAAAAGAATTTTAACTTCGGACTGGGGCTTTGGAGGGGAATGCCCTTTTGGGTATTCTCTCTGGTTGACCACCAATGAAGATCTTGTATCACCAGAGCTGGAACCTCAACTGACAAGAATGGGGAATCGATCTTTTGAGACCAATGGGTCTTTAGATGCCACTGGAGACTTCTCATTCTTGATCTTCCGCCTGGAACTAGTTTTTCTTGAAGCGCCTAGAGGATCCCTCGCGAGAGGAAGTCGATCGCGAGGCAGAACGATGACGCGAGGAAGCGCTCTCCTTATGTTTGTGACAAGAGCGCTTATAGTCTCTCGTCGAGACATTTCGTGAAGAGATAGAAGGCGAAGAAAAGCAAGAACGATGACGTCTCTTCCTATGTCGCCTGTCTCTCCGACGAGAACGTCTGGGCGAAGGAGAGCGAGCTCTCCTTTTCCTCTTCTCTCTCTCCCAGCTAGCCTCCGAGGAGGGCGATGAGGAGGAGGAGGAGGGGAAGGGGGAGGTACTACGATGTTTGCGCTTGCGACGTTGTAGTTTCGTAGAAGCGCATGCGAGGTGCGAAGTAGGCGCCACGGAAGCTTAAGTTACTATATCTGCTGAAACTTCTGCGGGCGCCGATTGAGTTGACGGGAGGTAGGCGAGGTCCGGAACTCCCGAGGGTTCCAAAACAGAAGGGACCTGAGGTAAAACTGTGCCCGCGAGGAACTGGTTCCACACTTCCTCCGAAGGAGAACCAGGAAGTCCAAGGGCAGGCCATACCGCCCGTACGTGATCTGGAATGGAAGCGGTAATAGAGTCATTCCCGGTGGCGGAAAAAAATGTCCCACTGGGAGGGGCAACGTGATACGCTTGACCAAGGGGAATGGGGGTTAAGTCAATGGTGCCGCTCTTCCTCGACTTCCCCCCGGAAGGATGGAGGCAAGGAAGAGTCTGAAGGGAGAGATCGAGAGGCCGAAGAAGAGGTCCGAGACTCCTTACCTTTCGACGGCGAACCTGGAGGTAACGAATCCTTTTTGGATTTCTTCTTCTTTCTCTTCACGAATTTTTCCCACTGAGAGGGAGACCATTCTCTACATACTTGGCAGGGGGATTCTTCAGAACACCTATAACCTCTACACGAAGTTCATAGGGAATGAGGATCCACTTCTGGTGGTGACATGAATGTGCCACAAGATTTCGGGGGAACCCCGGGACACTTCCTCATAATAGAGGACATCACATCTAACAAAGAAAAAGAAAAAGTGTTAATCGAAAACACAATAAAAAAAGGCTAGTCGGCCAGTCAAACAAAAGCAGGAGCAGCGGTGTTACCACTGCGACGGCTAGAATTCAATTGTAGGTATTCAGTAGCTACCGACCGGCAGTCCCCCACCAGTAACAGGTGGATAACTACCGGCCCAGTCGTTAACGACCTTGTTAAGATTTTCTGCTGTATTTTCCAGCTCGTGCTAGAATATCTCCTATAGTAAAGAATGGGGGTTTGTATATAGTGTAGGAACAAAAGAGAGGTAAGAGTAAATGTGAGAGAGAGATAGATTGGATTATCATACAAAAGAAAGATAAGAGCAATGAATGTTACAGTGGATGGAAGAAGAATGAGGGTGAGCCATTGGCATAGATTTTGGTGTAAATAATACATGGTTTCCAAATGAGAAGAGGTGAAGCAAGAATGGTAGCAGGGTTTAAAGCCAAGGTGTGACTGCATCCATGGATTGAGGGAAAAATCTCCTGAATGCTGAACAAGAATATAAAAGAAAATTGAAATAACATATACGAAGTCTGTATTAAATTAGGAGATATACAGAAGTCTTAAAAAGAATAGTGTAGATGAAAGGACAAATCTGAGAATTCAAAGGTTGCTTAGTCATGTGGGAGGGACATAGGAAGTAAAGTTGTTGAAAAAGTACCAAATTCAGAAGAGAATGGATTAAAGAGAAAGAACTAGAAATGGATGCATACATATTGTGCCTTAGAGAGGAGGGGCCTCAATGACCAAGAAGTGTGTGAAAGATGGATGTAAAGAGCAATCGATATAATGACTTTGATGCTCTGCTAATAAATCTTCTTAACGGTGTATGAAGCAGCTACCAAAGAAGAAAAGAAATTCCATACACCTTCATCACTTTTTTCCGTTTTTCAACATACAGTATATTTTTGGGTAATTATTTGACCACCCTTTTTTCAAACAAAGACTGAAAAAATGAAAAATATATTTTCTAAAAAATCTTGCAAAGTTTAAAAAAAGAAACCAAATCACTTACCTAGATGGAGATCGTGAACGTATAGGGGACCTGTCTCGTCCTTCTATCAAGGGTGGAGGAGGGTGAATGCCTGGTCTTGGACCAAACGGTGACCCGCGCATTTCATTTGGACCTCGAACATCCTCCCTGCTTAATCGTAACCCTCTTTCTCTCATCATTTCAGCCCGCATCATCTCTTGTCCCTGAAATACACAAAGGCAATTCTTAAAAAATTGCCATTTTTTTCTAATACAAAACTTAGGGCTTTTTTAATAAATAAAAAAAAAATCCAGACTTAAGTTTCCCATTGTGGCTAAATAAAATAGCCCCACACACGCGGTAAGACTAATAAGGTTGTGATCTGATGTCATCTGCCACAGATAGATGCATAGTACTCTCACACACCATATCCAAAGAATTCTATTTTTGTTTTGCTAAATCTGTATGAAAAATTATTGAAGCTAATCTACAAGAACACAGGAGTTTGGAGAAAAATCAAAATACATCATGATATTGTTAAAGTCAAAATAAAAATAAATATCATTAAGATTTTGAAAACTTTGTATAAAGATATTGAAATATACCGAGATGGCAGACTCTACTATCAATATTTAGTCAGGCTTTCTCCATCTTTATGAAAATAGTTTTGAATTCTTAATCATAAATTAAGAGAAACCTTTACCGAAATGTTGAAAGATTCTCGGGTCAAACTTTACGTTACAAATATTTTTGCAATAGTTCCTTATTGAAGAATTAGTTGTCTTACCGGTGGTTTGTGTTTTCTGCTACTGTCTGGCATTTGTTGATTCACTCTCATGGAAAGATTGGTTAAGCTAGAACCAATAGAGCCTTGCTCACGGCAAGGAGACTGGAAAAGGTAAATAGTGGACATTTATCTAGAATAGTATACCCTAGAAATTTCTCATCTTTTTTATTCCATTAACTGCTGTTCAAAAAAGTTTCAAGTTTTTTTAAAATTATCAAATTTAATAACTGGAGATGCTTTAATTTAAAATCGAAGGTGATATAAACAAATTGAAGGATTTGGAATGAGAAGCTCTATATTAGCAAAATTCATATAAAAAATGTATGGTAGATAACGGAAACAGATGGCTTGAAATTTTTCCTTCAAATGTAACATAACTACTTTATAGAAGATATTACAAAGCTTTCTTAATTGTCTTTGAACAAGAAAATCGCACTAGACCTTTTGATGAATAAAATATCAACGGCTAAAATTATATTCAATACGAAAAAGGAGATGAATAACAGAATTTCATTATCGACTTATCAATTGAACGCAATGATCAAAATTCCCTTGACACCTTCATTTATAGTAAACTTCCAATAACTGCTCCTAGGAGCTATTTCCTCAATGCTTTTTATACTTTTTTCCTAAAGATGAAATTAATATCATATACCGTACACCCTGTTCACTCTTCCCAACAAAAGTTTAATAATGAAATGATATATTTAGGAAAAAATTTTTTTAAGACAACCAGTATAATCGAAACAATTTTTTTTCAAACATATTGGACAATTCCTTTGCAATAAATAAAACACTAAAGCGAGGATAATAAGCCTTATAAAATGGACAACATATTTCAAGTAGCCTTATTGTCTCACAAGGAAATTAACAAGGTTTTTAGGCTTTTGTGCCACAAATGACACACATTCACTCATATATACGATAGCTTTAAATCCTATTTCAACAAGAATAAACTCTGCTTATGAACATCCATTTCTTCCCTTTTCCAGTTTCCTGGCTGTCAGTAAAACTATACTGCTTCTATCTTCAATGATCTTTAATTGAGTTGATATAGAAGAAAACACAGGCCACTGGTTAAGACTCATTACTCTTCAATAAGGAAGCAGTTCTAAATTTGTTAAGTTTGACTTGAAAAGAAAAAAAATCAACATTTTGTCAATGGTTTTTTCTAATTTAGTTATTATGAATTGATTCTGATCAACATTAGAAAACCTCTATACTTACTTTAGTATCTTAATTTATTCTCTGTATATATCATACTGCATATTTTAGTTTCCAATATCCAATAATAGTATGTTCAAAATATATACTGTATATTTGTCAGACACTTGAATTTTATGTTAATTTTACAATGATTTTCTAATGCATCTACATTCATTCACATACACCTTAAAAAGTGAAGATGGTGCATCTAGTTCAAAGTTTCATGGAAGATATGGGTTCTAAGACTAATGGCTTTGTATTTGTGTCAATAGGCATATAAGATGATGATGATCACACAAACCGCCTTCTCAAGGAGATATCTTATTCCTCATTTAAGCTTTTTTCACCACAACAACCAAACCTTTATATAAATAATGTTGATTTGTTAGCCTTGTTTTAGGTGTACAGGACCATAAGTGTGTAACTAAATAAGGAAGATAATTACTTCTACATTGTATTTCACAGAACATACCAATTCTTCTCTCGCTCTCCTCTGCAGAGAAGAAAACGCTGCTGTCATTAAATTTAACGTCAATTGTGTATGTAAGAAGGTTGTGCACGATCAGAAGTAAAAAAAAAAAAAAACACCACTTACAAATTTCCTTAAGTATATTCATACCACAGTCTTTCAAATTCCAAGCATAGTGATCTTAAGATTCATGGGAAAAAACTGTCAGAAATGTATTGATAGGATATTATTTGGGGAGGGAAACATTTCAGTGGGATAAGCGATCAATCGCATAATGTTTGCCAGCAATCACTAAAAAAAGAAGCTATATTTGTCCTGGTTAAAGTTGTAACAACGTTACCTGCTTGATCAGCATCCTAATTTCCCTTAATACCCATAATAGAAAAGTATATTAAAATTATTTTAACATTTACACCAACTTCAAATAATTTGTGAAACCAAGATTTAATTGGTCATAAAAGAAGTTATTGGGATAACACTTTAAAGTATTATATAAAACTTCTAGTTTGCTAAAATGATGTGATGAAAAAGAAAAAGAACATATTTAGTACTTTTAGCCTTTGCACAGAGAAGAATTTAAGGAACTAGATGTCTCAAGGTCCAGGTACATCCATAAACTTGGTATGCACCAATATATCCCAGTCTTTTTGAAAAGAGGGAAAAGTTTACTGTCGTTTAAGTGGATGGAGTGAAGGAAGCTCTGGGTGATAGGAGGATAGATGTGAGAGAGGCAAGAGAGCGTGCTAGAAATAGGAATGAATGGCGAGCGATTGTGACGCAGTTCCAGTAGGCCCTGCTGCTGCCTCCGATGCCTTAGATGACCGCGGAGGTAGCAGCAGTAGGGGATTCAGCATTATGAAGCTTCATCTTGTGGTGGATAATGTGGGAGGGTGGGCTGTGGCACCCTAGCAGTACCAGCTGAACTCGGTTGAGTCCCTTGTTAGGCTGGAGGAACGTAGAGAGTAGAGGTCCCCTTTTTGTTTTGTTTCATTTGTTGATGTCGGCTACCCCTCAAAATTGGGGGAAGTGCCTTGGTATATGTATGTATGTATATCTCCCTTTCAAAAAGATGTTGAGATAGACTTCTCAAGAGGATATTCATTCAAAGATAAACCAATTAAAGGAGTTAGTCAGCTGGGTAATGGACCATGATTTCTTGAGGTATATGTAAATTCCTATAAAGGTGCATAAGGAATGAATCCACCAGAGGTAACAGTAAAAGAAGGTCATGTCCAAGTGACCTCAGACCTTTGGTGCGGCCCTCCTATGAAGATCAAAGTGATCTGAAGGTGGAAAAAATGCTACCAAATTGTCAAACTATAGTCATCCATACAAAAGAAACTACAGAGTGCCTGTTCTAGTTTCTAAATCAATTTTGAAAAATATAAACTATTAAAAAAACTACTCCAAATATGCTACTGAAAAAATAAGTAAAATATTGCAAGCTATAAAAACTAAAAATTACCTCTCTTTCAAGATCCATGTCGACATTATATGAGGATCCTCTATCTGAAAAAGAAAATAATTCATAGGTTTTCAGACTATATTACAATGGCATATAAAACACTTAAAATAATACAGTATGTTTACTCCATTCAACATTAATATTTTAACTTATAAATAAACAGCATTATGAAGCTTCATCTGTGGTGGATAATGGGGGAGGGTGGGCTGTGGCACCCTAGCAGTACCAGCTGAACTCGGTTGAGTCCCTTGTCAGGCTGGGAGAAACGTAGAGAGTAGAGGTCCCCTTTTTGTTTTCGTTCATTTGTTGATGTCGGCTACCCCCCAAAATTGGGGGAAGTGCCTTGGTATATGTATGTATATAAATAAACAGTACATCTTAGTAATACCCACCCACCATCAGCTTGATATGTTCAACCCTTCTATGGCTGAGTCAACTGGATTTTCTCAATATGAAAAAACCATGAAGAGAATTCAAATAGGTCTCATAATACAGTAGCAGGTAATCAAATCTACTAAATCTATTGGGGATTGTTTCATTGTCATACCGACTCACGTCCATACAGTAACACCGATCTCACTAAACTGATATATAGTCTGATTTTTACATGTAATTTCTGGCGATTTAATTTCCAAATTTTACTTAATCTGGCCATTGTCTGATTTGCTTTTTTCAATCTTTCACTAAACTAATTCTAAAGACCCTGTATTGGAGATCATAGTTCCTACATACTTAAATGATTCTCCCTCATTAATCCTTTCTCCTTTCAATGATACTTCATCTTCCATTGCATACTACATTCTCATCATCTCGTCTTTCTTCTATTCATCTTCAGCCCAACCTCGTGTGATATTTCATGCATTCTGGTAAGCAAACATTGCAAATCCTGTGGTGTTCTGCTTTCACTGGAAATTTATTTGATAAGACTCCATTAACATTAACTTTGCACTTGCTATGCTCATGAATTTCCATAATAACGCAGGACTCTCCACAAAATTGGTCGGTGCATGCTATCAAAGGCTTTTTCATGGTCCACAAACGCCATCAAAAGTGGATTTCTATACTCTACGCATTGCTCTATATGTCTCAAAATGAAAATTTGGTCAGAGCAACTTCTACCTTTTCTAAATCCTGCTTGTTCATCTCTCAGGTTTTCATCAATCTTTTTCTCCAGTCTCGTTAGAATAAGCATACTATATATTTTCATATCAACGGACGAAAGTGTGATGCCTCTGTAATTATTGCAATCAGTCAGGTCTCCTTTTTTTGCTATATTCACCAACACACTTACCTCCCATTCATCAGGTTTTAACTCTCCATGCCACATTCTACAAAATAATCTTCTAAGTAGTCTGAGAGTCACTTAATTTTCGGCCAGTATCATCTCGCCAGTTATTCCATTATATCCAGGGGCTTTACATCTTTGAAGTGTTTTGAGGATAGCTTCAACTTCAAACACACTGAATTCATTCATGGACGCATCAAGTTCTTCATAATCTTCGGGTCTATCAATTAAATCATTCCCTTCATATCTCCTATTCATGACCTCAACAAAGTGTTCCATCCAACGTTGTCTTTCTTCATCTTCTGTTGTTATAATGGATCCATCTCTCTTTTTGATGGGTATATGTTTCTTCTTCTTTGCCCCAATCAAGATTTCATTTATAATTCTATGAGCAATTCTTACACCATAGCCACTTCCTAAATTCATAGCTTTGTCAGCCTCATCTGCTTTACTGACTAAACATTCTCTCCAGTCATTCCTGGCTTTTATTTTGACCTCATTATCAATACTGGCATACTTATCTTGTTATTTTCATTACTTCCTTGAAAACTTTCCAGGAAAGGAAAGGAAAACCTATGTACAAAGTATATTGGCAAAATCATTACCAAACCCTATACCAAGACCAGACAGAAAATCAAGAGTAATTCTTAATCCAGGTAACACAAAATCATAAATACAATGAAATAAACTAAACATGTTCAGTAACAACCAAGCTTACACAGTTAATAATAAAATAAAACTAAAAGAAACCAAAATGGATGTGACATACTACAATAAGGCAGTGGCAGAGAAATAATAAATTGCCCTCAAACAGTGCAAGTAATGTCAATTGATAAAATAATGGAAATATAAATCACCATCCTTAAAGAATTAGGAAAAAATGCTGAGGTTTTGGTTAATTACTCACCATCCCTTGAACCATGACCATAATCATACGATGACGGTCGAGATGGAGACTGGTTGCCAAAAGAGTCTCTTGCAAAAGGTGGCCTATCATCACGACCAAAGGACATTCTGTTGTCATCTCTGTCAAAGAAATCTCTTCTGTCTCTACCAAAAGATTCTCGATCATCTCGTATAGGGTCTCTGTCAAATGCTCCTCTCAAGCTGTACCTGTCATTACTAAATGGTTCTCTGTCAAAACTGTCATCTATTCTTCGCTTATCAAACAGTCTATCTCTAGGAGGCATCCCAAATCTGTCTTCCATTTGGGTATCAGGAGGACCATCCCTTCCAAAGTTATCTCTTCTTCCTCTACCAAAGGAATCCATTGGGCCTCTGGCAAAGTCTCTGTCATTCTGACCCCAATCACCTCTGTCATCTCTCCCAAATGGAGGTCTGTTATCTCTTCCAAATGGTCCCTGGTCCTCTCTGCTGAAAGGCTCTCTGTCTTTAGCAAAAGGTTCTCTGTCTCTATCCATCTGCATCCCTCTCTTATCAGGAATAGGAGGACCCCATCGATCTTGGTTGAAAGAGTCTGCTGGACGACCACCTGCATTCCTGTCATCACTACGATCGTTCCAACTTGGTCTTCTGCGGTCAAGGGGCTCTCGTTCAACCACAAAAGGCTCATCTTTAACATCTTCATTCCTGTAGTACACAAAAAAGTATCGAAAACATTAAAGAACTGATAAAATTTTTTTAAATACAAATAAACTGTACAATAGCAGACTACCAATTACAGTAATGCATATACAAGGAACCATACAATTTGTATAAAAGCAAGAATATTTCAATAAGCTAGAATATTTCAATCCATAAGTTAGAAAAACTCAAAATTAGCAGCATTTCAAATTCTAAAAATAACAGGGCACATTGGCAGACATGGGGCAACATTAAAAAATTCATTCTTATTTGTATTTTTCCAAGATGAACAATCATGAGTCCTTTAATACACTAGATAATTGCACCGGAATATTCCTATATTATATGGTTTGTATTTTGCATACAACCAAATTACTTCAAATGTCGTATGCACTTATCTCTTAAACGACATTTATGCACAAGAAACAAAGGTGGAGATACTTGCATGGAACTTTCGTCAGCTAGTAGTTCCGAAATACTCATTATTGGAGGAGGTTCCTCCTGAACTGGTTTGTTATCCATTACCTGTAGATGAAAAAAATAGCCACTTTTATACAATAAACCAATATCATCATCACTGGATTGAAACTGCTAGTATTATTTTAATTAAATTGCTTCTATCTCAAAAATTAGCTTATATCATCATTTGTTACAAATCAAAAATTTTCCATTTTGCTTCCTTTCAATAGGCTTTGACCTCTAGTACCATAAATTGGGAGTGAGTGAGGAATTTGAATGAGGTTAACCAATTAAACATCAATATTCAGATACAGTATTAGCCAAGAGGCCACTATGAAAACCTGCCAGCCATCTTGGAAAATGGGAAAATTTTCTGTGGCTGGAGGTTGATGATGAGACAGGTCAAGAGGGACTTAATTCAATTATTTTAAAGTTATCCGCTCCACTATAGTGCAAGTCAAGAAGTGTACAAGTGACTAGAACAAGTTTGGATAACAATTTCAAACTTTTTAGTTTCTTTATGAAAAAAACAATATATCAATACAGTATATATGAAACATTTTCATTATACAGTATTAATTCATCAAGACATCAAATTTGTATAATGCACAAAAACCTTACAGTGAAATACCATTAGTTCAACATGAATTAGTTTGGCATTTCCATTAGTATAGCAACTCAGTAATTAATAAATTTTCATGAAAAAATAAAATGCTGGTCCAGCAAATTTCCTTTGCTCGTGTATTCAAGAGGTTCCTTAAAATATTTCTGATAGCTTAAGTTTGCACTGCTAAGTGTAACACTGTCATGTATTTCCTTTTGGTAATAGGATTATTGTGAAAAAAACCATTTTTTTTTTACTCCCAAATATTTATATAAATTACACATTTCCCTTCTTCCAACATCTACAAAAACATTCACCCTTACCCTTGCTCAGATAGACTAACAACCTTTTCCTCTTGCAAACATTCAATTATGATCAAAACAGTTTCTAAACTTTCTCTTCAATATCACCTGCAACCAACTAATTCATTATCAATTCATGACACACTTTCCTTACCCACTATTTGCACTTTTCTGACTTCCTAAATCACTTGGTCCATAAAGATATTAGACACTTTCATACTGAAGCGCACCTCTTTTCATGAACAAATTCCAAGAAAAATTCCATCTACATCATTAAAACTTTTTGTACACCACAAATACTATTTTATTTGGACTTTCAAACTTCTAGCACATGCCTCATAACAAATAACTGATACACACTTCCATTTCCTTGAACAATGCCACACACACACAAAAAAAAAAAAAACAACTTCCACACACATTTGCTGGCATTCTATGTAACTTTCTGGACCCTATAATTCTTAAAAGGTACTTATCACGCTTATATTTAAGCAACAAAATAATTATTTTCATCACAGGAGACCCTCTTCACCCAATCATATTTCACAAACATCGGTAATCCCACAACTTCTGAAGTCTTTCAATTAAAAAAAAAAAACACTTCTAAATACTCACAGTATCTTTCAGTTGATGTATTCAATCAGGAGATCCAACTGTTCATTTCCCTTTTCTCTGCAGTAAATTCTCTTTGCTCTAACTTCTTCCCAAATATCCTATCCATCCACCTATATATATATGACAATGATCTTCTCTTCACTCTTGCAAACACAGCTAAAATTATTCTACTCTTCAATTTTTGACCAGAAAATATAATTTTTCTATTCCCTCTTACCCAATTATACCCAGAACCATGCATACCCACATTAAAAATGTAACAAACTAACCAAGAAACATTTTCCTTACTGTCTCCTGTTTATATAAATTCCAACTTCTGGTTAAACTAATTAAGGAGAAAAAGACATGTAGTTTATTAAACTCTTTATCTGGATATTACTCTCTTGCACTATCATTCAACTGGTTCTTTGTGTTTGTTGCAGAAGATTCTAAATAATTATAACCCTCATTTCCATTCTGATCTTTTCAGATTAGTAAATCTTGTATGTAGTACTATGTGCAGTTAATTAAAAAATCATACTTGTTCAAACTTGTTGCAAATGCTTATCTGTTGAACAGGTTGCTATAGTTTATGTATGCCTCATCTATTTCAACATTATTACTAACTTCAAAGTATTTAATTTTTCATTCCTTCCTATATACAGTGGTTTGTTTATTTTTCTCTTATATCTGTGCTGGGATGGGATTTTTTTCTAGTGCAGCCCTTGGGCTTCTAGCATCCTGCTTTTTCAAATAGGGTTGTAGCCTGGCTAGTAATAATAATAAACCTACTCCCCTTACCACCCTCACATACATCGTGGCTCTTCATCTATTCCATACTGAAACAAAATCTATCAAATTCTTTTCCTCACTTTCTTTCTCATGTATACTTGTAAACATTTCTTTGGAAACTAAGTATTCCAATGCCAAGCATTATTCAAATACATTTCTATAAGGCATTCAATATTCTCATTTACTTCAGCATCTACACACAAAAACACATGCTATTTCTTTCCATGTCACTCACCTATACATTCAAAGCACCTAGCGGTCACCCTTCCACATTCTCTATACAGCCTCTCACATATTCACTATCTTACTCTCATCTGGATAGTCAATTACCTGGATGTAAATAGTAAGATCTTGAGATAGCTGCTTTCATTATGCCCTTACCTGTCTCTCCAATTTGTTTTCACTCCACCTGCTTGGTGGACCTCCCTGAGCTTCCCTTCCTGGTGGGCCTGGTGGGGGTCCTCTAAACCCTGAATTAGGAGGTGGGCCTCTAAATGGAAAGCCTTGATTTGGCGCTGCACCTAGCAAACCCGGTCTAGGGCCTGCACCCATGCCACCCAGCAAACTTGGTCTAGGACCTGCTCCCAATAAGCCTTGACCTGGTGGGGGACCACGCATTCCTGGACCCATTAGTCCCCTACCAAATGGCTGGTTGGGAGGGGGCACATTGAAGCCAGGTCTTCCTTCATTGTAATCAAACTGCAAATATCAAGTAATAATTTATTTGTTATCTTCAAAATTCAAGAGACAAAACCCTACTTAGGAAGCTGATCTACCAGAACTAGATGATACTTCTAAAGGAGTTGACTTACAAACTAAGAAATTTCACTATGACAAGAAATTAATTGAAATGCACCTTAATACCAATGTACTTAAGTTTCTTCTCACTTGGCAAAAAATTAAAAACAAATACCATCCCATAACTCCTAATATGGATATTGTACAACAAAACAAAAACACTCACTTGGTCTGGCATAGGTTGCTTCTTTTGTTCTTGTTTATCACTATCATCAGATTTATTTCCTGTGTCTCTGGCATCACTATCTTTTTTGTCATTTTCATCATCATCATCGTACCAGTCTCCGGGCAGCGTGAATTTATCTTTGCTAGGGGGGACACCAATTGGTCCTATAAGAAGTTTTGTAGACTCGCCAAATTTCACATCTGAAAACATTTTGAAAGGTCTCTAAATAATACATACATACATACATATACTAAGGCACTTCCCCCAATTTTGGGGAGTAGCCAACATCAACAAATTCTTAATTTAACAAGAAGCAGGTAGTAAAATCTGAAAAACTTGAAAATCAAGAGATGATCGACTGACCAACATAAACACATCATCATAGTTCCCAGATGCCATTAAAGAACCCATTTAAATGAGTGTAACTTCCAGGCCTATCTTTAGTTACAATAAATTAAGACATTCTACATGTCTCATTGTAGAATGTCCATTTATACACAAAGCAAACAGCAAGACTCAAGGCGTGGAAAGATCATCTTACTTTGGTACTATGCACTGATGCAGCTGCTCTCATAATAGAGGGTAGGCCTTGAATATTATCATCATCATTATTATTACTAGCTAAGCTACAACCCACAATCTGGTCACAGTTGGTTTAAAACTTTTATACTGAAGTGTGGGACCAGCTTCAGCATTTGCACTAGTTATCCCCAGTGAGGGGATAATGACGACAGCAAGAGAAAAAAAAGGCCAGACAGCAAGAGAAAAAAAGGCCAGACATTCAACCCTCATACAAAAAACTTAACAATGAAGTACAACTACTAACTTAGACAATACGGTATGCTATTTGCCCCGTAAGGAGCAAGGCTCACTATACCACTTGCTGGCCAGATACCCCAGGCCCTACAAAAAAGGTGTCCAAAGACCTATGAGCGCAATCCTTTAGACAGCACTGTAAACGTGGTTTGTCTTCCTGACACGACACCAGGTTCAAGAACTTGGGACACCGAATGGTTCTTTCGAAAAACCATAGTGTGAGCAATCCCTAATATCATGTGCTTGAGGAGTCATCCCTGAGGAGGATTCCCCTTGGTGCTTATAGGCTTTGAGAATGGTCTCGCAAAAACAAAATGATCGTTTTTTTAGTGACTTTCTTTTTTTCTTTCTGCCCCTGCTTACGAAAAGATGATGTACTGTAGAACGACACTGTTGGGCACGCTTCAAATATAAAAAGATACCCCTTACAGGACAAAGGAACAAATCATGAGGATTACCAGTTGCCTCCCTAAGTGACAAATTTGAGGAGTCAAAACAACAATAACTAATTGCTGGATTCTGCATTTTCACCACGAAGTCAGTTACAAAGCAGAATGATAGCAGATAATAAAAGCAAAAGGTGGTGAAAATGACAAAGCTAATAAAAAACCATCTTAAGGGTAAGATCCCTGTCATGGGCCTTCAGTAAATGTTCGTAAGGTGCCATCTTAAAGGGGCCTCAGAACCTTGGTTACACTCCAATACGGAGGTTTGATTTCAGGGGTAACAAGCCTCTTTGAAGCTCCAAGTTAAAACTGGTATTTCCTACGATGAGGAAAGATTTCCCATTAGCCAAAAAAAACGTGGCTGAAGGTTGAGAGATAGCCTTTCTCCGTGGCAACCGACATAAGTTTCTCCTCCCGTAGGAAAACTGAAAATTCTGCTATACCAGGAATAATGGCCACAATCGGAGCTATTCCAGAAACTACACTAACCACAGAAGACTGATCACTTTGTTTGGTAGACGGTTGTCAACACCTTATGGAGCTATCGTCAGATCTGGTTTACAGTGCATTTGGAAAACCCATTCTCTCTGAGATGTTGGATATCCTACTGCCATGAAAAGATAGGTAAGTCAATGCATTATGGTACCTCTTGATGTGTGACTGGCACAGAAGAGTAGGCCTATTGAGAAGTTCTCTGGGGAATTCCATGAGCATCTTGAGAAGATCTGGACACCAATTGGCATGAAACCAATTTGTGGAGACAAGCTTTAATCAAAGGTCCTGAGATAACCTTAAATGTTGAGGACTCACCTGATCAGGTAGTAGGTTGGCCAGGGCACCAGCCGCCCGTTAAGATACTACCACTAGAGAGTTACGGGGTCCTTTGACTGGCCAGACAGTATTACATTGGATCTTTTTCTCTGGTTACGGTTCTTTCCCTTTGCCTACACAGACACCGAATAGTCTGGCCTATTCTATACAGATTCTCCTCTATCCTCATACACCTGACAACACTGAGATTACCAAACAATTCTTCTTCTCTCGAGGGGTTAACTACTAAACTGTATTTGTTCAGTGGCCACTTTCCTCTTGGTAAGGGTAGAAGAGGCTCTTTAGCTATGGTAAGCAGCTCTTCTAGGAGAAGGACACTCCAAAATCAAACCATTGTTCTCTAGTCTTGGGTAGTGCCATAGCCTCTGTACCATGGTCTTCCACTGTCTTGGGTTAGAGTTCTCTTGCTTGAGGGTACACTCGGGCACACTGCTCTATCTAGTTTCTCTTCCTCTTGTTTTGTTAAAGTTTTTATAGTTTATATAGGAAATATTTATTTCAATGTTTTTGCTGTTCTTAGAATATTTTATTTTTCCTTGTTTCCTTTCCTCACTGGGCTATTTTCCCTGTTGGAGCCCCTGGGCTTATAGCATCCTGCTTTTCCAACTAGGGTTGTAGCTTAGCATTTAATAATAATAATAATAATAATGGAGAGAATGTATAAATATCCATTTCATCCCATGGATGTTGAAAAGGGTCTTCCATCATTACCGGTGGGTCAGGAACTGTTGACCTATACACCTCCAGCTTCTTATTCAATTGAGTGGCAAACATAACAATGACAGGGGAACCCAACAAACTAAGGAATTCCCTCACCACCAGAGGATTCAAAGACCACTCTGAGCCAGCTATCCATCCCAGGCAAGTCAGATTGTCTGAAATCACATTCCTTTTCTCAAGAATGTACCGAGCCGTGAGATGTACTGCATTGGGTATGGCTCACCAATGTTTTTTCGCTGCTAACTGACAAAGATGGTGAGACAACAAACCGTCTTACTTGTTGGCACGTCACTATAGTCGTGTTGTAGCTCATCAACGGTACCCAGTGACCCTGGAGGGAGTCTGTGAAACAAAGCAATGCTAGGTACACCACCTTCAAATCTAGATAGATGATAGATTTGAAGATGGTGAATCATGTCCTCCAGAGTCCATAGACTGGAAACATACTTGGTTAGGAGATGTGCTCCTGAACCTTGCTGAGACATATCAGAGAAAAGGAGAAACTCCTGAGGAAGGGTCTACAATGGGGACCCACTCAACAGGTTCTCTTCTCGAAGTCTGCAAAAACTGTGACTTGAAATGATGGCGGCTCTGTCCTTTGGCACCATTTGGACTTTAGTACCCATTGGATTTAATGCAAGTGCATCCTCCCAAAAGGAACCATTATTCCAGAGATGCGAGGTACCACAAAAGTTTTTGCTGACACTGTATCGCTTCAATCGAGTCCTTGAAGAAGGCTGGTGCAACCTGTCTCCAGATGGAAACACTTGCTTAAATCATATTGATGTATATGGCTAAGTACTGAAGACTACGTTGAGAACTTAGGACCGACTTCGAGATTTATCCTGATCCCCAGCTCTTGACAAAACTCGAGATCATCATCTCTATGCCATAGAGCCTTAGCTTTGGATTCTGCCAATTACAGAGTTATCAATATAAAGCAAACGTCTGATTCCCATGGCATAAGCCCAGGACTACACTAGAGTAGAGACTCCTGTGAACACTAGAGGGGCTGTAGACAGGTCAAAGCAAAGGACTCAAAACTGTAATCTCCTTTCCCTGAAACAAAGATATTTCATTGATCTTGGATGGACTGGGATCTGAAAATACACGTCCTTGAGGTCTAAGAACAACAACAAGTTGTATTGCCTGATTGCCTGTAGAACTGTGCTGAGTATCTCCATCTTGAACCGTATCTGAAGAAATAAACAGTTCAGTTTTTCGACCAAGAACAAGCTGCTGTAGAAGTCTGAAGACCTATCGTGGACTCCCTCTATGGCGCTCTTACATAGCATAGTCTGAATTTTGACCTGTAAGAGTAGCCCTTTGGTGGAACCTCCTAAGTACAATGCTCAGAAGGTCAGAGTCAGAGTGAGAGAAGGGCAACAATTTGTGAATGGGACAGGATACCCAGAAAGAAGGACCTCTACCGTCCTGGGATCTGTCCCGTAGAACTGTCACCCTGTCCAATGACTTGACAGGCATCACCCCCCCCCCCCCCACATCTTTCCAAACTGAGGTATCTAGTATAATGGAGAGTAGTCGACACTCCCACTTGACAAGAGCCCAACGAGGATTTGGAGTACAAGGCTGACGCCTCTTATAGAAGCGTGCATATCTGTTGGCTTCTGACCAAATTTGTGAAGTAGGCTGCTTAAACGGCCTAACATTAATGGGTATTGACTTTTGAAGGCGAGGGGCCATCCTCGGAATCGATGGAAAGGGCTTAGGTCATGGCCTGTCATACCGCTGAGGCAGGGCAAAGGCTAACATATCCAGAGGAACAGTCAAATCCACAGGTTGACAGTTTGCAGGATTAAAGTGGAGGACTTGGTTACCGAACAGGTAACACATCCCTGTTCGGCACAAAAACAACAGAAGTAGGAGTGTCCTGACCGAAGGATAAGGTTGCTCTCTAAGAAGAGGGGGAGCTTCAAAAGAGTGAGGGCTTGATTCATAATGGTGCGAATCATTAGGCTGCTAACCGTGAGAGATGTCAGCGTGCTCCCTCAAACTGCTGATCAGTGGACATGCATCATGCCCCCCAGAATTGATGAATGGTGTTCTTGGATCATGCAACCTTACCTTGTTGGATGGTTGACGCGTTGCCCATATTACACCCTTGTGCTATTATTGCATGGTTTCAGTAGCCATATCATGATGCAGACCTCTTCGATTAGCGTTACCTTCACCCTTAGCCTTCGTAAATCCTATCGGTCAATTGTGTGAAGAACCCGAGGACTACAAGGCATAAGAGGAGGTACAGGTCTCCTTGCCGACGATGGTGAATATAAGGGAGTGAACACAAAGGCGAGTGTGGGTGTTCAGGTGGGGCCTTCGTTGATTGTACTGGTTATTTCTGTGAAGAATAGCCAGAAAACTCACTGAATGAGCCACGATCAGTTTTGAAAAGCTGATAGGAGGAGACTAAACTGCGAGGAGGTGAAGAGGATGGCACAACAGGGAACTTTTTGGTCAGGGAATGACGAGTTGTCTCAGCTGACAAGCAGTAAGCATCAGTTCAAGCACACTAATGAATGGAGACATTGAAGCTACAAGAGGATCAACCTCAAGGGTAATAATCAATTTAGGCAGGAAAATTCTGGTAAAACACACGATCAACATCCTTCATTGTCTCGTACTGTGAAAGACTCAAAAAGAAGGAACAGGAAGGAGAATTTCAGATTTCTGAAAAGGAGATTTAGACAGTCTACTTCCCTTTGAAGCTGAAGCCATCAAAGGAGAGTAATCTCGTCTAGATTTATTTTCTACCTCAAAATTTCTCCCATCATACAGCAAAGGGAGAATCCAACATGCAGTGATGTTTCCTACACATCTGACATAAAGAATGAGGATTGACATCTAAATGGCTCTTGTAAGTTCCACAATGACGACCATCCACATCCAGACAAGTCCTCATCACACAACCTTCTTATGCTCTCACACTGAAACGATAGTAAAACCAGTTAACACAAAGATAGAACACTTCAACGGCCACATGGAAAACACAAGTCTGAACAGCAGAGTAGCCCAATCTACCTGATACTCAGGTCAAGAGTAGCTACCACATTAGTTGACAGATCCTAAATAATTCTTCATAGGTAGGCTCCAGCTCATACTAGAATTTACCCTTTTAAAATGAAGGTTTGTTTCGCAGAGGGACAAATTAGTTTTCCAAACCCAATGGTTGGTTATAACTAAATTCATTATATGATAAACTAACTGAGAAAATTATCTAAAACTCAAGTTTCAGCAATTTTGGATACAGAAAAATTTCACTATTACATACCTATTTTGTCATCAGGGTTGCTGGACACCAAAGGAGGTTTACTTAGAATTTTCTTTTCTGGTTTATCTTCAGGTTTCCCTTTATCTTTATCTGTGTCAGTTGGTGGTTGAGGTAAATCAAGACCAGGAATAGCACCTAAAACAGAAAAAAATTATAAAATATACGAATACTTGTATGAACTTACCATACTCCATAAATGGAAAACTACTCACCTCTCCATTTTTAATAGTTTAATCTTACAAAACAGTATGCATAGAATTCCAATGGATAGAGTGCATCACATAATTGAGAATGCAAAATATATGGTATCCCATAAGTGTTTTCCAATATACTATACAAACATATCAATCATAAGTTGTCTGTACCAAATATTGAATAATGACCTTTGCAAAAAGAAACAAGGTGAAAATTAATAAATGAATGCCACTGCTTTGTCTGGCCTAACCTAACCAGCTGAGTGCCAATGATTCTTTCTTCATTCTATCGTGTTTCTACTGAAGATCTAATAAGGGGGGAAGATATTGGAAGGAATAATCCCTAAGACTGATAGGTTTGTGTACTGAAAAACATATTTCTGTACTGTAATATAAAAGCTTTCTCAATGAAATCCCGGGCAACACTACTCCAGAAAGAAAGGAACTGTATCATCGTGGGTATACCTTCAGGCACTTGAAACGTCATGCACCCATGAGGCATTGATGTTACAATTGCCAGTTTAGGTAAAGCATTAGTTAGCACTTCTTGAAAAGCTGAGGTCCTCCAGACAGGTTCAAACCACAATGAGTGTTCCATTCTCCAAAGATGCCACAGATATAAATGAGAGACTAGAGGGGCACTCAGTAGGGAGCAGACTTCCGCTGCAGCAGCTTATTTCTCGATCTTAACCTTTGACCTTAACATGTATCAATTGGCGTGGATTTTTATACACTCAAATACGAACTAAGTTTGAAGTCTCTGTTGACAATGATGTCAAAACTTATGGCTGATTATGTGAACTGGATATTTTGCTTGACCATGACCTTGAAGTTTGACCTCCCAAAATTTAATCCTTTCCAGCTTTTTACTTAACAGTTAATCACTGCAAATTTCCGTACTCAACGATTAAAACTGTGGCAAGGAAGCTGTTCACAAACTACAAACATAAAAACGGGGGCAAAAAATAAACTCCTTCCAACTTTGTTGTCGGAGGTAATTGGGGGTTAAGGGAAGTATATGGTGAAACCTTCATCCATTTCCCGAATAACTGACCCAGCCATGACTGAGTGACCCAAATAGGTGTCCAGATTTTTGTCCAATCCCTTCGATAAAAATGGGCAAAGGTGGAATCCTGTCTTCGCATCTTTAGCACAAGAAAGGCTGATATATCACAAATTCTAAGTAATTTGTATTTTTCCTAACAGTAATTACCTTGAACTACTTTCTGAGGAGATCCCAGATACTCCTAAGAAAGTAGTTCGAGGTAAGTACTCCGTGTTGGAAAAATTCAATAATGTCTGAAGGCTACATTTATGGATATTGGGCAGAAACTGTTAGCCAGAACTTTGGTTGGGTTAGGTCTTGACTGGAAGGTCCTTAGTAGGCTGGTGTTTTTCTTTGCCCTTTAATAAAGACCAGCAACTAAGGAATTTGTGTGTATTTCCTTCAAAACCTTTCTGGTTCCTGGGCAAGAAATCTTTTGTAAGGGACAGGCTTATAAATGTAATGACCCTCATGGGGACTGACATCTTGCAAGAGAGGTTCTGGTGAGAAGCTTTTCAAAGGTCTTCCTTTGGTCAAGGCAAGTCTGGTTAGTCTTTCATTAGGTCAAAGAGGAACAATTTGTTCTTCATGTCTATTTCTCTGTATACAATGACCTGGACATGGGCTAAACAGTAACCATTGATGTATATGAGGAACATTTCAAGGTCTCACCTCATGAAAAGGAAGAAGTATAGTCTGAGCAGAATAGAGGCCTCAGGGGGAAGAGAATCTAGACCACTTCTTTGGTTAAGTTAGTAGTGGAGCTTCAGCAGGGAGAGGCAATAGAGGTAGCTGCTGTTTCTGAAAATCATGCATCTGAAGAAATGTCTAAAATGCTCAACACATGAAGCCTAAAGGACTTCAGCCTGTCAGGGAAACCTATGGATGAGTTACTTCAGAACTATTTCCAACCAGGGCAGGGTTCTTCAAATATTCATGACTAGATCCAGCAAATCCTGGCCACATTCCTAATAAAGTATTGCTGAACGGTGGGTAGTTAGAAAAACCTATGGCATTTCAGAACAGGGAATCAGGTCCCCAAGAGGAAGCTTGTAGATGGCTTACTGTTTCTGGAAGGTTATTTCTCTAAAGAGCCTCCAAAGTTGTTAGGAAACCTAGCTATATGCTGCACCTTCCTACATCCAGCCGAGGAACAAGTGATTCCAAACTTCCTGAAGTAGCAAGAAACTATGCTACTCACCATGGTGAAAACAGTTTACAGTGGAGATCAGAATCCCTGGGAGGAGACCTTCGTTAATGACTTGAAGCAAATTAGATTTGCGTTTCCTCTAAAAATTAGAATTATCCAACCTTAGTCTCGGCTACCTAGCTGGTTACTTTACGGAAGGGTGCAAAGTGTTGGGGGCAGTTAAGGGAGTAGTAAAAAATAGAGGGTTGGGCATGAATGTAAAGAGAGTTCCATATGAGAAAGTGATTGTCCCAACTGTGATGTATGGATCGGAATTGTGGGGAATGAAAGTGACGGAGAGACAGAAATTGAATGTGTTTGAGATGAAGTGTCTAAGAGTATGGCTGGTGTATCTCGAGTAGAGAAACGAAGTAGTGAGGGTGAGAACGGGGGTAAGAAATGAGTTAGCAGCTAGGGTGGATATGAATGTGTTGAGGTGATTTGGCCATGTTGAGAGAATGGAAAATGGCTGTCTGATAAAGAAGGTAATGAATGCTAGAGTTGATGGGAGAAGTACAAGAGGAAGGGTAAGGTTTGGGTGGATGGATGGAGTGAAGAAATCTCTGGGTGATAGGAGGATAGATGTGAGAGAGGCAAGAGAGCGTGCTAGAAATAGGAATGAATGCCGAGCGATTGCGACGCAATTCCGGGAGGCCCTGCTGCTTCCTCCGGTGCCGTGGATTCAGCGTTAAGAAGCTTCATCTATGGTGGATAACGGGGGAGGGTGGGCTGTGGCACCCTAGCAGTACCAGCCGAACTCGGTTGAGTACCTTGTCAGGCTGGGAGGAATGTAGAGAGGAGAGATCCCCTTTTTTGTTTGATTTGTTTGATGTCGGCTCCCCCCCCCAAAAAAAAAAATTGGGGGAAGTGCCTTGGTATATGCATGTATGTATGAAAATTGATAAAAGACGGTAATGCAAATAGCTCAAGACTATTGATGTGTTGGGGATTCATGTTACCCTAGCCATTGAATATTTAGCATAATAGGCTAGTTTACTTTTCAAAACAGAAACAGGTAAATTTTGTCTAAAAATTGTTTGCAATAGGTACAGGATAGCGATTAGCATTTAATAAGTGTCCTACAAAAAAAAATTTAGTTATCCTATGTCATGATGGTTGACAGGAAGTGTAAGGGTACCATACAGTACAATAGTATTATTACTAAATATAAACACTTAATACCAAAAATAAGGCTCAGCAAAAGGAAGTGAATAAAAAGAGGGATAGGGAACAAGAATTCCCTAATAAAATACACCTCAAATACAATAAAGAAATATTTCAGTGCTGTATGCAACCAAGATGAAAACCGGAAAGGTCATTCAATAGACAAATAAAAAATGGAAAATAAAATCCATATAAATTTATAATATTGTAATGAGAAATTGGTAAAATAAACAATATGCTCTAAAGAACAAATAAAACACAAAAGTGGATTACAAACTTGTGTTGTTTTTCAGTAATACAACACAAATATATTGAGTAACTCAAGATTGGAATTGTATAGTCCTAATGATTGCCCTACCTGTATTTGAGCCCCCTTAAAAAAACTTACCTTTGTCTTGAGATAGAAACCCAGTGGTTAGCTCTGGTGGAACATCATCCTTACTGGAGGCCTGCCAGGTTGGGTTGAGCCCTTAAGATAGGCAAACAGAGTCCTTAGTCACCATACTTACATCATAAAAAAGCACAAGGGCAGTGAATTCTACCATCAACACTACCAAGGGCACAACAACAATAGGGAGCATTATACTGTACTTCACACCACCAAGCAAACTGGGAAGGATAAGCTATATTCTATACTGTATAGGACAAGCTATGGGTACATTAAATTTAGGGGGTGCATATGAAATATGACACTGTAAATGAAAACGTATCTGTATATTAAAAGGTTATTAACAAGCACATAACTTTAGAAAGCAATCGGATTGTGTCCCAAACCAAAATTTCAAACATGCATATTATAAATATGGTAATTGGAAAATAAAATCAGCCCCTCAAAATGTTCAGCAAGTCTGAATAAAATATAATTCTATAACTGTTATTATGATAAATAAAAAAATATCTGTTAATGTTACCAATATTAAAAAATTAAAAGCTGAAGACTAAAAGCAATTTAAAATTCTAAGCTACCATCCCTGTTCATGATTTGCACACTCATTAAACCAAATCATTTATTCAGAATACAATTGATCAATTTAAGAGGTATGGACTGAGAAGAGGATTTCTGGTAGATTCCAACATTCATAGAGAGTTTCAAGTTAAGATATGCCAATTCTACCATGTACTTTTGGTCCCTCATACAAATGTAAAGTACAGTATCAAGAAGCCTCCAAAACCTTAACCCACAACCTAATTCCAAGTCCACTTCCACATGTATTTAGACACTTCAGATGGCTTTACTACCTTCCTGTCTTTCTAATATGAAAATTTCTCTTCTTAACAATTTCATAGATATCTATAATACTTTATATAATTTTGTTTGGAAGATATAATTCTTGCTTTATCGTCACACCATTTTCTCTCTTCAACTCATACAGATTTATGTAGGAATTACACAAGATACATATGAAAAAAATAAAAATAACTTAATATAATGGTAAAAGGAAAATCTTGTTAATGGGTAGATTGGCAATGACAAAAAGCCAAATAGGAAATTCTCAGGCATTTGTATTAATAAGAATTGCCATTGATGAAAAACAGATACTTTGTTGTTTATTCCAACATGAAGGGTCACTAACCGAGGTATTTAAACCCTAAGTTTACTAATATATTTGGTGTAAGGGTGTCATGAGTTGCCAGCGGCTTTTTATTGTTGCCAGAGTTTTAGTTAGAATGTTCCAGCTTTGTACTCGGTTTTCTGTTTCCCTCTCTCTCAGGTTCTTTTTTGTTGTTACCTGCTTACTTTAGGTCCTTTCTTTAACCTTGGGTAACATTGGCCTTGCTATAAATTTCACGAGGACGTTGTGAAAACAATGTACGTACGAACTGCAAGTGAACAAACACACAGGCAACGTAACTTCTATACGTCTTTGGAAACTCTGGCTGATCTTTTCGTAGATCGTAGTTTGTGTTCGCCTACTCTCTACCAATGCCTTCCATCTTTGCCATACGTACGAGATTTCAAAATACTGTGTGATATTTCCAAGTGCCTATAAACCCATGAAACCACCTTCATTAGATTGTATTGAATTCATGGAATTCAAGCAATATGACCCCTTGCTGAGCTCAGGAAGACCATTAAGCACCAAGGAGCACCTGGGGGCTTGCCTCTGTTGATCACCTAGCAAGCAATCAAGGTAAATATATTATCAGGTGGCAGTTTACCACACCCCATCGCTTGGGATAGATTACAATTATTGCATTGTACAACTGTAGAATACACCCTTCTGGTGCAATTTTAGTGTATCATGGTTGCCAATATAAATAAATTCAAGAGAAGCTGAAATACTACTAAGTTTGATGTTACTGCCTTAATTTTCCCAATTTTATTTTCTTATGAGAAATCTATTTACTATTATTTTTCCATTTCCATGTGAATAAGCATTCACTTTTAATAAAATTACTGTGAATGATAAACAGGCAAACAATTAAAAACCTTGACCAAATAGGCATACTATGACTTTCAGGGTATCTAAGGAACATATCCCACCAGGTTAAGCGAATAATCACACTCGAAATTATTGCCTTCGCCAAAATAGAAGACTATGCAAAGGTTATGTATTTACCTCTGTCTGTCTGTTTATGAGCAACTTTACACAAAACTACAGAACCGATTTTGACCAAACTTGGTAATCATGTTGGATATGACCCAAGGATGACTGCAACATTTTGGATAAAATACATTAATGTACAAGAACTCTGTAGAGAGCATGCCTTCGCCACACCAAGCAGTCTTATTTTGTTCTGAACTCCACTGCATACTTGTACTTCGATGTATTTTCTTCAAAACCTTTTAATGGATTTGTCCCTGGGTCATACCCCACATGTCCAAAATTTTATAAAAATTGGGCAAGTAGTTTTTGGGCAATTTTGTCCACAATAAAAAAGCAAGCAGTCTTATTTTGCTCTCAACTCCACTGCATACTTGTACTTTGATGCATTTTCCTAAAAAATATAATGGATTTGTCCTTGGGTTATTACCCACATCCATCCATCAAATTTCCTTGAAACTGATTCAGTAGTTTTGGCAAAATGTTTTTCACAAACAAAAAATAATCAGTCTTATTTTGCTCTTACTCGATTGCATTTTTTTCAAAATCCAATAAATTTGTCTTTGAATCATACCATATATATATCCACCAAGTTTCGTTATACTGTAATTGGTTCAGTAGTTTCTTGCGTTATGTTAAAAAAAATTTAATATTGCAACTATTTTCGAAGTACTGCTGCGTACTTGTACAGTACTTTGAAGTACTTTATCCAAAATGTTACAGATTCATCCTGGTTATACCCAACAGGACTACCAAGTTTGGTCAAAATCGGTAAAGTAGTTTTTGTGTAAAGTTTCTCAAAAACAAGACAGGGGTGAATACATATTCACAAAATTTTCAGCTTGTTTGATTGTGAGCAACTTTACAAAAAACTACAGCACCAATTTTGACCCAAGTTTGTAGTTATGTTGGGTATGACCCCAGGATGAATCTGTAACATTTAGCATGAAGCACTTCAAAAGTACAAGTACGAAGCAGTACTTTGAAAATACTGCAATTATAAGTAAATGGCAAATATTTTTTTTTATTTTTTGTGAATATTGCACTAAAACTACGGAAACAATTTCAACGAAACTTAGTGGACACGTGGAGTATGACCCAAGAACAAACCCATTACATTTTGAAGAAAATACATCGACGAAAAAATATGCAGTGGCTTTGAGATTAGCATAACATTGTTTGGCATGGCAAAGGCATGCTTTCTACCAAGTGCTTCTCTAGCTTGTATATATTATAACAAATATATGCTTAATAGATATATGAAGCAAAGACTGAAGATTGTGAAAAACAAAAAAATATAATTACATCTTTAAAATCATTGAATTAAGTTTTAGAACAAATCTACAGCTTAACACAAGGCAGAAATCATCATTAAAAATGGTTAATCCAAGGCTGAAGGAAAACCACAACGAATATAACAAAATAAGAAAAGTACCTTACTCATCAAAGCCTGAACAAAATAACAAGACATATCAAGAACCTAGACCTCGCAAAAAGCCGTATGTGCCGATATTAGCAATTTCAAACAACTAAATCAAGTTAACACAAAGTCTTAAGTTAGTTCAATAAATTACAAAGTTGGTACTATAGAATCTCCTAAAATGATGAATAGATGACAGTACTACCAACTGAAATATACTGTAAGGAAGCAAATTCCAAGCTAAGCCAAATTAAATGATCAATTAATAGAGGATGAAATAAGAACAAAGCAATAAAAAGGCCATTCTATATAATATCTCAACAAGTCACAGGCACAGACAGAATAAGAACAAACCAGAATGACAGCATAAGGACCATGGCGCTACTGTGCATGAGCACTACCCACCTACTGCAGTGTGGATTCTTTTCTTTCTTCGGAGATTTATCGTCTCAATACTTTGTGACAGATGAAATGAAAACTGCATACTGTATGTTAGTTCTGCAAACTAGTATACTCTCCTCACACAGCTATTAATTGCAAATCTAACTCACAATGGGGGATAAGCAGCACAGAAAACTAGTTCCCTTACTATATTGTTCTTTAACCCTTTTACCCCCAAAAGGACGTACTGGTACATTTCACAAAACTCATCCCTTTACCCCCATGGACGTACCGGTACGTCCTTGCAAAAAACTGCTATTTACATTTTTTTTTTGCATATTTCTGATAATTTTTTGAGAAACCTCAGGCATTTTCCAAGAGAATGAGACCATCCTGACCTCTCCATGAAAAAAATTAAGGCTGTTAGAGCAATTTAAAAAAAATATACTGCAAAATGTGCTTGAAAAAAAATAACCCCTGGGGGTTAAATGATGGAAAGTTCCAAATAGCCTGGGGGTAAAAGGGTTAATAAATTTCCTAAATAAATATACCTACACTGAATCAAAATTTTTCCTTTTTTTCTTGCAAGAGCTAGCAGAGTGGGCAAGTAAACAGCTGGTGTACAATGTATAAGTATTAACATGCCTAAACTACAAAGGCCTTTTCGATATCGTGCAGTAACATCAATCCTCTGAGAGAATAATAGCTAAGCAGCCTACCTTTATTCCATTCGGGGGCATTTCTATCATCTGGTATATTTTCATTATCCCACCATCCTCCAGGGCCACCACCACGCCCACGGCCTCTACCACGATCTGTTTGGGTAAATAAAAGTCCTTATTCTATTGATAAATGATTCCTTCAAGTTCAGATTAAGATACATAAAGCATGAAATATAACCAACGAGTCAAGAATACACAACTATTCACTTCAGACTAGCCTATGATCAAAATATGACAAATTTGAAAAATAATTTGAATTTTTCCTAGCATACAAACCTGGGGCTATTTATAGGGGGATTCGGCAAAGCTGAAAGATGAACCATGATAATTTTAGTGAGGGATAACAACTCCAACCACTAGTTAGCAGGTGGGGGTGGGGGTAGCACAGCTAACCCCCTCACTCGCACACTTGGGCAGAGCAACAACTTTTGCTTTCAGGCAGGACTTCTTGGAGACAGGGTGGCGGGGCAATTTGTATAAATAGCTCCAGGTTTGTACGCAAGGTAAAATACAAATTATTTTACAAATTTGTCATTTGTTCCTGCACAAATAGAAACCCTTCGCTATTTATAGGGGTGACTCACCCTTAGGAGAGAGGAAGTCCTCACCAACTGGCCTTGGTTTGACCCGGGGTTCTCTCTTCCTCGATGTATGGTCGAGTGCAGTAGGAGCTCCACCCTCGCATAAATTATGTATAATTAGGATACATACGGGAAGTAGATCTTACCTGCAGAGAGGTGAGGTCCGCTGTGCTGATTCTCCAGAGAGGAAGATGGGGAAGAAGGTGAAAGGAAGAAAGGAGCCAGACATTCTTAGTCATTCACCCCAGAATAACCCAGGTAACCTCAGCCCTCAACCTTCCCCTACTTCTCCATCAAGGTACTTGAAGTGTATACACCTCTTGTGCAGTCACCACAGGACCAATGGAAAACGTCACCATGTTCCGGTGGGTTAGGTATTGCAAGTAGTGGGCGGTGAAGGTCATCTGACGCTTCCACACGCCCGCTTGCAGTACCTGCGCACAGAGTAGTTTTTCTTGAACGCCAGGGATGTTACAATGCCCCTGACGTCATGAGCTCTGGGTCATTAGGAAGGAGGAAGGTCTAGATTAAGAGCAAACTCGATTACCTTACGAAGCCAGGAGGAAAAGGAATTCTTAGTGACCCTCCTATTGACCTTTCCCCGTGCTGAAAAAAAGCGCTGGCACACGGGGGCGAACTGCTGCCTTTCCTTTAGGGTAACACCTCAGTTGGTCTGGATCTTCGGTTACAGAACGAAGACTCTATCCAGAACAGGCCGAACCTAGGGTCCAGCATACCCAGAGTCTTAGCAATGAACTCAGGGACAATGCTGAGTACTACATTTCCCCTTCTCCTTGAGAGGGATACGTAGAAGATAGACCATGCAGTTCACTAACTTTTGGTTGAAGCGAAAGTGAGTAGGAACACCATCTTTCATGTAAGATGGAGATCTGTTGCCTGGCGCAAAGGTTCGTAAGTACCCAAACCACGTTCCAAGGAGGAGGTCTAAGTTCCAACTGGGGACAAGTCATCTCAACTTTGTAGAGTAGAGAAAGTTCCTACGACGAGGAAAAATAAATTTCTTTCAGTTTAAAGGTGAGATCTTAAGATGAAAGGTAGCCTTTGACTGCCATAACTGAGAGAAACATTTCTTTCTGAAGGTATACCAGGAACTCCGCTATTGTTAGAATAGAGGCATCGAGGGGAGTGATACTTCTTGCACAATACGTCACAAAAAATGACCACTTCGCCTGGAAGACTGACGCTGAAAAGCGCCTGAGGTGTCTAGGCATCCTTTCCGCAACTCGTGAAAAGTCTCTCAGACAGGTGCTGCTGCACATTTTCCAGGCATGAAGTTGAAGCAATGCTATGGCTTTTTGGAAGATGTTGGCATATGGCTGTTTGAGTAGATCGTTTCATGAAGGAAGTTCCTTTGAAAGGTCCGGAAACCATTCTGTGTGATACCATAGCGGAGCTATTGGAGTCATTGATAAGTTCTTGCTTATCCTGACTTGGCTGAGGGCTTTATCAGACAGAGCGGTGGAAATGCAAACCCATCTATGCTGTCCCACCATTTTTGGAATGCATCTTGCCTGAGAGCCTGGAGGTCTGGGACTGGG
This sequence comes from Palaemon carinicauda, assembly GCF_036898095.1. NCBI lineage: Eukaryota > Metazoa > Arthropoda > Malacostraca > Decapoda > Palaemonidae > Palaemon > Palaemon carinicauda. The sequence continues at coordinate 31,576,844 of NC_090726.1, read as the reverse complement.
GGAACAGTATACAGTAGTGGGAGCCTGAAGTTTAGGGCTGTTGCGAATTGGCCCACAGTTGGGGAAATGCCACAAAGTTGAGACTTCGTTGGCTACTAGATGATTCAAAGACACTCAGAGCCCACTATCCGAGTCGCTCTGCTTAGATTGTCAGCAAGCACATTACTGTTGCCAGGACGTAAAACATATGCTGATCACTGAACAATCTCTCCCACGGACAAGAGAGAAGTCCTCCCAAAGGAGGACCTTGCCTTGGACTTGGCTTTCCTCCAGCCCAAGGGGGAGAAGCACAATCTTCGGCGACGAGATAGCAGCTGCTGCTCTTCGTCTAGCTGTCAGCAATTCTCCCCAATGAGGGAAGGTTGCTAAACCGCTTCTGAAAGGAAACCCTCCCTCGGAAAGGATAGCAGCCCAACACCCGGGGAGGTTAGCTCTCCCTTGGAAGGGAAAGTTCTTCAACCCCTAGAGGCAAACTTCCTGGCAGCACTCTTTGCTTCCCTTCAACAAGCCTTGTTCAAGTTGAAGGTCGGCATCGAGTGGCCGAATCCACAGGAACGAACTGATCTATGTCGGCTACTTTAGCTGAACGAAAAACGGCATCGCTATCTAAGGAAAAATAAGGTTACGATGAGTTATAATTCATATATCAGCTACAAAAACAACTACTTGGGGGAGTAACTCAAACCCTCGGCTAGAAGGGAATCACCCGAGAGTGAGCGGACCAGGTAAGACTAGGCACTCCCTCCGCCCGCAAAGAAAGGCCGTCGGTCCATAGCAGGCAAGGAGAGCGGAATTCAGAGCTGAAAAAGTTCAAATTACATGCAGTTACCGTATTTCCCGAGTCATAAGACAATAAAAGCGGTAAGACGCACCCTTAAATTAGCAGAGCAGTTTTGGGGGGAAAATTGAGGATTTTACAAGCTATCTTAGCAGCAATTCCTAGTCAGCGACTCTGGCAAAGTAAATTACCATATTTTGGGTGTATTATGAAATGTTTAAGTTAATAGTAATTAGCTGTACGCCCGTTATCCCAACTACATGTTTAGTGTTTCTAGTGTTGTTTACGTGATAGCAATGTTGCCAAATGTTCTTAAATTTTGATGAAGTAGTAATATTCAAAATATTTCCAAAATTCCTCATATAGCCTACACATTTTCCTCCAAAACTAATTATTGATCAAAGAAGTCTAAAAATTCCTCTAGGTGGAATACTTTTGCTAATGAATGTGACTATTAAGTCTAGTTACTTTTCTGCTAACTTAATAACACTGCACTTAACAGGGAGATTTTTTTTTTCAAGGTCGTATTCAGTAACTGTCTCTTTGTATCATTTTGGAACCCAGGCAACAGTCATTGTCACAATATAGCTTTATCACAAAATATTAACAAAATATGAGAAAATAGATCAATACTGCATAAACAACTAATATGTCATAGCATCGTATACATGTTTTCTTGTAGAAGGGAGTTGGCGAGTCATCATCAGCTGACTACCAAAACAAACAAATAACTTTCTACTGTACTTCATTATACATACATACATACATATACCAAGGCACTTCCCACAATTTTGGGGGGTAGCCGACATCAAACAAATGAAACAGAAAAGGGGACCTCTCCTCTCTACGTTCATCCCAGCCTAACAAGGGACTCAACCGAGTTCGGCTGGTACTGCTAGGGGTGCCACAGCCCACCCTCCCCCGTTATCCACCACAGATGAAGCTTCATAACACTGAATCCCCTACTGCTGCTACCTCCGAGGTCATCCAAGGCACATACGAAATGAAATATAAAAATAAATTCATTTACATGTGAATGATAACAGTAGGTTTATATTTTATGTCAGGTGAGTGTGAGTGCTTGTATGTCATTAGTTGGATGTTTGAGGGTTGTCAAACTCCCCTATACAACTTTTTCCTAAGTGTTAAGACGCACGGTGATTTTGAGCGGCATTCTTCGGGATAACAGGTACGTATTATGACACGGGATATACGGTATCAAATTTAACTTGAGAACTGAAGAAACCAACGGGAGCACCAACTAACCCGCAAATGGGAGAGGTGTACCCCCGCCGAATATCTGCCGGCCATCCATGTAAGAGGGAGAGCGGCATAGTAAGGGAGTAGTAGTATCAAAACAAAGACAACTCCCTAGCGGTGGAAACCGCCGTAATACGTCGTCACACAAACAGCAACTGTAATAAAAGTTACATATATATATAAAAACTTAGATGTTTTTATCTAAATAAAACAAATAAGAAAAACAGAATTAAATGTTAAAAAAAAAGGCTAGTCTTTGCGGGAGAGAGCAGCAGTAAGACCATTCTCTGCCGAACCAGAAAGAAAAGTGTTTGCTCAGCCCAGATGTGCGAGTGAGTGGGGTAACTTCGCTACCGGTCCCACATTAACTAGCGGTTGGTGTAGTTATCCTTCACTAAAATTATCATGGCTCGTCTTCTGAAAGTAATACCCCTATAAATAGCGAAAGGTTTGCATTTGTGCAGGAACATCATTTAAATGGCATAAATCACAGGTCCTCCTTACCTGGCCCAAAACCTCTGCCCCGCATGTTACCACGACCTCGACCTCCATCACCAAATTGGTCCTGGTTCTGCCATCTATGAAAATTGCACACTAGATTATAATACCATGCTTATTGTTTATTTCAATAATTTTATTAATAAAGATTTTGGTACTTTCTCTGAAATAATTTTTGTAAATAAATAAGCATACTTCAACAATTTTCTCCCATATAAATTTTTAGTAAAATCTCAGAGATGTACAGAAGTACAAGCTACATTAATTGCCTAAATTGGAACTAATATGAAGGGGGAAAAACTGGATATTTCAAGGTAATGCACTGCCTCCTTCCTTCAATAACTCGAAAGTAACATGGATATTTCTGTTATCATGGGTTGCAAAACATCTAAGGAAGTTTGTGAAGTATGCTTCTTTAAAATGTATACTGTACTCCTGAAATAAGTGCCAACTGGTATACGTGTTAGTGGCACCCCAATAGGTATTGATGTCAAAAGGTGCATCAGCGCTTGGGGTCAATTACTATGGATCTGCATGTTGAACATTTCAATCATATGCAACAATTCACGTTCAATTGACGGCATGAAACGGAACTTTATAAAAAGTATGCACAGGAAAAGCACATACAGTATGGCAGAAGAGATGAGAGGGAATTGAAACAAAACATTTTTATGGGAAGTAAATCTAAAAGGGTTAAAACTGCAATTAGATACTTGGAACTTAGTGAAAAGTAAATGACTAAAACATTTCATTACCAATTATCCAGTTGAGTATACTTTCAACTTTTTAGAATAATAACAGTATTTACAAGAAAACACAACCAATTATTGACAGAAACTATTACAAAGATCACATCTGTAAATTTGGTAATACAAAACAGTAGCCCATCTTAAATCTTAATATTGGTAATGCACTCTGACCTAATATCATCTCAAGTAATATCTTTCACACTAACCTTACCTTACAAACACATCTCAAATTTATTAAGGGAATACCACAAACATACAATAACCCTGTGTTAAAATCAGTAATTAAAAAAGTACCATAAACTGTACAAATCATAAGTACCTATCTATGTTGCTCCAATCCATTCCTTCTGGTTCATCAGACTGCCACTTGTCCCCTGAGCCACTCTGCCAGTTGTCGGTAGGGCCACTCCTTTGATCAAATCCTCCTCTGCCACCTCCCCGTGCCTGGTCAAAACCTCCTCTGACACCTCCCCGTGCCTGGTCGAACCCTCCTCTGCCACCTCCACGTGCCTGGTCGAACCCTCCTCTGCCACCTCCACGTGCCTGGTCGAACCCTCCTCTGCCACCTCCACGTGCCTGGTCGAACCCTCCTCTCTCACCTCCAGGAGGCTGGTCAAACCCTCCTCTCTCACCTCCAGGAGGCTGGTCAAACCCTCTGCCACCACCACCAGGAGACTGGTCAAATCCTCTGCCACCAACTCCAGGAGGCTGGTCAAACCCTCTGCCACCACCTCCAGGAGGCTGGTCAAACCCTCTGCCACCACCTCCAGGAGGATGGTCAAACCCTCTGCCACCACCTCCACGTGCCTGGTCAAACCCTCTCCCACCACCTCCACGTGCCTGGTCGAACCCTCTGCCAACCCCTCCATGTGCCTGGTCGAACCCTCCTCTACCTCTCATGCCAGGGCCAAATTCTCCACCAACGTCAAAATTGCTCTGACCCCTTCCACTGGGTTCAAATCCCCCACGACCTCGACCACTTTGATCTAGGGCTCCACGTCCCGGCCCACTCTGATCTGGCATTCCCCTTCCACGTCCACCTTCATCATAGCTCCCAGTGTCACCTCTGTCACCCATTCCACCCGGGCCAAATCCAGGAGATTCAAACCCTCCTCGACCAAACCCTCCTCTCTGGCTATGGAAACCACCCCTAACAGGCATCCCTTGATTTGATTTATCATCGAAGCTCTCGCTTTCATCTCTGTTCATCCCTGGAGGAGGAGCATCAAACCTTCCTCTTTGACTTTGACCCCTGAAATTATTCTGGTCATTGTTAAGGTCATCAAAATTTCCAAAGTTGCCTCTTCCTCCACCTCTACCCATACTAGAATCAAATCCACCCCTGTTCATTCCACCCCTTCTGCCAATTCCGGGTTCAAACTCGTTATTACTACTATCTTGGTCATCTGACGGTTCTTGATCATGTCCGCCCATCATTCCCTGGCCAAAACCTTTCTGTCCTAGTCCTTGTGGTCCAGGTTGTCCTAGATTCATTCCACCATATCCTTGGTTGGGTCCTCCACGGCCCATGCCATGACTGAAGCCACGATTCTGACCTTGGTTAAACCCTCCACGATTTGGTCCCTGATTAAAACCTCCTTGATCTGACCCCATCTGATTAAATGAATCTGAGTCAGGTTTCTGATTGAATCCACCCCGACCTGGACCTTGGTTATAGGCACTATCACCAGGTCCTTGTTGAAAGCCTCTTTCAGCTCCTTGATTAAATCCACCACGTCCTTGGCTTGAACCACCTCGGTCAGAGCCCAAGCCATATGCCCCACGATTAGACCCTTGGTTGTATCCACTTCCATCTGAACCAGGACCAAAGCCATCTCTATTTGGCCCTTGCCCATAATCACTTTGATCTGCACCTTGGTTCATTCCACCCCGATTTGTACCTTGGTTGAAGCTCCCCCGGTCAGGTCCCTGCTTAAAGCCACCCCTTCCTGGAGCTTGGTTATAGTAATCATCCCCATAGCCCTCCGATTCTTTTTCTTCCTTTTCCACATGACTCTGATTAAAACCCCCCCTTCCCTGACCTTGACTAAATCCACCTCTACCAGGTCCTTGACTGTTTTCTTGCTCTGGACCCTGGTTGAATCCTTTATGACCTGGACTTTCTGTATCACTTTGACCAGGACCACTATTGAAACCACCCCGATTAGGTCCTTGGTTGAAGCCCCCGCGACCTGGTCCTTGATTAAAACCACCTCTTTCAGTCTCCTGGTTATAATTTCCTTGGTTACCTCCTGGCCCTTGTGATCTGTTGAAATTACCCTGGCCTTGACCATACCCCACAGGACCTTGACTAGAACCAAATTCCCCAGGACCTTGTCCTTGGTTAAAGCTGGCAGGTCCTTGGTTATATGTATTAGGTCCCTGTGGTGGACCAAAACCTCCTGGGCCTGGAGGCTGTTGGTTATAAGGTCCTGGACCTGGAGGTGGACCACTGCCGAAACCTGCTGGTCCTGGACCAAAGCCTTGATTGTAACCTCCTGCTCTTGGACCAGAACTCTGATTGCCCTGAAAAATTTTAAGATCAATGTTTCAGTCACTTAAGGAAAAAATATAGCCTTATACAAAATATAAAATTATGGAATTTTTCTACAAAAATTTTAAGTCTTGAGAAAAAGGGCCTCAGTTTTTTTGTCTAGATTGATTGTATGTACTGTACATGTACAGTATACAGTAAGTATGAGCTTTTAGCAGTAATTTTCCTCACTACTGGGTATCATAAGGACATAACCATCATATTTCAGGGTTACTTACAAAACAGAGTAGATTCCCTTCCCTCAAATACACATATTTGCTAATTGTACCAAACGCGCAATAATGAATAAAACGTAGCTAGCATAATATTTTTGTCTGTGTATTTTTCTCGGCAAATTTTATGATCCCAGTTTATAAAGTTATTGTCCATGACACTTTATGCATCTTTCAGCACAATCCTGACATAAAAATTGTAAATATATAAACAAAAAAAAGAAATGAGGAACATAATCATGATTTACGACGGACACATTGAATACAGTATGAGAAAACTGATAAAAGTGACTGGAAAATCATAGCAAATGGTGGTGCCACCGTATGTGTGATGACAAAAAGGAATATTTTTCCCAAATTTGTTGAATTAAAATTGATTATGTACCAAGGCTAGAAAATGGTTGTGTAAGGGACCTTGTGCAAATATACAAAAGTACTCTTTAGCAATAAAATAGTTTTTAATAAAAAGTTATTTGAAACATGAAATATAGACGTTCTCTTAGCCAAAAATGCAACAATCTCAATTTCCAAAATTCCAACCAGGTCATGAGTCACGCTCCTTAAATACTGCGCAATCATAAATAAAAATTCTTGCATGTGTATTTTTCTTAGCAAATTTTATACTCCCAGCTTATTTAGTTCTTGTCCATGACCCTTTAGCATCATCTTTCAGCATAATCCTAACATAAAAATTGTAAATATAAAAACGAACAAAGAAATAAGAGGAACATAAACATAAGCGCAGCAAATATCTACTTACGACTGCCACACTAAATACAGTGTAAGAAAATTGATAAAATAGTCCATGGAAAGTCATAGAAAATGGTGGTGTCATTATGTATGGGATACTAAAATAAATATGTTTCCTTAAATTTGTTGAAATAAAATTAGATATGTAACCAGGCTTGAAAATGGTTGTGTAAGGGAGCTTGCGCAAATATACAAAAGTACTTTTTAGCAATAAAACAGTTTTTAAGTCACTAAACAAAAGAAAAATATATTTCTGATAATAACCATTTAATATTTAAAAGGAAGATAGAAAAGTAATTTGATAATAACCATTTAATATTTAAAAGGAAGATAGAAAAGTAAAAGTTTAATTATCATATAATAGTAAAAGCTTTTCTATAAAGCTGATTGAGAAATAAGCTTTGAATACTGATCTCTTAGATATTCATTATGCTTCTTTACATATTGTTTAAGCATATGTTAGCACATTCTGGTTTCTACCTAATAATCTGAAGAACAATTCACGTTCAGGCATATGTTTGTCCGATTAGTTGACTTCCATTTTAATTTTGTAAATGTTTCATTTGTTATTACTTGAAAACTAATACTCTGTACCTAAATGTCTCAAAATATGCCTAAAATATATTTTCACAAGCCTCAAAATAATAGAGAGAGACTTCTACTAACAATATACAATTTAGTAATGTTAACTAAAAGAATTTACACACATGATGAGAAAAAGTTGTCAAGGAAAGCATCAGCTGTAGAATTAGTAAGATTAAAAAGCCTGTAGGAACGTACAAGAATTCCTGAAAACTAGACCCGCGAGGAGTTCAGAATGACAAAAGTCCCTCTTTGAGAGATCATCTAACAAAGATCAAAGTTGACAAGTAGCGTGCAAAATCAATTCTTTTTTTAAAAGCCAACACTTAAAAGTGCACAGTTTGTAAAATCATGAAATGTCTGCAGACAAAATAATACTGTATCTCCAAATAAAAACTAGACATGGGAAGGTACTGAACATGTAAATCCAACTTCTGAAGTATCAATACATTCAATTTTTTGCGGTCTTTAAATTTGACAGCGTAAATGAAGGTATAGGAGCAGGAATAATTCATATTTAACAGTTTTCTTTGGCAAAAAACTAATTTTACTATCAAATCATTACTTAGTGTTAAAAGTAAAAAAATAAGTTGAGAAGGAATCAAACTGTCTTATGACCAAGACTAATAAACGAGGATCGGTTGGGAGATGAGTCTGTATATGCAACACAACTTGATAAAAGATCCAGGGTACTGCAACTTTTTGGGTATGAAATATGAATGTATCTTTCATGTAAAATGGCAGTCTAATGAAAACTAGAAGTTTATCAACAGTAACTTGCAGGATTTTGATATAAAGATAAAGAAAAAAGAAAACAAGAACTGCACACAGGTACCAACTACTGAATAGCTTTCTATCAAGTCATATAAAATTCATGCAACATAATAGAAGTTACAAATTGAATACTCGTATACAATACAGTAATTCGTACTAGTGAATGATGGAGAAAGAAAATTTTGAGTAAATTAAAAGCCTTAAATATATCAAGCAAAAACTGTAAGAGCTACCAGGTAAGGAGACAAAAGTTAGCAACGAAATGAATTTCTCAAATCGCCCACTTCAAATCACACTTAATGTTAGTATAGATAAGCCAATAAGAAAGTGTTACATGAAAATCAACCCATCACCCTACAATGGTAATGAAAATTTTATATCTATAATAATCCCTTCTTCCTCCTTTAAAATTACAAAAAAAAAAATCATACAGCTTTCTTACTTGACCCCATTGCCAGTTATTCTGCATCCAGTCTCCCTGACCGCCTTGGTTGGCTCCTTGCCTTTGCATTCCAGATGGCCAATTGGCATTACCACCTTTATTTACCTGATCGGAATTCTCTTGGCTATGATCAACAGTCTTTTGCAGTGACGACTGCTGTTGAGTTTTGGGATCATCATTGGAGGTAACTTTAGTTGAAGTGTCATTGGTACTACCTGATGAGATTGGGGGTTTCTCTTTGGAAAAAGAGCCGTTTTGCTGCTGAAATTGCTCTAGTTTATTTTTCAACATCTCATCCCTCTTCTTAAGTAAGTCACTTCTCCACTTGTTCCAATCCTCCTCATATCTGTAAACAAAAGGAAAAATAATCAATAAATATACATGTATGATTACATAGTACATGTAACCAAGAAACATTGAAAAATGCTACATCCCTTCTGTTTGGGAGAGAGATATACATACTTTTTCAGTCCAGATTTGTCAGGATGATTCTTGTTCTCTTCTTGCCACTGTGTAAATTGCTTCTCCCAGTTGGCAAACTGTCTGTCAAATTCTTTAAGGTCTTCATCTGTCTGAAAATAATATACAAAATATATAACCATCATCTGTATAAACATAAAAGTAGAACCAATGACCAAACAACATTTAGGAGGGGATAAATAATGGGGGTGCTGATCAATTCTGAAAAGCTTGTTGTTATAAGATTTATGCCAATTAAGAGGCTGATCACATCAGACTGCACAGCAATACAATAAGAATTTACAACACCAAAGCAAAATATTAGACATCTATAACATACAAGTCATGCAAAATACATAATAAATTTCTAAAGTAATTTGTTTTTTTTCCTAACTATACAAACATAAGTCTTTTAATAGGTGTGTGTTTTAAAAACTAAAGCTGGAAATGGCTGTTAAAACTTATAACGAGGTGGTGGTTGTTAGCTGGAGGGTGACAGGTATACACTGCTCACCCAACAGGTCACTGAGCTCCCACTTTAACCTTAAACCTAGGACTTGTGAAGTGACTGACAGGGGAAGTATAACTTGAAGTACTCAAGTTTGTATCATTAGGAAGAATACAAATTTCAGAAATTAGTGATATGTTCCTACACGAATACATACCTTCGTCCTTTGACGCAAAAAATTTCCTTAAGTCCATAACAAAGCTGGCTAGTTTACTTCCCCTGGAAATGTCAAAGCACTTTAATCCTGTGCTGAAGCAAAAGTGATGACTCCTGTTAACCTTATAACAACCTTCCATGAAGATGTGGCAGATGTTAGGCTAGGTTTCTACCAGGGAATGGCAGATGGTCAACATATGTTGATTGAATGTATTGTTATTCATGAGAAATGGGTTTGCATATATTTGCCCTTATATATGCTTCAGCTGCCAATTCTCATCTTAATTTGTTGAACAGGAACTTAATTTCTATTACATTTCATATTCCTGATCTAGATATTAATCTGACACCGTCATTCAATGACTTCGTTATGCATGAAGCATAAAATTTTTCATAATTCTTACCATGCTTACATACAGATCTTCCTGAACAGTACCATCCTGTTTGTAATACTAGGCATACAGTTAATTCTAATAGTCAGGCCTTCATCATAAGGTTCAATACTACACAGTATTCCAGAAGCTTTATTCCTGCCATTACAAAGTTGTGGAATTATCTTCCTAATCGGGTAGTTGAATCAGTAGAAATTCAAAAGTTCAAACTTGCAAAAAATGTTTTATGTTGAACAGGCTGACATAAGTCTCTTTTTATGGTTTATACATCAAAGATCTGTTTGAATGTTGTTACTGTCCTTGAAATATTCTATTTTAATTGTTCATTACTTCTCATATTTATTAGCTTGTTTCCTTCCCTCAATAGGCTATTTTTTCCTGTTAGAGCCCTTGGGCTTATAGCATCCTGCTTTTCCAGCTAGGGTTGTAGCTCAGCTACTAAGAATAACAATTAAGAAATAAGGCAGGCAGAAGGGATGAGATGAGCCAGTGTACGGTTAAGTTTGAGGCAATGTAGGGGAGACGGTGAGCGGTTCCAGCCTGTTGTTGGAGAACTGAGAGGAGGAGGATGGGTCTCCAATTGTCAAAAAGCCATACTAGGAAGGTATAAACAGGAACAAGAATAAGGATATTGGCAGGCTTGCACAGACAACGGTCACACAGCTACAACTATTGGGAAACAACTGCATATCCTAGTCTTCTTCCTTACTAGCCCTTGCTCATGACAATTTTCCAATGCATTCAACTAAAGGAAAGCAAAAGATTAAAATATCCATATAAGGATGCAGAGAAGTATGCCTGTAAATTTCTGCAGTTGAAAACGAAGTGGGAATTCGGTGACCTGACAAGTGATCAGGGCTTAACGACCACCCTCCAGCTAACCACCTACACCTCTTTATAAATTTTAATAGCCATATCCAGCTTCCCTGAAAACAAACATATACTAATGATCAAAGGCTTTTATTCGTGTAGGAACAAACAGATTTTTGTGTGCTAAACTACAGGTGATGGAAATAAGAATGACAAGGATACAATCCAAAGAATAAAACCATGAGAACCTAGAAAGAAAGCAGCTTATGTTACAAAAAAATGTTATTTTCATTAGTAAAATAAATTTTTGAATATACTTACCCGATAATCATGTAGCTGTCAACTCCGTTGCCCGACAGAATTCTATGGAGGGATACGCCAGCTATCACAATACTAGAAGGGGGTGTACTTACCAGCGCCACCTGTGGCCAGGTACTCAATCATTTGTTGTTGACACCTCCTCAATTATTCCTCGGTCCCACTGGTTCTCTATGGGGAGGAAGGGAGGGTCAATTAAATCATGATTATCGGGTAAGTATATTCAAAAATTTATTTTACTAATGAAAATAAAATTTTTCAATATTAAACTTACCCGATAATCATGTAGCTGATTCACACCCAGGGGGGTGGGTGAAAACCAGTGTACAAGATTAAAGGATAGCTAAGTATCCCAAATTTCATATACAGTAACAGTTATCTCAAATAACAATGAAATAATAAGTACCTGGTAAGGAAGTCGAATTGAACCGTTACTCTGCCTCTTTTTTAAGTTCGTCTTCCTTACTGAGCGCAGCGTTCCTCTTGGAGGCTGAATCAACCCAAAGGTGCTAAAGTATATAGGGTTGCAACCCCTACTAAAGGACCTCTACACAACCTCTAACCCAGGCGCTTCTCAAGAATGAATTGACCACCCGCCAAATCAAAAGGATGCGGAAGGCTTCTTAGCCTACCGTAACAACCATAAAAACAACAATAAAAGCATTCAAGAGAAAGGTTAAAAAAGGTTATGGGATTAAGGGAATGTAGTGGCTGAGCCCTCACCTACTACTGCACTCGCTGCTACGAATGGTCCCAGGGTGTAGCAGTTCTCGTAAAGAGACTGGACATCTTTCAGATAAAATGATGCAAACACTGACTTGCTCCTCCAATAGGTTGCATCCATTATGCTCTGCAGAGAACGGTTTTTATTAAAGGCCATCGAAGTAGCTACGGCTCTTACTTCGTGGGTCCTTACCTTCAGCAATGCAAGGTCTTCCTCCTTTAAGTGAGAATGTGCTTCTCTGATCAGAAGCCTTATATAATACGAAAGCCCATTCTTGGACATGGGTCTCGAGGGTTTCCTGATAGCACACCATAAGGCTTCTGACTGTCCTCGGAGAGGTTTAGACCTCTTGAGATAATATTTGTGAGCTCTGACAGGGCAAAGAACTCTCTCTAGTTCGTTACCTACCATGTTGGAGAGGCTAGGTATCTCGAACGATTTAGGCCAAGGACGTGAAGGAAGCTCGTTCTTTGCTAGGAATCCAAGCTGAAAAGAACATGTAGCCGATTCGGTTGTGAAACCAATGTTCTTGCTGAAGGCATGAACCTCACTGACTCTCTTAGCTGTTGCAAGGCAAACGAGAAAAAGAGTCTTGAGGGTAAGGTCCTTGAATGAAGCTGACTGGAGAGGTTCGAACCTAGATGTCATAAGGAACCTTAAGACTACGTCTAGATTCCAGCCTGGAGTGGAAAGACGACGATCTTTAGACGTCTCAAAAGACTTAAGAATGTCTTGAAGGTCCTTGTTGGAAGACAGGTCCAAACCTCTGTGGCGGAGAACTGAGGCCAACATACTCCTATATCCTTTAATCGTAGGAGCTGAAAGGGATCTCTCATTCCTAAGATGAAGAAGGAAGTCAGCTATTTGGGTCACAGAGGTATTGGTAGAGGATATCGAATTGGCTCTACACCAGCTTCGGAAGACCTCCCACTTAGACTGGTAGACTCTACGAGTGGAAACCCTTCTTGCTCTGGCAATCGCACTGGCTGCCTCCTTCGAAAAGCCTCGAGCTCTAGCGAATCTTTCGACAGTCTGAAGGCAGTCAGCCGAAGAGCGTGGAGGTTTGGGTGCAACCTGTCTACGTGAGGTTGACGTAGAAGGTCCACTCTTAGAGGTAGAGTCCTGGGGAAGTCTACTAGCCATTGTAGTACCTCTGTGAACCATTCTCTTGCAGGCCAAAGGGGAGCAACCAGCGTCAGCCGTGTCCCTTCGTGCGAGACGAATTTCTGCAGAACCTTGTTTATTATCTTGAACGGAGGGAATGCGTACAGGTCGAGATGGGACCAGTTCAGTAGAAAGGCATCCACATGAACTGCTGCAGGGTCTGGAACAGGAGAGCAATACAGAGGAAGTCTCTTGGTTATGGAGGTGGCAAACAGATCTATGGTAGGTTGACCCCACAAGGTCCAAAGTCTGTTGCACACACTCTTGTGGAGGGTCCATTCCGTGGGAATGACCTGATTCCTTCTGCTTAGGCGATCTGCTGACACGTTCATATCGCCCTGGATGAACCTCGTGACTAGAGAGAGGTTTAGACTTCTTGACCAAATGAGGAGGTCCCTTGCGATCTCGTAAAGGCTCCTCGAATGGGTCCCTCCTTGCTTGGAGATGTAAGCCAAGGCTGTGGTGTTGTCCGAGTTCACCTCCACCACTTTGCCTAGCAGGAGGGACTTGAAGTTCAATAGGGCTAGATGAACTGCCAGCAGCTCCTTGCAGTTGATGTGGAGAGATCGTTGTTCCTCGTTCCACATTCCCGAGCATTCCCGTCCGTCCAAGGTTGCACCCCAGCCCGAGTCCGAAGCATCTGAGAAGAGATGAAGATTGGGGGTCTGAATGGCCAAGGATAGACCCTCTTTGAGAAGGAGGTTGTGCTTCCACCACAGGAGAGTGGTCTTCATCTCTTGGTTGATAGGGATAGAGACTGCTTCTAGAGTCGAACTCTTGTCCCAATGAGCTGCCAGGTGGAATTGAAGAGGGCGGAGGTGGAGTCTCCCTAGCTCGACAAACAGGGCCAGTGACGAGAGAGTCCCTGTGAGACTCATCCACTGTCTCACTGAGCAACTGCTCCTCTTCAGCATGCTCATGATGCACTCTAGGGCTTGGCTTATCCTGGGGGCCGATGGAAAAGCCCGAAAACTCTGACTCTGAATCTCCATTCCCAGATACACGATGGATTGTGAGGGAATGAGTTGAGATTTTTCCAAATTGACTAATAGACCTAGGTCTCTGATTAAGTCTAAAGTCCAATGAAGATTCTCCAGACAACGACGACTCGAGGAGGCTCTCAACAGCCAGTCGTCTAGGTAGAGGGAGGCTCTGATGCTTGACAAGTGAAGGAATTTGGCTACATTCCTCATCAGAAGGGTAAAGACCATAGGAGCTGTGCTTAGGCCAAAACACAGGGCTTGGAATTGATAGACGACCTTTCCGAAAACGAATCTCAGGAAAGGTTGGGAGTCTGGATGAATCGGAACGTGAAAGTATGCGTCTTTCAAGTCCAAAGAGACCATCCAGTCCTCCTGTCTGACCGCTGCTAAGACCGACTTGGTCGTCTCCATCGTGAACGTCAGCTTGGTGACATACTCGTTGAGAGCGCTGACGTCCAGCACCGGTCTCCAACCTCCTGTCTTCTTGGCCACAAGAAAGAGACGGTTGTAGAAGCCCGGGGATTGATGGTCCCGGACTATAACCACTGCCTTCTTCTGCACAAGAAGCGACACCTCCTGGTGCAAAGCTAGCCTCTTGTCCTCCTCTTTGTAGTTGGGAGAGAGGTTGATGGGCGAAGTGGTCAGAGGTGGTTTGAGGCAGAATGGAATCCTGTAACCGAACCTCAGCCAACTGACAGACTGTGCGTCTGCACCTCTCTTCTCCCAAGCTCGCCAGAAGGTCTTGAGTCTGGCTCCTACTGTTGTCTGGAGAAGCGGAGAGTCAGTTCTTTCCTTTGGATGACCTGGATCCTTTCCTGGACTTGCCTTTGTACGAGTCTGGACGGGAGCTTCCTCGGCTGGGGGCTCTACCACGAAAGGGCGGTATGAACCTAGTGGCAGGGGTATCAGCCACTGGGGAGCGGTAAGTCTTAGGAACTGAGGAGGCAACTTTAGACTTACGAGCCGAAGAAGCTACAAGATCGTGCGTATCCTTCTGTATCAGGGCAGCAGACAAGTCCTTAATGAGCTCTTCGGGAAAAAGGAACTTCGAGAGCGGAGCAAAAAGAAGTTGAGAACGTTGGCAAGGTGTAATGCTGGCGGAAAGGAAGGAACACAGCTGTTCCCTTTTCTTCAACACCCCTGATACAAACAAGGACGCTAGCTCGCCCGATCCATCTCTGATGGCCTTATCCATGCAGGACATTAACAGCATGGCAGAATCTTTGTCCGCAGGAGAGGTTTTCTTGCTGAGGGCCCCCAGGCACCAGTCGAGAAAATTGAACATTTCAAACGCTCTAAACATCCCTTTCAGCAAGTGATCCAGGTCTGAGAAGGTCCAACACACCTTCGAGCGCCTCATAGCAGTCCTTCGAGGCGAGTCTACCAGACTTGAGAAGTCAGCCTGGGCAGAGGCAGGTACTCCCAAGCCTGGTGCTTCCCCTGTGGCATACCAAACGCTCGCTTTCGAAGTGAGCTTCGTTGGAGGGAACATGAAGGAAGTCTTGCCAAGATGTTGTTTAGACTGCAGCCACTCCCCTAAGATCCTAAAAGCCCTCTTGGAGGATCTAGCTAGGACAAGCTTGGTATAGCAAGACTTAGCTTGTTGCACGCCCAGCGAAAACTCAGATGGTGGAGAGCGGGGAATAGCAGAGACAAAATGGTCTGGATAAACCTCCCTGAGAAGAGCCAAGACCTTGCGAAAATCAAGAGACTGTGGAGAAAGCTTGGATTCGTCCACGTCTGATGAGGGATCAAGGTGTGCCTCCTCATCATCCGAAACCTCATCCCCAGAATGAGGCGAAGAGATCGGATACGAATGCTGAACCGCAGAGTCAGAACGAGCAGGAACAATAACCGTGGTGGACGGAGGAGGAGCAGTAAGTTCCTGTTCCTGTGGAATGAGTGGAGCGTGATGAGACCGAGGCTGCGCAGAACAAGGCAAAGTTCTCGCAAGCAGAGGTGTCTGAGGCGCAGGATCAGGGTGCACGGGTTGAGCTCGGTGCAGCAGCTGAGGAGACTGACTCATGGGTGGAAGAGGTTGTTGTACCTCCACCGAGAGTTGCACCACCGGTGGAGCAGCCAGGGGAGGCGGAGGAAGAGTGGAGTAATCCTCCTGATCCCAAACAGAAGGTTGCCTTAAAGAAGGCTGAGGCTGAACAACACTGGGAACAGCGAACACAGAATGTGGCTCAACATCGTACGCCTGGCAGATGGTGCTGCGACTAGGTGGAGCGAGCGCAGGCGGGTTGAGCACAGGTTGAGCGGGTGCAGGCGGAAGGAGTGCAGGTGGAGGCGGAGGTGCAACACTCTCAGCACGACACTCACGCATCAGGTCCGAAAGCTGAGCTTGCATGGACTGAAGCATAGACCACTTGGGATCAGCAGAGACGGCAGCAGACTGAGGTAAAGCCTTAACAGTCGAGCTCTGTTGTGGCAGAACCTTACTCCTCTTGGGCGGAGTACAGTCGACAGATGACTGAGGCGAGTCGGAGCTGAGCCAATGACTGCAACCTGGCTGAGCACTCGCGGGCTGGACTCTGCGTTTATGCGGTCTCGAGACCTGAGACCAACGTTTCTTCCCAGAAAGAAGATCAGCGGACGAGCGGAAGACGGGCTCAATCGTCTGCAAGTGGGAGTGACGGTCCGTGGAAGACACGCCCGCAACCACTGAGGATAATTCTGTGCGCCTAACAAGGCCTGCCGAACCCTTATGCCCTTCGACATTGCTTCTCCCCTGGGCTTGGGAGCTTGCAAGAGGTCCCGGACTGGGAGGACGACTGGCTCGCACAGAAAAATCCTCACGCACCACACTGGCACTAACACTAGCACAAGGCACTGCACCGACACTAGCACTCGTCACAGCACTGGCACTAACTTCACCCACTGCACTCTTGACCTTCAGCTCTTTCACTTCGGCCATCAGAGACTTATGGTCACTTACCACTGACTCTACCTTATCGCCTAAAGCCTGAATAGCACGTAAAACCACTGACATATCAGGCGGAGGGCACACAGTAGGATCGGGGGTAGCCACTACAGGGGTAGGAACAGGAAGGGGATCATGAGATGAGGAAAATAAAGAAGAGTGAGAAGAACTCCTCCTAGCTCTAACTCTCTCTAACTTAGTAGAATACTTTAAAAGACGGACAAAATCCAATTCCGAAAGTCCGGCGCATTCCTCACATCGATTTTCTAACTGACAGGGTCTGTCCCTACAGTCAGAACAAGCGGTGTGAGGATCTACCGAGGCCTTCGGAATACGTCTATTGCAAGACCTACATCGTCTATGGGAGGGGGCTTGCGAAATGTCAGACATTTTGTTTTCAAGAGTAGTCAAAGGGAGATCCAAAAAACAAGCAAAAATTCGTTAACCGTTAAACTGAACTAAATAAAAGCTATCTAGCTAATATCAGAAGGTTTCCAGTAATGCGACAGCCGTTAATCAGAGAGAATACTTCACCAAATATCCGTGAATAAACTCGAAGACCATAAGCGTATCCCAGAACGTCTAGCCGGAGGCACGACAGAGGAATAATTGAGGAGGTGTCAACAACAAATGATTGAGTACCTGGCCACAGGTGGCGCTGGTAAGTACACCCCCTTCTAGTATTGTGATAGCTGGCGTATCCCTCCATAGAATTCTGTCGGGCAACGGAGTTGACAGCTACATGATTATCGGGTAAGTTTAATATTGAAAAAAAAAGAATGATAGTGAGTTTGTGTGTTTGTATAAATGAGATTGGGAATTTCACATCTAAGAAAGTGAAACAGTGTATGTGGGAGGACTTTGGGGAGCAGCAGCTACTGAAAAAATTAAGACCATCTTTATTACCCTAATTACAGTACTACTGGATTATGAAGCCAAACACTTTGAGTGACATTTGCTTCTTCACAAATAAGAAACACGAGAATTTTTTTAAATACGAAATGCGATTCATGGATGCAGAGTTCTGGGAAGAATGTAATATATCAAAATCTCAAACAGTATGGACTCAGGATTGAATGAAGAGTAGTATGAAGAAAGGGGTAGGATGATGATCAGATGGAAGGTCTTGAGAATTAGGGAGAATGGGTAGATGTGTAAATGTAGACCAGATAGGAAACCACACCAGTATTCTTTACCATGTACAAATTTATAAAACAATTCATAATCACTTAATAATCTAGTAAAAATACAGGAGAAAAATGTAAGGAAATTCATTATAATACATTAATTTCTGGAATTAAAGGGCACACTTTCAATTAGCAATATGCTTTTCTTCAAGTATTTGAAAGCGACTACATAAAAGCTAATTCACTCTTACCGATTCATCAAATTTTGTAACGCCACTTGCAGCATTATTACTTGCAACGGCATTGTTTAACGTTGAATATCCACCGCTGGTAACTCCTACAAATTGGAAATAAATGGAAAATAAGAAGTAATAACCAGATATCTACGAAAGCTTTTCAAAACATGAAAAGAAAAGAATTGCTAATATAAATTTTAAACAAGTAAAAACGACGAGAGAAAATTACCCTTTACCAAAACTACGTATTCATCTTAGCACAGGAGTTTTCAACATTTTTATTTCATAGCTTAATGTCTAATAACACTTAAAGGGTTAAAGTCTAATAGAGTGTCTTATCAACAAATATTCTTATCTAACATGATCCTTTCCTATTTTGCAAAACTTTTAAAAGGTCAGATACATAAGTTGGCAATACTCAAATGAAAATATCATGCCCCCCCCCCCCCTCCACCTTAACTTTAAGACCTATCTTACTCAATTACAAAATCAATTGCTTGAACAAATGTTCTTTGTTCATAATGCCCAATTTGAAATTTAAAAGCATTATAACCAATAATGGTGGATATACATAACACTATGGCAGTACAAATCTCTAAATGAAAATTAGGCCTGTGCTAGGTAATAGAGCAAGAACTTTATATATTATGCATAAAAATACTAAATTAACCATAAGGAAAAGGGGGTACAAGAATAGAAGGGTGAATAACAAGAGAGAAGATTCTTGCCACAACATTACACAGAATTGGTCTGGTTTATGTGCAAAGTTAATTTTGAATGTCCTCTGTGTTTCCTTTTATATATCTTTTAGATCAAGGAAAATGTACAGTAGTTGTTGGATACTTTATCTTATGGATTGGACCTGAAGAACACAGTATACATATGGTAACTGTACTACCAGACCTTTGCAATGTGGAAAATTTAGGAGCAAAAATATATACTTCGAGTCTACAGTTGAAAGGCAAAGAAAAGCAAAAGGGAATCTCGTTGAAGGAGGAGCAAAAAAAAACACAATTGGTACTAACAACTAGAACATTCCAAACCAAGGATATAAAGTATAAATAATTCAGGTTTGAAGGAACTAAGATTAAAGTTTATACCTTCCAAACTTTTTTAGATAACTATATACTATAATGTACTTTATCTTTATACTGTAATTGAAATATTCATAACAAATAACCTATGGAAATGGTACTATTAATGATTTGAAAAACTAATGACATAAAAAGTCTTTAGAAAAAATTTGAATCCTATCAAAAGGGATATGAATCCTATCACCTGATAGATATACAATTATTGTAACTTGAAAGTATTTTGTTGACGTGGCAAGGAGCATGTTGAGGATGATGTAAGATCATTTAAGAGAGGGGCAGATGGTATGATGTAGTATGACTATTAACAGTGAGAAGTACCACCTGTGGCTAAATAATTTTACATTACTTTTTTATTATAAGGAGAAGTACAGTATATTCATTATCAATAAACTATAAAAAAAAATTTTGATTGTCAAAACTTCTGCAGTAATGAAATCACTTCAAAGATGAATCTTATGTTAGAAAACTTAAAGATATCTTTATGAAAAGTACAGCAATCGTAAAATTGCAGTACACACACGCTAATACGAAACCACTTACCAGTGGCTGCGACACCAGCACCAATCTTTTCCTTATGTTCATCTGGTGGAGGGGGTGGCGGTGGGTCTTCTGGTGGAGGTGGGGCAGATGGTGGGGGCCCCGCGGGAGGTTTTGCATCCATTGCAGGGGCTGAAGAAGCTGCAGTCCCACTTGCATTATGACTTGGAGGAGGAACACTTGTGTTTGGTACAGATGCTACGGCTGGCGGAGGGACGGACATCCATGACATAGCAGCTGCTGCTGAAGGGTCACCGTACATGCCATACATTCCATACATCTGAAAATATTGCAACATTTTATTTAAATTATAATTCTTATTTCAACAGATATCATAAACTAATGTATGCAAAATAACACAATATACATTGGTTTTTTTTTTAAATAAAAGAAAGTTAATTTTGTGAGAAATATAAGAAATTTATACGAGTTTACTTACCCCCGGCTGACCCCACATCCAAGGATTTGCTGCAGAACCAGCTTGCTGCTGCCATTGTTGTTGATGCTGGTCCTGCTGTTGTGAGTATGCAGCATACTGCTGGGCTTGCTCTTGTAAGCTACTCATGTGCTCCTGAATGGAAAATCACAACTTTTTATATGTATTCATTTGTTGCAAACCATAAAAATATCTATATGCTGCATACATTTGAATTCTTTCCCGGCACAGAAAGCAGTACTTGGGAAATTGTAATCAATTTCAATATCAACAACATGGGGCTCTTCACAATCATGCCTTGGGTCTTTTAAAAACCATGCTTTACTTGTATAAGCTAATTAATAAGAACAAAACTGTAAATATTAATTTATTGTACTACAGTATACTTAATAAAGTGAGAAATGGACAATAAGGGAGTGGTCCTGGTTTTAAATAGATTCATTTCCCCGCTGGTGCCACGTCTCCACAGATTACTGGACCGTTCTCCAACACCACCCCATTTACTCTCTTTTTGTCTCCCTCTGCTTCTATTTAAATTTGTATTTCTGAAATCATTTCTCTCTATTCCCCTTTTCTTCCAAGAAGCTACCTGTTCATGTTGTAGATAACGGCCTTGGCCTGGCTATGAAGATGGCTATTTGGCAAGCTTGAAGCAGGAGAATAGTCCAACACAAGAGTGTGCGTGTCACAGTGTGTGTAGCAGTAGCATCCGACATATGAGGATTGGAGGGCTGCCCCTCATAAGGGACACCTTTATACAGAAAACGGAGCTTGAATTTTAAAAAATGGTGCCCTCACTTATCGTCCATTTCTCAGTGCATTGAGTATGGCTTGACTTAACAAATCACTAGCCTTACAGGAACTTCTTACAGCTGTAACTTAGTTTAAAAAATATTGTAAATCCTAACTAAATTTTAAGCCAATTCTATTTATCTTATCCCTCACGATGATTCAACTACCACTAACGGGCAAAATTTTTAAAGTAGTTTTATATTTTTCCGAGCTATACAAACCAGTCTTTTAAAATAGGGAATATCTTCAGGAGAGATGGAACAGCTACTAAAATCATTAAGGAGGTAGTTAACCGGTGGTGGTGAGCGCAGGCAATTTAGCCCCACCCACTCTCCTCATGGAGTCTTAAATTTTGACCTTCGGCTCTGGATTGAAAGAGGTGGTTGAGGTGGGAGGTTTACCATTAAAGGACTCACGTTTGTACAACTAGACAAAATAGAAAAGCAATATTCAATTTCTTATTTGTTCCTGTGTATAATGTACAACTTTTGTCCTTTAAAATACAATGTATCTTTAATAGGTAGGAACTCCCCCTAGACACAAACTAGTTGGTTCTTTTTCTTCCCTGGAATATGTCACTCCAGTACAGGAGAGAGGGAGATGACTCCAGCAATATCAGCCCAACATAGGTTATTTAGGCTGACAGGGCCTGGCCAGTGCTTAGTTATGCACAGTTATGGCTGATAGTCCTTGCCTCATATCAGCCCAACATATGGTATTAAACTGACAGGGCCTGGCCAGTGCTTAGTTATTAGTCCCAGAGCTCGGAGGGTTTTATTTATGTTTTTGAGTGCAAAAGGTGTTAGTTGTTTCTATAGTAGAATTTTCTCAGCAATTCAAAAATTTATTTCTTACAAACACAGTGGTAGCCGTTTCCTCAGAAACTGATGTTAAAGATGGGTACCCCTTGTGAAAAAGAGCAATTCCATACATATTAATTTAAATGCGCATTTCCCAAATTTAAATGTATATAATGCCTCCAAATAATTATTTTATGTTAAGAATACCTTATTATGCTTCATTTGGGGTGAATAATGTTAGATTGTTTTGATTTTTGTTCTTTCAGATAAGCCTAGATGTCGCCAAAAGTTGTCGCGAACAAGTGAATTCTGTAATTTTCTCTCTTTTTTCATATTATATACAAAAGAAATGCTCATTATCTTTTGGGTACTGTTGTGGCCTATATTTCTCATCCATCATGTTTTTTAAAAACATTTTGAAATCTATCATGATGTAGTTAAGATGAGCAATGCATTAATGAATGGGCATACAATTGCATTGTTAATTATGTTGATATTTGGATAACTTTAAACATTTCTTATAAACCACAGTTTCTTTTGCTTAATCCTTGATTTCTATCTGGGTTTATCTGCAAATTCATCCTATTTTCTTGTAATGTATATTTCAAATCTGCTTTACTAGGTTTACCTGAATCTGGAGCTGTTGGATGGCTTTATTAATGGTAGTTAAGTAAGTCAATCGTAGGTAGTTAAGGTGGTGGTAATGGTGATGGTGATGTCGCATAAATATTATTTGTGCTTTCAGGTTATTAGTGTAGCGTAGAAAATGGCAAATAAGATCTCTTGTATTCTCCATACCACTGGAAAATGCATGGATGAGGTAAAGACATTTGATCCAGATTCATGGGAGAAAGTCAAACACGCTGATGGTGCACGGCGAAAATTATTCAAAGATTCAAAATACCTTTCAGTTAAGCTTCCTGACTATTATGGTGATACAGATGGGTATCACTCTCAATGTTATAAAAGTTTCACTGCTGTTCGTCAGGCCATACCAGACAATTTACATGCAAAGGCAAATACATCTGAAAATTCTTACGATCCAGCATTGAACATAACCCAGCATCTAGCAAAGGAATTTTCCCAAAACTATGCTTGTTCTGTAACTGCAGTGAAAAGTCAGCAGGAAAAAAAAAGCCAAAAGAAAGACTAGGCAACTGTGAAACCATTGTGAGTGCCCAAAGTATCCAAGATGCAGCACAGACACTGTGTGATGGACAGCTTTTAGCAAAAATTGCTGGTATTGACCTCATCTCTAAAGAGGTCAAATATCACCACTCCTACAGAAAATCTTACCTGCAACGTGCCCAGAGAGAACTGGTGACATTCAATCATGCATCCGAAAAATCACAAGCCCATAAGACTGCTTTCATTGAGCTAAAACAATACATTGACAAAACATCTCGTCAGACTGGTATTACTGCATTCACCACAGCAAAGGGAGCAAGAAAACGATGGATGATCACCCGTGCAGCAAGGAGTGCCATTGTAGGAACATTGTTCTTGAAAGCAGGTTTAAAGTCCACCGATGACACAGCAAAGGAACTCAAGTCTTATCGGGTTAAAAGGGACAATGATGATCTGCAGGCTCTTGTGAACAACATAGAGGCCCGTGTTAACCCATTCAACCTTCCTAATGACCCAAATCTATATTGCCTGACAACTGGGAAAAGTGTACCTGAGGACATCAAGAATGACTTGGTAAATTGCACGAAGACTGGTCAAGCTTGGTGTGACGAGTTTGCAAATGGCTGCTTTGGGGATCCTACAAGATTTGAACAACCAACACCACGACCCAAAATCAAAAACTTTGCATCCATAGCTCTCAAGAGTAAAATCAGTAATGATATGAAGGTTATTGAATTAAAGGGCACCAGAGATTTGTTTGGATGTCTTCTCTACCTTAGTACCACACAGAATGTTGACCTAGAGCTAGTCTTTACCTACCCTCTCACACCCGTACCCCTATCATTGGCACATGTTGACGGAAGCATCAACAAAACAGATAAGGCCAAGCTCCTTCACAAGATTGAAGGCATGGTAGACAGCACACCCCCACCTAGTGAAACGGACATTACCATCATCGACGCCATGTTCTTGTTACACACACTTCAGAATTTACCACCAACATTTGGGGAATTGGCTCAGCTACTCATCTGTCGGTTGTGCCAGATGCCGTCTCATCGAATAGATTTGGTTTGTGACACCTACATCACTCCTTCTATTAAAGATGTGGAACACTCAAAACGTGGAAATGACGATGCAACATAGCAGGGCCAAAGCAGAAGTGTCCAAAAGACTGGCAGAAGGCATTGCGGTCATCGGCTTTCAAGACAGCATTTTTTCAGTTCCTCCTGTCAGATTGGACTGAACACACAGATATAGATATCTTGGCTGGTCACAGTCTATCTCACTCTTGATAAAACCTGCTACTCCTTCAATGCCAGGGACGGAAAAGTCCACAGAGAAAAGATCCCACAGCTCAGATGTCTCCATGAAGAAGCTGATACATGGATTATGTACCATCTACATCACATCCTCGAAAAGAACAGATGTTCTTCAGTAGTCATCAGAAGTTCGGACACAGATGTGTTTATTTTGCTCCTGTATCACATTGCAAATCATACGAATGCCAGCAGTTTCACTATTTGGATGGACGCTGGCCTTAGCAGTAACAACACAAGGAGACACATTAACATCTCACAGCTGGTGGATCATATGGATCGAGCCATGATTGATGCTTTACCAGCATTGCATGCCTTCACTGGTTCAGACTACACATCATCATTTATGAGCAAAGGAAAGTTGAAAGCCTTGAAGTTGATTATGAAGCATGAAAGTTTTAAGGAAGCTTTTGCAAACCTTGGGGTTAATGCTGTAGTCACTCCTGAAGGTTTGGCTGCCATTGAAAAGTTCACTTGTGCATTGTATGGTTTGCCCAAACTCAACAGCATCAATGATGCTAGATTTGCTCTTTTCTAACAGAAGTATGCACCAAAGAGGAATGAAAATTCTTTAGAAAAAATTCAAGGAATTAATCCTAGCAGCATGCCACCATGTCAGAAAGTCCTGCTCAATAAAATCTACAGAACCAACTATGTTGCTGCCATGTGGAAAAATGGCAAACGTCCTCAACCGTGCACAACTCGAGCCGAGGAACACGGATGGAAACTGGTCGGCAACTCATTTGTTATTGACTGGTTTAATGGAAACCAACTTCCACAGAGTGTGGTGCGTTTTCTTAGTCATGATACAGAAGATGACATCAACATAGATGTGACTGATAATCAAACTCAGTTTGACTCTAGTGATGAATCTGACTTTGATGATGGACAGTAAACTTTGTGTCATCATGAAATGAATGATTTAATTAGGATACATAGAGAACAGTTTGCTGCCAGCATGATAGCATTAAAATATTTAGATACTACTATGCCAATGGGCCATGACCTTTGCATATTTAACTATTTCATTGCAACACCAAAAGTAATGCTATGTTGTAGTTTAAATTATCATCCACTTCTTGGTATAATTCAAAACGCAATTATTTGTTTGTGTACACATCTAATTTGCATTACAAACAATTGAAAGCTATGATATGTTAATGTTCAAAATAAACATGCCTTGAGACATTAGAAAGAATAAGTTATTTCAATTGCATGTACAACAATATATTGGCATTTCATTGGTAGAAAATCCGAAAAAGAGAAAATTACAAAATGACACTTATTCACAATAACTTTCCGTGACATCTTTGATAATCTGAAATTTAAAAAACAACAAAATAATCCTACATTAGTCACATCAAATGAATCATAAAAAGGTATCGTTACCAAAATATGATTATTTGGAGGCACTTCATACATTAACATTTGGGAAATGAAAATTTAAATTGAAATGTATGACATTGGGAGGCGCCATAGAGAAAGTTCATTTTCACAAGGGGTACCCATATTCAATGTGCATTTCTGAAAAAATGGCTACCGCTGTGTTTGTAAGAAATAGATTTTTGAATTCCTGAGAAAATTTTACTATAGAAACAACTAACAGACCTTTTGCACTCAAAAACATAAATAAAACCCCCCGAGCTCTGGGACTATATGCACAGTTATGGCTGATAGTCCTTCAACAGGTTGTGGGGAAGCCATAGACAACTCTCCAGAGCATACAAAGAAGTTGTTTGTAGTTATTTTCAATAAGTTAGGTCTGGAAACCATTTATGTTGTATTGTGAAGATGAAGTTGCAATACAGCATTGTTGCAGTCTCTGGTAGAGGTATAAAAAAGGTCTGTGCTCATTTGTTGGACAATAATGTCAAAGCACGAGCTGACGTAAGTCTCTCTTCATAGCTTATAAATAGCTTATTTCAACGTTGTTACTGATCTTAAGATTTTTCATATTCTTTATTTATCATTCTCAAAGTTTATTTCCTTTCCCCACAGGCCTATTTTTCCCTGTTAAAGCCCTTGGGATTATAGCATCCTGCTTTTCCAACTGGGGTTGTAGGTTAGCTAGTAATCAGAATGATAATGGAATGCTTAACCGAACATTCATAACCTCATTACAAATCCTGTATCACAGTCATTTTCAATACCAATAACAAAGGTGTAAACTAGAGTGGTGTTTGTAGTTTGCATGGTAGTATCAGATGTACCTTTTCAACAATATTTATTTTGTAAATTCATGTCACTCTAATAGTTAAATAACTGAAAACATTACATGTTTACGTTTTAGTCAGTTGTGACATCTGACAACAACGGGGGTATACATTTGTTACAGCTTTTTGAAAACATATCAGTAAAACATCTATTTAAAAATACAAATAATACTCTGCTTAATTACAGTATGTTTATATAGCAGGGAGCTGAATTGCTGTGCAGCATATGAACCACCCACACACAACTGCTGATGATGGCCTTCTTATCTTTATCCCAGCTAAAATCCACTTCTGTATCCCAAACACTAGGCAGAAAGGTTACGGTTTGACCATTTTACTCTTTGGTAAAAATGATATTTTAATTATAAAATAAATTTTTGAATATACTTACCCAGTGAATATATAATAGCTGCAACTCTGTTGCTCGACAGACAAAAAAAACAGTAAAAACTCGCCAGCGATCACTATACAGGTTGCGGGTGTGCCCACCAGTGCCAACTGTCGGCCAGATACCACTCTCTCGATGTAAACAAAGACTCAATTTCTTCTCATCCCACTGCGTCTCTATTGGGGAGGAAGGGAGGGTCGTTTAATTTATATATTCACCGGGTAAGTATATTCAAAAATTTATTTTATAATTAAAATATCATTTTTAAATATTTAACTTAGCCGGTGAATATATAATAGCTGATTCACACCCAGGGTGGTGGGTAGAGACCAGTTAAATATGTTTACATCGTATAAGCTAAGAGTTTTTTTTATTTCATTTTGACAGTTATCAATATAACAAAACCAAAATAAATAGGTACCTGGTAAGGAAGTCGACTTAGACGATTACTCTGCCTTGTAAGTACGTCTTCCTTACGGAGCCCCGCGATCCTCTTAGGATGCTGACAGACCCCCAGGAGCTGAAGTATCAAGGGCTGCAACCCATACAACAGGACCTCATCAAACCCCTAATCTGGGCGCTCTCAAGAAATGACTTTGACCACCCGCCAAATCAACCAGGATGCGAAAGGCTTCTTAGCCTTCCGGACAACCCATAAAAACATTAAAACATTTCAAGAGACAGATTAAAAGGATATGGAATTAGGGAATTGTAGTGGTTGAGCCCTCACCCACTACTGCACTCGCTGCTACGAATGGTCCCAGTGTGTAGCAGTTCTCGTAAAGAGACTGGACACCTTTTAAGTAACATGACGCGAACACTGACTTGCTTCTCCAATAGGTTGCGTCCATGATACTTTGCAGAGATCTATTTTGCTTAAAGGCCACGGAAGTTGTTACAGCTCTAACCTCGTGCGTCTTAACCTTAAGCAAAGATCGGTCTTCCTCACTCAAGTGTGAATGAGCTTCTCGTATTAACAATCTGATAAAACATGACAAAGCATTCTTTGACATAGGCAAGGATGGTTTCTTAACCGAACACCATAACGCTTCAGATTGGCCTCGTAAAGGTTTAGTACAAGCTAAGTAGAACTTAAGAGCTCTAACAGGGCATAAGACTCTTTCTAGTTCATTGCCTACGATCTCCGATAAGCTGGGAATATCGAAAGATTTAGGCCAAGGACGAGAAGGTAGCTCATTTTTGGCTAGAAAACCAAGTTGCAGAGAACAAGTGGCTTTTTCTGACGAAAATCCGATGTTCTTGCTGAAGGCATGAATCTCACTGACTCTTTTAGCTGAGGCTAAGCATACCAGGAAAAGAGTCTTAAGAGTGAGATCTTTCAGGGAGGCTGACTGTAAAGGCTCAAACCTGTCTGACATGAGGAATCTTAGGACCACATCTAAATTCCACCCAGGAGTAGCCAAACGACGCTCCTTAGTGGTCTCGAAAGACTTAAGGAGGTCTTGCAGATCTTTATTGTTGGAAAGATCTAAGCCTCTATGCCGGAAGACCGATGCCAACATGCTTCTGTAGCCCTTGATAGTGGGAGCTGAAAGGGATCGTCCTTTTCTCAGGTATAAGAGAAAATCAGCTATTTGGGCTACAGAGGTACTGGTCGAGGATACAGAAACTGACTTGCACCAGTCTCGGAAGACTTCCCACTTCGATTGGTAGACTCTAATGGTAGAAGCTCTCCTTGCTCTAGCAATCGCACTGGCTGCCTCCTTCGAAAAGCCTCTAGCTCTCGAGAGTCTTTCGATAGTCTGAAGGTAGTCAGACGAAGAGCGTGGAGGCTTTGGTGTACCTTCTTTACGTGTGGCTGACGTAGAAGGTCTACTCTTAGAGGAAGACTTCTGGGAACGTCTACTAACCATCGAAGTACCTCGGTGAACCATTCTCTCGCGGGCCAGAGGGGAGCAACTAACGTCAACCTTGTCCCTTCGTGAGAGGCGAACTTCTGCAGTACCTTGTTGACAATCTTGAATGGTGGGAATGCGTAAAGATCCAGATGTGACCAATCTAGGAGGAAGGCATCTATATGTATTGCTGCTGGGTCCGGGACTGGAGAGCAATAGATTGGAAGCCTCTTGGTCAGCGAGGTTGCAAAGAGATCTATGGTGGGTTGACCCCAAGTCGACCAAAGTCTCTTGCACACATCCTTGTGGAGGGTCCATTCGATTGGAATTACTTGACCTTTCCGACTGAGACAATCTGCTAGGACGTTCAAGTCGCCCTGGATGAACCTCGTTACTAGGGAGATGCCTCGATCTTTTGACAAGATGAGCAGGTCCCTTGCGACCTCGTACAAAGTCAGTGAGTGGGTACCTCCCTGTTTGTAAATGTACGCCAAGGCCGTGGTGTTGTCCGAGTTTACCTCCACCACCTTGCCTCGAAGGAGATTCTCGAAGCTTATCAAGGCCAGATGAACCGCCAAAAGCTCCTTGCTGTTGATATGCATGCTCCTCTGACTCGAGTTCCACAGACCTGAGCATTCCCGACCGTCCAGCGTCGCGCCCCAGCCCAAGTCCGATGCGTCCGAGAAGAGAACGTGGTTGGGTATCTGAACTGCCAGGGGAAGACCCTCTCGTAGGCTGATATTGTCCTTCCACCAAGTCAGACAAGACTTTATCTTTTCGGAAATCGGGATCGAGACCGCCTCTAGCGTCTTGTCCTTTTTCCAGTGAAAAGCCAGATGGAATTGAAGAGGACGGAGGTGTAGCCTTCCTAGCGAGACAAATTGCTCCAGGGATGATAGCGTCCCTACCAGACTCATCCACAGCCTGACTGAGCAGCGTTATTTCTTCAGCATCTTCTGGATGGAGAACAGGGCTTGATCTATTCTGGGGGCCGACGGAAAAGCCCGAAAAACTTGACTGTGAATCTCCATCCCTAAATACAGAATAGTTTGGGATGGGACCAGCTGTGACTTTTCCAAATTGACTAGGAGTCCCAATTCCTTGGCCAGATCTAGAGTCCAATTGAGATCCTTCAGACAGCGATGACTGGAAGAGGCTCTGAGAAGCCAGTCGTCCAAGTACAGGGAGGCTCTGATCTCCGATAGCTCGAAACTGGTACCCCACATTCCTGTGAACAAACCTCAGAAACGGTTGGGAATCCGGGTGTATAGGAATGTGGAAGTATGCCTCCTGAAGGTCGAGAGAGACCATCCAGTCGCCTTCCATAAATGCTGTCAAGACAGCCTGGTAGACTTCATCGTGAAGTTTGTCTTGACAATGAACACATTGAGCGCACTTGCCTCTTACGTACTCCTGCAGTGAACATGGCTGCCAAATCATGGAGCCATCCCTGAGGGACTTGTCCCTGCAGAGAACGTGGCTGTCAGATCATTGGAGCCATCCCTGAAAGCCTTGTTTATGCATGACATAATTGTACAGCAAAACTTCAAAGGCTCGAAAACAGCTGTGAAGTTGACCTGTAAAATCTTGGAGCGTCTCATGGCCAGGCGCCAGGGAGAGTCTACGAGATTTGAGAAGTCTATCTGGGCAGAGGCAGGAACTCCCAAGCCGAGAACTTCTCTCGTGTCATATCAGACTCTCGCTCTATAAGCCAGTTTAAAAGAAGGGAAAGCAAAGGCTGTATCCCCCAAACTCCTCCTGGTGATAAACCAGTCGCCTAGCAAACGTAAAGCTCTCTAGGAGAGCGAGAGAGCACTAGCTTATAAACAACGGCTTCGAAGTAGCTAGGCCTAGTGTAAGCTCTGACGTTTAGGCGAACGAGGAGCAGCAGTTACAAAAAGATCCGGACAAAGATCCTTAAAAATCAGCATGATTTAATTAAAGTCCATAGAGGGCTAAGCAGCTTTAGGCTCCTCTCCGTCTGACAGAGTCCTCAAGGGAATATCAGTAGGAGGGGGAACAGCAACTTCCTCATCTAAAGGAACCTTGTCCGATAATAGCTGAGTCTCAAGCAAGGGAGAGACCTACCGTGGTGGCAATGCTTTACAAGCAGAGTCCACACGCACTGGTGCATTAGTAGCGGACCAGGACGCAACGTCATGTAACTGCTTGACAGTCTGTGAACTGTCAACAACAACAGGTGCGAGAGACTAGGACGCAACGTCATGTAACTGCTTGACAGTCTGTGAACTGTCAACAACAACAGGTGCGTGAGGACGCACAGCGTCCACTCGAGACTGCTTTGACTGCCTAGACTGAGCAGTCAAAACAACTCTAGAATGCGGAGGTTGACGCACAGCGTCAAAACAAGTCAACTCCGATTGTTAGCGAACGTCCTGAACGTCAACAGGAGCATCAGCAAGTGGCCTAACGTCCAAATGTGGCTGAAAATCCACACGAGACCGCATCGAGTGTGGTTCTAAACAACCTGACTGACGTGACTTAGCTACGCCAACGTCAACAGGACGCACAAAGGAACGTTAGGTTGGCTGAAAGCCAGGATCTCGATGAGATAAACGGCTAGGCTCAACGGACTAATCGGCAGAATAGTCTTCCATAAGGGAGGCAAGCTTATTCTGCATGTCTTGCCGTACAACCCATTTAGGATCAACGGAAATGGTTGCGGTAAGAGACGAGGGTAACGTCTGTGACCGCAACACTTTGCCAACAAAAAAAGACTCTCGGAGTCTGTGTTACGCTTTTGTTAGGCGGCGAGCAGTTTTCCGATGACTGCATAGGGTCAGAGCTGTCCTAATGGCTGCAACCAGGACGCTGGACCTGTCCTGAAAGGACTGACTTTCGCTTAAGGGCCTCGAAACCTTGTTCCACGGTTTCTTATGCGAAAAGCCTTCGGATGACGAGGAGAAAATTGTCTCTCTCGCCTTATGGTAGGGGAGATCTTGGTAAGATACACCCGATACCATAGAGGGAAACGTCTGTTCGCTGATCAAGGCCTCTCGAACCCATAAGTCGTACGACATTACTTCTCCCCTGGGCTTGGGAGCTTGCAAGAGGTCCCGGACTAGGTGAACGACAGGCACGAACAGACTAACCCTCGGACGCAACACTGTAACACTTTGCGCAATATTACTTTATCACTACGATTTTCTGTTTTGCACTTATTTCACTGAAATCGAAACTTTTACTGATTTCTACCTGAAGCACGCAATTCTACCCTCATCAAAAGGTAGTAAATGCGAAATCAGTCGTATAATGCAAGCACATTAATACCAGCAAAAAAACAGTAAACATCTTTTAAGATAAAAAAAAAATTCAGTGGTTGGTGAAGAGAAGAAACACTAGTTCATTCAAAACTACGTTTTCAATCTCTCACCGTACATTGCCTGGAGACGAGAATAAAACTAAAAACGTTTTATCCTTTCTCCCCGTACAGAGACTAGGGACGAGAGTAACTCGAGAACAACGTTACCCGCTTGAACGGAACGTTTTCTCTCCTCTCTCTCCCTCCGTCTCTATCTCTCTCTCTCTCTTTCTCTCTTGATTTCGCACCTAAGAGAAGAGCCCAATTACATTTCGTCAAAAAAACATGTTATTTGACCAAAGGAAAAAACTGAAAGATTTTTCAATTAAAGAGTTCCTTTGAAATAGAATTTAAAACATTTAAGCTTTGAAAGAAGAATGAACAAAACGTCAGAATCGATTTACTCTTTCTGCAAAGTGAAACCGTGATACTCTCTCTCTCTATCGTAACGATAGAGCGCAAACTGCGTAGCATAAATAAACTAAACGTTAGTTCATCTTTGAAAACAGTACGAAGACTATTCAAAGAAATTCTTTCATAAAATATTTATTAAAAATATTCATTTAAAAAGTTTTAAATCATTAGCTCTTTAAAAGCTATTTACGATTGAAAGGGCTCAACGTTGTTTAACTTCGGTTTCCAAGTTAGGACCGCCTACTCTCAGGAAAGGTCGCATATAAACAAAACATTAAAATTTTTTTTTTTTTTTTATGTTTATTATAAATGGAAAGTTAATCGAAGAGGCCTAATAAAGGCGGTGAGATATAAAATATATAGAGGAAAATCTATAATTAATTTATAACGTGATAAGATAATTACTAAAAGCCTAAACACACTTCCGTCTAAGGGAAGGGTCGGCCATTTAAAAGTCAAAGAAAGTCCATACTCTCTTTGTCACCAAAAATTAAATCTATCCAAAACGAGTTCAAGATTTAAGATGAAGATAAAACACCTGCACTGCGAAAGCTCAAACCAAAATGAAGTACTTCACCAAATATGTTGAGAAAACTCCAGGTTCTACAGCGAGTAAAAGTACGTCTTGTCGACACGTCGACAGAGAAGAAATTGAGTCTTTGTTTACATCGAGTATGGTATCTGGCCGACAGTTGGCGCTGGTGGGCACACCCGCAACCTGTATAGCGATCGCTGGCGAGTTTTTACTGTTTTTTTTGTCTGTCGAGCAACAGAGTTGCAGCTATTATATATTCACCGGCTAAGTTAAATATTTAAAAATGATATTTTCACAATTATTGAAAACCAAAGTATACGCGCTCTCAAACAAAAAGACCCCCGTAGAGAGAGACTTAAAATTCTGTCAATGGTTTGAATGGGAATGCAGTCACTGAATCCAATCTAAATGCAACAAAATATTAAATATAAAATATTACCTTAATATATACTGTATAAGAAAAGAATATCTCTATAAATTAAAACAAACCCTTATATTAAGGGGTTCCAATAAAAGACGAATTATCACCCGTACCCATTGGAACATCTAGAATTAATATACGAACAATTATAGTATTCCAAAAACCACCAAGTAAACAACGATACACAGAATCGTGCGCTACATCGATTGTAAAGAATACTGCATCGTATATACATTAACTGAACTGTAACTTACTTTAATCTTTTACTAAAGAAAAATACTGAAAGGACCAATTAATTGCAAAATAAAATGTTCCTTTTATATAGTACAACTTAAAAAACTTGAGTTTGTAAGAAGAATGTACTATTCATAAAAATCGCTACAAAGAGAAATCGTAATATCGTAACGATACTGACAACTGCGTAACATAAATAAACTGAACGCTAGTTAATCTTTGAAAACAGATCGAAGATTATCTAAAGAAATCCTATTAAAACGACAAAATTTTCTTAAAATCCTTTAACTTTATTTATAACTTAATACTTCAAAAGAAAGTACTGTATTCACTTATCAATCTTTGTAGAAAGGCAAGTCAGACTTTTAGCCTACGTCATAAGGCTGTGACGTCATCAATGGACGAGATGTTTACATCCCGCCATTATGCTTTCGTGAGGTTTAAAATAGGTAGAAAAACCTTCTAATCTTACCTTTTCAAGTTATAAACACGTGATCACAGATCAAACAAACAAATAAGCGAATGCTCTTACAGGGCAGAGCACTTTCTCCAACTCTTCTCCCACCACCTCATAGAGGTTAGGGATCTCAAAAGACTTCGGCCATGGACGGGAAAGCTTTTCATTCTTGGCCAAAAACCCCAACTGTAAGGAGCATATGGCTTTCCCATCTCGGAAACCAATGTTCCTGCTCAAGGCGTGAACTTCACTAACGCTTTTAGCAGTGGCTAAACTAACCAGAAACAGAGTTTTCAAGGTTAAATCCTTAAAAGCGGCAGAGTGTAAAGGTTCAAATCTGTCACTCATGAGATATCTAAGAACCACATCCAGGTTCCATGCAAGCGATTCTAGTTGTCTTTTCTTTGAGGTATCAAAAGACTTAAACAGATCCTGCAAGTCCTTATTGTTGTAAAGGTTCAAGTTTCTGTGTCTAAAAACCGTCGCCAACATACTTCTGTAACCTTTGACTGTAGAGAACAGGAAGTTACGCTTATTTCTGAGGTCTAGGAAGAAATCTGCCATCTGAGTTATAGAGGTACTGGATGAAGAAACCGAATTAACTCTACACTATTCTCTGAACAACTCCCACTTGGACTGATACACCTTGATGGTAGAAGGCCTCCTTGCTCTCGCAATAGCCTTGGCTGCCTCCTTCAAAAGCCTCTAGATCTAGGGAGTTTTTCGATAGTCTGAAGGCAGTCAGACGTAGAGCTCGGAGGTTTGGGTGGTTTCTTGCCAAGTGAGGTTGTCTGAGAAGATCTGGTCTTAAGGGAAGGCTTCTCGGTACATCTACCATCCATTCCAGTACCTCTGGAAACCAGCTTCTTGACGGCCAGATCGGAGGTATTAGAATCATCCTGGTTCCTTTGTGCGACACGAACTTCTGCATCACCTTGTATAGAATCTTGAACGGTGGAAATGCATACACCTCCATGTGTGACCAATTCGTTAGGAAAGCGTCTATGTGCATGGCTTAGGGATCCGGTACCGGTGAACAGTATCACTCCAGTCTCTTCGTCTTTTCGGTTGCAAAAAGATCTACGAGAGGACGACCCCATAACTGCCACACACTCTTGCAGATCTCTGGGTGTAACATCCATTCCGTGGGGAGAACCTGATCTCTCCTGCTGAGTCTGTCAGCACTTACATTCTTGACTCCCTGAATAAAACAAGTCAATAATGTCACTTTCCTTTCCTCTGCCCATACGAGAAGAGGTCTCGCTATCTCGTACAGAGAACATGAGTGGGTCCCGCCTTGCTTCGCTATATAGGCTAGAGCTGTGGTGCTGTCCGCATTGATTTGGACCACTTTGCCCAGCCTTTGAGGGCCAGATGAACTGACAAAAGCTCCTTTTGGTTTAAGTGGAGAGGTTTTTGCTCTACTGTCCATAGACCCGAGAGCTCCCTCTTCCCTAATGTCGCTCCCCACCCCGAGTTTGAGGCGTTGGAAAACAACACGAGCTCTGGGCTCTTCTGATTCAACGACAGGCCTTCCTGCAGTCTGTGCTCGTTGTTCCACCACTGAAGATGTGTTTTTATGGAAGTCGTGATGGGAATGCTTTCCCTGTCGAGACTGTCCCCTTTCTTCCAATGCCAATTGAGGTGAAACTGCAGGAGGCGTAAATGTAACCTCCCCAGAGACACGAACTTCTCCAATGATGAGAGAGTCCCCAGAAGGCTCATCCATTCCCTCACTGAACTGACGTCCTTCTTTATAAAAGCTCGAAGTTTTAGGAGCGCTGTTTGGATCCTTACAGGCGACAGAAAAGCCTGAAAACTCAAACTCTGAATCTCCATCCCCAAATAATGAATCTTCTGGGATGGAGTCAGCTGTGATTTCTTTGAAATCACTGGGAGTCCCAATTCCTTGGTCAATTCCAATGTCATTTTCAGGTCCTTCAAACAGCAATCGGCTGAGGTGGCTGTTATAAGCCAATCGTCCAGGTACAGGGAGGGCCTGATTCTTCTTGAATGCAGCATGCTTGCCACATTCAGCATGATTTTGGTGAACGATAGAGGAGCTGTGCTGAGACCGAAACATAAGGCTCTGAACTGGAAGACCTTGTTTCCGTACATAAACCTCAGATAACGCATGCAGCTGGGGTGAATTGGAATATGGAAGTAGGCGTCTTGGAGATCTAATGAGACCATCCAATCGCCCTTCCTTAACGCTGCCAGAACCGTCTTCTGTGTTCCATGGTAAACTTCGTGTTCTGGACGTAGCCATTGAGAACACTTACGTCCAGAAATGGTCTCTTTTCTCCTGAACTCTTGGGTACTAAGAATAGCCAGTTGTAAAACCCTGGTGATGTTAAATCCTGTACCCTCTCTATCGCTCGCTTCTCCAGTAACAGAGACATCTGAAGCCGCATGGCCTGCCTCTTTGGCCCCTCCCTGTATCTGGGCGAAAGATCCACCGGATCTGTGACTAGAGGGGGATTTGATAAAAATGGAATCTTGTACCCCTCCTTCAACACTGGGACGGACCAAGGGTCAGCCCCATTCTTCTCCCAGGCCTTCCAGAAATAATTCAGCCTGGCCCCTACTGCTGTCTGAAGGATAGGGCAGTCAGACTCTACCTCGGCCAGTCTTAGTTCCTCTCTTCTTAGGTTTCCTCCCATCGGACCTGAAGGAACCCCTTCCGGTAGGCTTACCATGAGAGGGCTGAGAGGGTCGTACCCCAGAAGTACCTTCTTTTGGTTTACGGGACGAAAAAGAAGAAGGCAGAACTTTCCTGGCTGTATTAGCCACTAGATCATACGTAGCCTTTTGGGTTAAAGCAGTAGCAGCTTCCCCTACCAACTCTTGTGGGAATAGAGTAGAGGACAGTGGAGAGAATAGCAATTCCGATCTCCGGTAAGGAGGAACTCCCGCTGAGAGAAAGGAACACATAGTGGCCCTCTTCTTAATCACTCCAGTCGTGAAAAGAGCAGCCAACACATTAGAGCCATCCCTAACTCCCTTGTCCTTACAGGACATCAAATGAATGAGACTGCTAGTGTCCGCACCTTTCATTTCAGAGACCTTTTTCCCTAGGGCTCCCAAAGACCAATCTAAATAGTTAAGAACTTCAAAGGCCCCGAACACGCCTTTAAGTAGATGATCAAACTCTGTCATAGACCACCACACTTTCGTTTTTCTCAAGGCCAGTCGACGAGAGGAGTCCACAAGGCTCGAGAGATCTCCCTGGGCAGAGGCAGGAACTCCCAAACCCAGAACTTCCCGTCTCATACTAAATGCTGGATTTTAGAAGAGCGTGAGAGCACCATCTTAGTAAACAAAGGCACTTTAGTAGCCATCCCCAAGGTAAATTCCGATGGGGGAGAACGTGGAGCCACAGGAGTAAAGTTGTCTGGAAAGAGTCCCGTGAAAATCAACATTAATTTCTTGAGATCCACTGAATGTTAAGGAAGTTTCTCTTCTTCCCTCTCAGAAATAGCTTCCAACGGTTCATCCAGGTCAGATACCTCCTCTGGTTCCTCTTCTGACAATTCAGCTGTTGCAGCAGCCTGAACCAAAGAGTCAGTGCCGAAATGGGAACGTTTGCGATGTTCAACATCTCCTTCTATCGGGCAATCAATAGTTTTCCGTTTAAAATCGCATTCAGTTTGGGAAACAGCACCCAACTGAAGTGGGGCGGTCGAGGTTGACTGAAGTGTAACGCCACGAATGGACTGACGCTCGGCGTCAAGGGTCAACTGACGTGAGCCGTCGTGATGACGCGAAGCGTCAGGTTAACACTGACGCTCTATGCCGTCATGAGTCAACTGACGTGAGCCGTCGCGTGGAAGCCTAGCGTCCGCTTGCTGTTGACGCTGACACTCCGTCGCATCATGAATAGACTGCAGAGAGCTGTCACGGTGACGCGTTGCGTCCACTTGCCGCCGCTGCCGTTCCGCATCGCGTTCGTAACCATCCTTCCACTCAGCGGCTCGTTCTATCGCTAGGTGAACGTCAACGCTTTTGGAAGAAATACGTTCGGAGGTTGGTTTTTGTTTAGCAACAGCTCCCTGACGTGACCCATCCAACTCATCCTGCCTTTGAACACTGCGATTGGGATATCGCCTGTGCGATAACACGTCAGCGCCAGAGACAACAGGCCGCCTGTGCGACAACAGGTCCGAAGACTGACGCCCAACTGCACTGCTAACCGCAGGTTGATAAGGCCGCATCAACGACGAGAGCTGCCGTTTCATACCCAAAAGCATCGACCATTTCGGATCGCTGCTATGCGATACATTAGAATCATTTTCTAATGGGAAATCGCCTTCTACCTCGC
Organism: Palaemon carinicauda; assembly: GCF_036898095.1. Lineage (NCBI taxonomy): Eukaryota > Metazoa > Arthropoda > Malacostraca > Decapoda > Palaemonidae > Palaemon > Palaemon carinicauda. The sequence goes on along the minus strand of NC_090726.1, from coordinate 31,538,178 downwards.
TTTCAAATCGCTTCCCACTTTCGGGCGACGAAAGCTAGTCGGATGGAAGCGGCGGTGCATGAACCGTCACATCAGTTCTGAATCAGACTGTATCACATCGATATCTACAACAGGACCTCTGTCAGAGCGTTTCACAGGCGTGCAACCGTCCGGAGAAGGAAAAAAATCAGGTGTATCCCAGGTACTACACCCCAGTTGACGCAGAGGCGATTCGTGATGCTGAACGACCGCGTGAGACTTCCTTTTAAGCGGCCTGGAAGCGTGACGCCAGGTCTCGCTAAACGAACTTTCATCCGAGGAAGGTGATAACGCACAAACATCATCTTTCCTATGATGAGGGTGAGTGACCTGTGTTACAACAGGAGGAACGCTCGAGGGAACGTCTGCACGATTGATGAAGTCTCTTATTCCCTTTTGCCATCCGACATTACTTCTCCCATGGGTTCGGGAGCTTGAAAGAGGTCATAGGCTGGGTGAACGACAGGATCGTGCAGACACACCCTCCACAACACTAAACACATTTGAAACACTTTTCACATTAGTTTGGTCGCCCGTGCGACAACTTTTCAGCACATTGATCTCGGACAGGATCTGATTTTTGTCCGCAGCTAAAGATTCGACTCTTTCACCGAGAGCCTGAATCGCAGTTAACATATCCTTCATAGAAGGTTCCTTCGGTTGTTGATCTACCACTACGGGGGAAGGAATAGGATCAATGACATTAGGTAAGGACAAATCAACAGAACGAGATGTACTGCGCCTAACCCTGTCCCTCTCTAATCTTTTAATGTAACGTTCATTCATAAGTTACCCACTCGCTATCGGTTAACGAAATGCATTCATCACACCGATCCCCAAAAGCACAAGACTTTCCCCTACATTTAATACAAATACTATGAGGGTCCACAGAAGCCTTAGGAAGTCGAGTACGACAACCTTTAACACACTTCAGAATTACAGGGGAGGGGTCGGCCATATTGAATTGGTAAGAGACCCAAAAACATAAACAAAGGTTAAATTACATGAATTAACCCCCAAACAAAAAAATTTCAAGAATAAATGAAATGGAAATCAATTATGCAAAAGTCCAAAACTCAAAAAACGGAGTACATCACCAAATAACCGTCCAAAACAGAGTAAGTTTCGAGAGAATTTCCAATAGTTCCAGCCAGCAATGGCGGCAGAGAAGATCCGAAGGGTTGGTATAGTTCTACCTGACTACCGTGAGGGCGCTTGTGTACACCTGGCATATCTGCGACAGCCGCGAGATTTTGAATTTTCTGCCGGGCATCTAGGGACTTTAGCCATTCTTATATAACCAGCGGGTAAGTTTTATATTTAAAAAAACTACTAACTCATTCTCAGAATTGTTCAGAGATGTAAGGACAGTCCACTTGTTCAAACTCTCTGCCTAGTATTGGCTGTGGCTTCCCCAACCACCTGTTTATTCACTTATATTCATGGCTGTAACTGGTACTTGGCCAATAGAGGAATCTTACTCCATCCCCTGTTAAAGGAGGATGGAGGAGTGCTACATTACTGTACTATTTACAGATCTAGTCTAATAAGTATAGAGTTCAGAAATGTAGCTTAGCATCAACATCAGACTAAGTGTGCAACATTACGACTGCTTCATCCCCTAGTGAGGCGAAGGAAACAAGCAGAGGAACTTTTCATTCTAACTTTCAACTAGGCTCATATCGAACACATTACCACGAACAAGAAACTTTGTCCCCTGTGGGTGCTGGGCTTGCAACACAACTACTTGAGGAGCCACCACAGGTCCAAGAATAATTGTCCATAGACTTGTAGGTATACCTTGAATAGAAGGCCGATAAGGTTGTTTGGCACTTCCAAATTCCTTCCTCACCTGTCAAACTGCAAGATTCTTTGGAAGGCTAAAATGGAACCAATGCTGAAATTCATGCACTCTAGTTTAAGCTGGTACCTCAAACCCCTAAATAGTTAAAGCATATGCTCTAAATGTGTCATTAAGGAGACAGTCCGCTATGGTGGATAACATAACATCTTGAAAAGAAAAAAATAGTTATTGTTTCTATTTAAGCAAAAACATGTCGTACATGCTCTCCCGAAGTTTAAGCCAATTATTTTTACAAATAGTAAAGATAAAGCAGTCTTTAAATGATGATGTCATCCTAACTGCTTTGTTTGCATGACTGAGTTTGACAGGATCATCTTTGCGTGTTTATTTTTGCATTTATTCAGCGTTTTTTTTTTCTTACATACGTTTCAAAACCTTATACGTCTTGCAAAGATGGAAGGTATTGGGAGAGGAGAGGTAGGAACTACGAGAAGACCAACGATGGAGCCACAGACTCCAACGACGTCAGAGAGGTATGACGCACGTGTTTGGTTTACTGTACTTGCGATTCGTGAGTATATTGTGTTTTTACAACGTCCTTGTAAACTTTATAGCAATGCCGAAGTTACCTAAGGTCAAAGAAAGAAAAAGAAGTATGCAGAAAGCAATAAAAAAAGAACCAAGAAGAGAGGGAAATATTAAGAAGAGTACAAAGCTCGAACATTTTAAGTAAAACTCTGGCAACAATGAGGGGAAGCTGGCAACTCAGGACACCCCTACACTAAGTTTATTAGTATACTTAGAGATTAAATATCTCCTTTAGGGAGCCTTGGTGTAGGAGTGAACAATAAAAGTACAACGTAAGGTTATCATAATGATGTTATTTTGATTTTTTCTAAGAAAAAAACAAAAATTTACATGGAAAATCTTTGGGAGCTCATAACTCAAAATCATACTTATTTGCATGTTGGTAGCCATTATTTGGTTATTTATTGTTCAATTTTAGAGAGAAAGATATCATTAGAAAGAGGAATAAAAATCTCATAATTCTGTGTGACAGAATTTATATTTTCTTTTTTTTTCAGAATTTTTTAGCGTCTAGACAAGAAAAAATAAACAAAAATTCATAAAAAAAAAAAGAATAAGGAAAATAAAAAATCCGGTCACAAAATTATTTGGTTTATATAGTAGTTTTTATGGCATGATTATCAATACAACTGGTGTTAAATTAGTGGAGAAATCGCTACCTAACCTTAAAAAAATAATGATGTTTACTTATAAATCTAAAAGTTTTTGCTCAAATGACTTGGAATTTTTGTATGATGAAGGTATTATATATATCTAAAACATAAGTTAATTATGTATTTTGAATAATTAGAAAAAAAAAAAAAATCAGTGGACGGTCCCCTTAAGTCAAAACGAGTTTGTGTTCTTCAATAACCATTTCATCATTCTGCCCGTGCCAAGTTAGAGCCAATGACACTCAAGCCAGAAATGTCGTATCCTCTTATAATAGTACAGCGAAGCCCACATGGAACACTAAAAGCATCTCCTCTTGATTACCACCTGTGGCTTCATGAAGTAAGGGGATGCAAGCCTTGAACCTGGGTCATATGCAGAAGGTTTCTTGACAAGAAAGTCTGCGATCCTCACTCGAGATGTTGTGTCCATTTAGGAGCAACTAGGTTCACACACCCTGACATAATCAACACTAGGCCGACCAGCCGGCGAATTAAATTGCATGTGGAAAGGCATAGGCAGCCAAGTGATAATATGGGTGTTGGAAAGTGTCTAACACTGCCTATGAATCTGGAATGGACAACAGAACCCAATAAGCTTCCTGTTTAAGTCAGCCTAAAAGAGCCTAGGATCCATAGGTCCATAATCTCCCAGTCTGGCTGATGGAAAGGGTGCACAGAACAGCATGGGATTATGTATCTTCAGCAAGCCCCTCCACCAGGGTAATTATGCAAGCCACCGGGCCTCGTTCCTGCCAAGGGCCACCCTAGCTGTAAAAAGTGAATGACCCAAAATAGGGACGTGCATCTATGGCCAGCCTTGCTATCAGGGTAATCAGGCCATCCATGGGTCATGCTATAAGGCCGGTGACTACCTGCAAGCCACCAACCTCCCGAAAGAGGAGGAGTCATCGAGGCTCCTACAAAACTTCTCATAACTTGACTTAATTGACTTCGACTTGTTAGAAGGCGGGTGAGAATCAGAAGAGTTAGAAGAGCAAACTTGCCTCTTCCTCTTCCCAACTTTCCCATTAGCCTCTACATGCAGTCATAGGTCTGAGTGACTATCAACGACAACCATCCCACAACAGAAGAAACCACAAGATGCTCTGACAGGCACCATACAAAAGAGATCACAGTAAGAGGGGAAGTAATAAGCACTACCACTGGTCCTGGTCTCTCAAACACAGGACTACTGGTAAACATAGGACCTGGGATAACAAGCAAAGGGCAACACAGTTTTCACTGTCTCCAAAAATTTTTCCTGCCCTTCACTGACTTCAGCAAAGGCACTTTCACCAGAGCAGAAGCCTTGGCTTAACTTGGGTCACCCCCCAGCTTTAGCTACCTGTTCCCTCAGAAATGACAAACCATACCAACAGTGATCTGCTTAAGAAGACCTTCCAGCACATGCTTGGAGTGCGGCAATCACTTGACACTTCACCAACCCTGAAAAAAACTGATGTCTTATGCATACTTCATGGGACCAAGCCAGGGTCATATGGCAAAAAGCTTCTTCAATCACCAAACTTGATGAGGAGAGCAAAGTGCTACACACACTTTTCAGCACTGTCTTGAGCATTCTCAAGAAGAATGTCGGAAATGACTTGGCCTTCCTTCCTCCTTAAGGAGTAGGCCTGCTCTTTAACAGCAAGCCCTAACTTACACTCAGGACATGGGCATAATTGTTAACAATCATAACCCTACAAATAGTGCACAGTGTGAAGCTACAGTATTGACAGCAGTATCCACCCTTTAACGCCATGCAAATGACTGCTTTATTTCATAACCAACACTAGGTCAACATAAACCATTCAAACTAAAAAGTTTGAGAAAAAGATGAAAAGGACAAAACAGTAGGTCCGTATTTATTGCAGAAAAAAAGAAATAAAGCCTTTGATGAGAGTGAGCATGGCTACTCGCCCACACTCACCACCTGCCAATAACTACATTGTTAGCAATTTGAACAGCCATTCCCTATTTCAAAGTATGAAAGGTTAGTATACAGATAGGAGCAAATACACATGGAAAATAATATCCACATAAAAAAAAGCAACCTAACAGCAGTCAACTGAATTTTCTGCCCACATTATAGTTCTGTACAAGCAAGGTGAATTTTTTTATTATTGCTGTACTGTACAGTATTTGGAAAGCTTGTGCGATAAAAAACAAAAAAAAAGAAGCTTACCTTTCAGATGAAGGTATCTATTGCAGTTTTTAAATACATTTGATAGGCTGTGTGCTAAAACATTCAGCTTGACAGTCCATAGTGTAATTCGCATTGCATGAAGACCAGCAATTGTGGAATTTTAACCAACCCTTATTAATTTACAAGTAAGAATTAAAAAGGTGTAATTTTAGTTTACAGTACTGTATCCGATTACATAGGAAATAGCCTTAACAAAGGACATCAACCATGAAAACTACACTAAGTACTCGCCAAGTCAGATTCCAACTATTCGAAAAACTTCCTTAGTCAGACAAGATGTGAATAGTAAATGATCCTATTATTTCCTACAAATCGACAGTGCGACGATGACTTGCTTCAGTCTTGTCTGAGTGAGCCACAACTATGGTGCCCATCATGTGCATTACTTTATTTACTGACATATCACAGACCTGATATATCATGTCACCCTTCAACCATAACGTTACCAATACTGGACTTCTGCATACTGTACAGTACAGTATACCTAATGCATTTTATAAGCTCCATTTTTGCTAGACTAAGCACACTAAAGTTCGGCAATATAAAATTTATCTACTAAAAATATTTAGACAGTAATATTTACCTTAGAATCGGTAACCACAAGATAGGCAGTATTCGTATTAATTTCCCGTCCTTTGTAACAATGTTTGCTTGGAAGGATGGTTACTCCCAGTCTTTGTTAATCTTGTGTTGGCTAAAAATAAATATATAGTACATATATAATGGTAGTTTATTTTGAAACTTCAGGCAAAAAGGCAATGAAAATTAAAACACAGAATCATAACTGCTACTTGAAAGTACAGTAACTTATCAAAAATTAAAAGCAGTTCATAATTTAGCAGTACAGTATCACATACAGTATACTTTTTCAATGTTAATAGTTCATTATTACTTTTGTACCTTTTTTTCTTTATTGAGTACAGGTGCTTCTTAGCAACAAACTGAAAAATCCTTTTTTCTGTTTTTTACAGTTAGCTGACACCATTCTTAACCGCTATCAAGATTATGCACATACATAATTTAGTAGTACAGTATCACATATACTTTTTCAATGTTAATTGTTCATCATTAGTTTTGTACTTTATTTCTTCATTGAGTACAGGTGCATCTTAGCAACCAACTGAAGGATCCTTTTTTCTGGTTTTTGGAGTTAGTGGACACCATTCTTAACCACTATCAAGATTACGCACATACATTTGTGTTTTGTGTATAAGAAAAAGGTCAAAAATGGTATTGCAAATAACATAATTTATCAAAAACATTTAATGAAAAAAATCACATTCAGTACACCACTTTCAAGGTTTTATTATAGGTAATATTGGCTAATTTCAATTTGAAACTTCATACACATAGCCACGCTTTGTACTTTGGTGTTTATTTTCATCTTTAATACATTTTTGCATCTTTCATACCATCAAGTGCATATGTACTGTATAGTATATACTGATAGATTTTTGTATAGTATTATGTCCTGTATATATAGGTAGATTCTTCTATAGTACTGTATTGTGTACAGCATGGATTGATAGATTTTTGCATGCTACTGTACTATAAATCTAATGTGTGAATTATAGGCTGTTTGATTGTGTAGTTTATAAATTGGTTATGTAGGCTTTTCCCCAAAATAGGTCTGGTTAATCTGGTTAAGTAGTTTGTGTAGTTCTGTTCATTGTTTACTTAAATGTTTCTATCATTAAAGCATTATCATGTGCCTGGATATATCATCATCTACATTTGGTGATTGGATGAGGTTTTGTAGGAGTTCACAAAAAATCTTCAAAAATCCAGACCCCATTAGTGAACTGGGCATTGATATGGCAATTGAAATATCTCATTCTGATGAAAAAAAAATACAACAGGGATATGACTGTCAGTGATATATGGTTGTTCAACAATACTGAGATAGTTTAAAAACTTATTGTAATTTGGCTTTTGTGGAACAACTGCCTTGTAGATGTAAGGGTGCCATCCTACTGCCTTATTTAACAAGGGAGCATTATCATTTGAGACAATTGGGTTACTTAATTTCATTGCTTGGTGCAAACCTCAAACCATGACATCTATGATCATGAAAGTGTCGGTAGTAGGTTGGCCTGGGCACCAACTGCCTGTTGAGATACTTCCACTAGAGTTATGGGGTCCTTTGGCTGGCCAGACACTACTACATAGCACCCTTCTCTCTGGTTACGGTTCTTTCCCTTTGCCTACACAGACCCCGAATAGTTTGGCATATTCTTTACTGATTCTCCTCTGTCCTTATACACCTGACAACACTGAGATTACTGAACAATTCTTCTTCATCCAAGGGGTTAACTACTGTACTGTAATGGTTCAGTAGCTACTTTCCTCTTGGTAAGGGTAGAAGAGACTCTTCAGCTATGGTAAGTAGCTCTTCTAGAAGGACACTCCAAAATCAAACCATTTTTCTCTAGACTTGGGTAGTGCCATAGCCTCTGTATCATGTCTTCCACTGTCTTGGATTAGAGTTCTCTTGCTTGAGGGTACACTCGGGCACACTTCTATCTAGTTTCTCTTCCTCTTGTTTTGTTAACGTTTTTAGTTTTATTTTCCCTTTTGGGGCCCCTGGGCTTATAGGACCCTGCTTTTCTAACTAAGGTTGTTAGCTTAGCATTTAATAATAATAATAATAATATTGACAAAAAAAAAAATTGCAAGTCTATTTACATCAGTCTATGCCTGAATGATTAGCCGCTTCAGCGTTCTTTATTTCTTATACCAGCCAACAACTTTATCACACTAAGTTGAACACCAAGTGCTTCCGAGACCAAAAGAAGGGGATTTGGAACTCAAAGTAAAGTTGGGGAGGGTGTCAGGAAAAGACTTATTAGAGAAGGTGTTTGAACTGTGGCTGCTGGCAGATATGAGGAGCATGAATTTCTGCCAATAATAATTAGTTTTAGCACTTTTTGCCAGAACCCAAAACAACATAATATTGCCTCTGCAGATCAAGATAGAGGGACGGTCATGGACCCATAGCACGTGGAAAAGGTCCATTCAGCCCAAAATCTTGACCTTCCATTGCACCCAATGACAGCTTTGAGTAATGCTGCACTATCAATCCACTCTACCAAAGCATCACGGGGTGACGGAGGAGAAGGAATTCACCATCCACTTAGGAAGGGTGATATTTGCTCCTGTCACTTCATATTCAGTTTCTAATTTAATTTCTACTGGGTTTGGACAAGGAAATCCTTCTTGAAAAGCTTGAATCCTTGGACTTAGTATTCTCCTATAAAATCCTTTGTTTTTTCTTGAATGCAGGTCTCAGTAATACCTATGACATCTACTTCCTCAGTAGCTATCATTGCCCTGAAGTTTTCCATCTTGTTTCTAACTGACAGCATTGAACAGTGCCACTCTGAAGAAATTTTCTATCGTCTCTCTTTCTCTGTGGCTTTGCTAGTTTCCATTTTAATTTTACTTCTATCTGCATTATCTAAATTTTTTTTTTAAATTTCCTCTATTTTTGTTGCAGGATTTTCTAAAGGTCAAGTTTGTCCTTTGTCTACTGTGTTCCTCAAGTAATTTTACAGGTTGGGATTACGTTGGTTTCCGTATAATCTTGCCTTCATCACAAAAGTGTATTCCATCTCTTTTGCATAATATTCTCTTACAGCAGAAAGTGTCCCCAGGATCTATAAATTTAACTTTCTTTTTCTGCCATATGGACTTAAGCCTTTCATTTATCCCTATGGCCTTACTGGGGGTTAAGTAGCTGATACTGAGTCTTGGGAGAATACCTTATAGTATAACTACTGTATTGCTGTTTCAACAGTTTTTTCTAGCTATTTAACCAAAGGTTCTATTTGGCCAGCTGCATCCTTTCATAGGAACAGATCGTTTCCAGTTGCCTGAAAAATAATAGCAATCTTGCTCTGTTGTATCAGAGATAAAGCAAATGAAAATAAACTAGCATAAAATATGGGATTATGACCTAGTTGTCAAATTTACAGTAAGTAGTACTCATAACCAATACAGACCCACGAAGAGATATTAAAAAGTCTTTAAATGTACAGTATTTTCTATTTAAAATGGATACTGTATACTGTACTGTGTCATCAATAAAAGAAAATACTAACTCAGGAGAAATTAGTTCATTTTAATAAAAGAACACACATTTCTAAGGAAATATTTGTCAGACAGAATTGTGACATCATCACATTGAAAAAAAAGTGGCTGTAAAAGCGAAGTCGTAAGTCGAGGACTACCTATAAGTAGGATTTTGTTAAATATTGTCCTAGGGTAGGCCTAACCTGACTCCCATGCCTACGATTCCCAGTCATATGTCACCAAATAGTCCTGTTTCATATGAAATAAATATCTGGTTATTACAAATGTAGTTTTGCTTACTGTATTAAATGATATATTGTTTTATTACAGTATACAAACTTTTGATACAATATTTAAGATTTATGATTTGTTGGGTTTGTGATTTTATATCTGAATGTTTGTTAGTTGAGGACCTTCCGTAGTATGGAGATTTGGTACTAAGGCAGGGCTGCCAAAACGTGGAATTTACGTCATCGATACGGCTAATCTGCTCCACATCTTGATCAAGTGTGGAATGTGGAATCCGAGTGTTAATAAATTCCACACTTTGTAAAGAGATGATGTATGTCGATTAAAATGTAATAAAAAGTAATAAATAATTAATGTGTTTTATTATTTATTTTCTCCGCGATATCTATATAAAAATTACAATAAATGTAGTCTATGAAAGTGTGGATGCTATGGGACTAGGAGGCTCAGTGGAGTTCAGCGCTTGATGTTGCCGACTCACTGAAAGACTGATTCTTGAATCAGTGTTGAGGGAATTAATTGCAATTACCGCACAACAGTTGCCTTGTGACGAATTGATTCGTCAGCTCAAGAAAAATCTAAAAGTTTATTCTTTTTCATGTGAGTATCTTTTTGCAACTGGCAGTCTCACAGTGGCACTCTCACAATGAAGTCATCTGTCAAATATGACTAGAGCTACCCAACAGCTATTGGATAACTGTAACTCTAGTAGAGCTTATTTCACCAGATTCTCTATAAAAATAGATATAACCAATCGTCTTATCAATGAAACAACTGTTTATAGATGGCTAGATGATACAATGAAGTAGAAAAATTGAAAAGCCATCTGCAGTTCAATATAGTGTAACTGACAAACGTTATCAATTCAAGTGAGACTTAGAGAGGTAAAACTGGGACTAATCAGCGACACCGCTGAGCGTGGAGTTGCCTAGTGTGGAGAATCCGGCAGCCCTGTACTAAGGTTCCAGTGTCCCTTGAGGCACCACTAGAGAGAGCATGATGGTAGCTGACCGAGAGAAAACAGCTTTTTCAGATACGACAAAGGACCCAACAGTTGTTGCCATTATGGGTTGGAAGATGTTAGTGATGGAGGTACATGTTAGCTATCATCCGAGTCTGGCAACATGGTCATCTGAAGGTCACCATATCTATGCGCATTACTAGGTATATTATCGTCTTTTTAGGTGTGAGGCTGGACTTCTCCCAATTTACCATGAAGGAGTTACCTCCAAGTTCAAAAGGACCAGCCAATCATCAGGTACCTCAGTAACCTGATCCTGTTGGCATGTGTCCCTGACGAGACAAGCACAAAAACTATTGTGAATACCTTGGGTGAGGTTGCCAGTTCAAAGCTCCAAAGCACAGCACATTGAATTAGTAGACCTAACTGCTGAAGGAAAAAACAAAGGAACTTTCACGATGATTGATGGTCAGAAAATGCGCATCTTTTAGATGTATCAAGAACATGAAGTTGTTCCTCTTGATGGCCTGTCTTACAGTGCTCCATCCCTGTCTTGAATAGCATTTGTTAGAAAACCCGTTCAGAATAAAAAGATTGATCACCAGTCTCCAACACCAATCTCTCCCCAATGACTTTTCCACCAAAAAATAAATAAACTGAAGAATCCTGTTGACTGCTTGTACGGTGCCCTTGTCCATATCTTCTAAACTTCTAATGTAAGAGTTTGGTCCTCTTGTGAATTCATCTGACAACGATGACCCATTTTGGAACTAGAACGAGGGACAGAGGGGAGTCAGTGAACAGGATGCAACTCCCATGGCGAAGGACCTCTACTATTCATTCCTCTGTGCCATGGCACTGCCACCTCAACCATAGGCTTGTCAGGCATCCATCAGCCAAGTTTGTCGACTGAAAGTATGTCTACTTCTCAGAAGATGAAGTCTAAGAGGCTTCTCAGTGAGATGGAAGATGGTCGGGGCTTTCCCCTACCCTCCAGTAACTACCAACACAACGCTATAAATTTTAACAGGCAACTTTCCTGTTGTGCTGAAATCACACTCATATTAAAGGACAATTATGTTCGTATGAGAACAAAATTTTTTTACATCCAGTCAAGTATTTACGATCAAAGGTCAGGTTCAGGACCAACTAGTCAAGATGTTTACGGACTTTAAGCCAAGGACAACTAACATGCGCAAACTAGTCAATTTTGTTTTTTCTCATAAGTAGTTATACTGTACGTGTAATACCACTTATTTTGTCATTTAAAAAAATCTTAGGATCATAATTACTCAGTTTTAAAAAGTAATTGATGTGCCAGTTAAAATCGTGTCCTAGGCTGGCCACGTGAAGTTGACTTTGTCAATTGTTTGAATTCACACAAGTTGTAGAATGCGTCCCAGCTATATACAATCATACCTATGGGTGAAGTTTGTTGAAAGTTGGGATTAATCATTTATAAGCTTATATTTCTACTTACAATCCTAGATTAGTTACGGAATGAAATGTTATCACATTTACAATACTAAAGTCACAGACGAATTAACAATTCGAACAATATTAAAGACCTGGCATTAACGGCCATAGTTTTCTTGAGCGCGAATTTTCAAAGTTTAACCATTCTCTATACAATAAGTATTCCAATGTTGAATTGTTTTAAATTATGAAAAAGAAACAAGAGGAAAACAATAGTTTTGAATAATTTGGCAACATATGGAGTGCATGGTCTTGTAAACAAACAACCCTTAGACTTTCTTGAGCAGTTGGCACGGTGACTACCAAACCTCAAAACCAATTTTACCGCCACTTATCGTCATTAAAATCGTTCAAAAACACGTAAGACACCATGTACCCTTCTTAAAACATTCAAAAGCAATATTGTGCTATTGTAAATAATTTCCAATATTTTAAGAGTTGATATAAGATACTTTCATTTCTAGTAAAACTGGAATTCATAATAAGAAATGAGCACATGCTTGTAAGTAGGACATTTTTCTGTATGATTAATAGGGCCTGACGCATAATTAGCTTACACATCAATTGATTAAAATGTAAAGTCTATCTCAAAGCCTAAGTTCATTAATTACTTTTGGGAGACTGATTAATTGTTCTTGCGCATGTGTTGTTTGCATTCACTTTTGCCAACTGTTGTGTTTTTTTGTATGATGTAATCATTACCTGGGTTTTTAACCAATTAAGAGCTTCAAAATATTTAGCCCACGTTTCCGGATATTGTTGTACAGAAAGCCATTATTATGTTATTTTTATTAATAAAATAAATTTTTGAATATACTTACCCGATAATCATGTAGCTGTCAACTCCGTTGCCCGACAGAATTCTATGGAGGGATACGCCAGCTATCACAATACTAGAAGGGGGTGTATTTACCAGCGCCACCTGTGGCCAGGTACTCAAGTACTTCTTGTTGACACCTCCTCAATTATTCCTCGGTCCACTGGTTCTCTATGGGGAGGAAGGGAGGGTCGATTAAATCATGATTATCGGGTAAGTATATTCAAAAATTTATTTTATTAATAAAAATAACATTTTTCAATATTAAACTTACCCGATAATCATGTAGCTGATTCACACCCAGGGGGGTGGGTGAAAACCAGTGTACAAGATTAAAGGATAGCTAAGTATCCCATATTTCATATAATCAGTTATCCACAATAACAATGAAATAATAAGTACCTGGTAAGGAAGTCGACTTGAACCGTTACTCTGCCTTTAATAAGATCGTCTTCCTTACTGAGCGCAGCGTTCCTCTTGGGAGGCTGAATCAACTCAAAGGTGCTAAAGTATACAGGGCTGCAACCCATACTAAAGGACCTCATCACAACCTTTAACCTTGGCGCTTCTCAAGAAAGAATTGACCACCCGCCAAATCAACAAGGATGTGGAAGGCTTCTTAGCCGACCGTACAACCCATAAAAAGTATTCAAGAGAAAGGTTAAAAAGTTATGGGATTATGGGAATGTAGTGGCTGAGCCCTCGCCTACTACTGCATTCGTTGCTACGAATAGACCCAGGGTGTAGCAGTACTCGTAAAGAGACTGGACATCTTTGAGAGAGAATGATGCGAACACTGACTTGTTTCTCCAATAGGTTACATCCATAACACTCTGCAGAGAACGGTTCTGTTTGAAGGCCACTGAAGTAGCCACAGCTCTCACTTCATGTGTCCTTACCTTCAGCAAAGCAAGGTCTTCTTCCTTCAGATGAGAATTTGCTTCTCTAATCAGAAGCCTGATGTAGTAAGAAACTGAGTTCTTAGACATTGGTAGAGAAGGCTTCTTGATAGCACACCATAAGGCTTCTGATTGTCCTCGTAATGGTTTTGACCTTTAGATAGTACTTAAGAGCTCTAACTGGGCAAAGTACTCTCTCCAGTTCGTTCCCCACCATGTTGGACAGGCTTGGGATCTCGAACGACTTAGGCCAAGGACGGGAAGGAAGCTCGTTTTTAGCCAAAAAACCGAGCTGTAAGGAACATGTAGCCGTTTCAGATGTGAAACCTATGTTCTTGCTGAAGGCGTGGATCTCACTTACTCTTTTACCTGTTGCTAAGCACACGAGGAAAAGAGTTTTTTAATGTGAGGTCCTTAAAAGAGGCTGATTGGAGCGGTTCAAATCCTGATGACATTAGGAACCTTAGGACCACGTCTAGATTCCAGCCTGGAGTGGACAACCGACGTTCCTTTGAGGTCTCAAAAGACCTAAGGAGATCCTGTAGATCTTTGTTGGAGGAAAGATCCAAGCCTCTGGGCAGAAAACCGCTGCCAACAAACTTCTGTAACCCTTGAACGTAGGAGCTGATAGGGAGCTTACGTTCCTTAGATGTAACAGGAAGTCAGCAATCTGGGTTACATTGGTACTGGCTGAGGAAAACTGCATTGGCCTTGCACCAGCTTCGGAAGACTTCCCATAAAGACTGATAGACTCTGAGAGTGGATGTCGTCCTTGCTCTGGCAATCGCTCTGGCTGCCTCCTTCGAAAAGCCTCTAGCTCTTGAGAGTCTTTCGATAGTCTGAAGGCAGTCAGACGAAGAGCGTGGAGGTTGGAAGTACCTTCTTTACGTGAGGTTGACGCAGAAGGTCCACTGTAGGAGGAAGAGTCCTGGGAACGTCGACCAGCCATTGCAGTACCTCAGTGAAACATTCTCTCGCGGGCCAGAGGGGAGCAACCAACGTCAGCCGTGTCCCTTTGTGAGAGGCGAACTTCTGAAGTACCCTGTTGACAATCTTGAACGGCGGGAATGCATACAGGTTGAGATGGGACCAATCCAGCAGAAAGGCATCCACGCGAACTGCTGCTGGGTCTGGAATCGGAGAACAATACAAGCGGAGCCTCTTGGTCATCGAGGTAGCGAATAGATCTATGGTTGGCTGATCCCACAGGGCCCAAAGTCTGCTGCAAACATTCTTGTGAAGGGTCCACTCTGTGGGGAAGACCTGACCCTTCCGGCTGAGGCGATCTGCCATGACATTCATATCGCCCTGAATGAGCCTCGTTACCAGCGTGAGCTTTCGATCTTTTGACCAAATGAGGAGGTCCCTTGCGATCTCGAACAACTTCCTCGAATGAGTCCCTCCCTGCTTGGAGATGTAAGCCAAGGCTGTGGTGTAGTCGGAGTTCACCTCCACCACCTTGTTAAGCTGGAGGGACTTGAAGTTTATCAAGGCCAAATGAACTGCCAACAACTCCTTGCAATAGATGTGAAGTGTCCTTTGCTCCTGATTCCATGTTCCCGAGCATTCCTGTCCGTCCAGTGTCGCACCCCAGCCCGTGTCCGATGCGTCCGAGAAGAGACGGTGGTCGGAGGACTGAACAGCCAATGGTAGACCTTCCTTGAGAAGAATGCTGTTCTTCCACCACGTTAGAGTAGACCTCATCTCTTCGGAAACAGGAACTGAGCCCGTCTCTAGCGTCATGTCCTTTATCCAGTGAGCAGCTAGATGATACTGAAGGGGGCGGAGGTGGAGTCTCCCTAACTCGATGAACAGGGCCAGCGATGAAAGTGTCCCTGTTAGACTCATCCACTGCCTGACTAAGCATCGGTTCCTTCTCAGCATGCTCTGGATGCATTCTAGGGCTTGGAAGATCCTTGGGGCCGACGGACAAGTCCGAAAAGCTCGACTCTGAAGATCCTTACCCAAGGAGACAATGGTCTGGGATGGAACGAGCTGAGACTCCTCAAAATTGACCAGGAGGCCCAGTTCCTTGGTCAGATCCATAGTCCATTTGAAAATCTCCAGACAGCGACGACTTGAGGGAGCTCTTAAAAGCCAGTCGTCTGACGGAGCCGGACACAAGATCATGATACTGCTGCACAGTCTGTAAACTGTCAATCATGGGCAAGCGAGGAAGTACAGTGACACCCCGAATCTGTCTAGACTGTCTGGGTCGTACAGACAACTCCTTAACGGGTTGCTGAGGTTGCCCACTGCGTCACAACAAGTCCCTTCTGTTGGTTGTTGAACGTCTTCCCCGTGACACATTGACTCCGTAAACAAAAAATCCTCTAACAAGGACTAAGCTTGGACTGCATGTCATGCAACACAGCTCAAGGTCTATGGGAGCAGGTGTGGTAACAGACGGGATTAGCGGCTGAAGTGTAACCATTACCTTCCCTGTAAGCATGTTATGCTTAAATAAAAGTCCATAAGAGGTTATGCAGCTAAAGGCTCCCTCCAAATGACAGAGTCCTCAAGGGAATATCAGAAGGAGGGAGAAAAGAACTTTCTCATCTACAGGGACCTTATCCTAGAAAAGCTAAGTTCTCTGAGTGAGGGTTCACTGGTGCAAAGCAGCAGACTAGAAGGCAACGTTATGAAACTGCTTGACAGTCTAGTGAGTTGGCAACAACCCAAGATGTGTTGAGAAGCATGCGGTAAGGTATGCAGAGCATGATGTATGCAGAGTATGCTGTATGCAGAGCATGCTGAATGCAGAGCATGCTGTATGCAGAGCATGTTGTATGCAGAGCATGCTGAATGCAGAGCATGCTGAATGCTGAGCATGTAGGAAGTAGAGCCTGCTGTAAGCAGAGCCTGCTGAAAGGAAAGCAGAGCGTGTGCATGGCGTTTAACATTTCTCAGAAATTCCATGACCAGTGCTAGAGTGCTTAATGCATGCTTGCATGGGGTTTAAACCATGGTATGCTGAACAGCAGAGTCAGAACGAGTTGGAACAACAACAGAGGTTTCCTCAACTTGAGGGAAAACCTGAGGTTCAGACTGCATAGGCTGAACAACAGACGGAGCAGAAGGCAGGTGCAAGGGTGAAGGAGGTTGACTCCTAGCAAGAGTTGCACCCAAGGATTGTACCAGCTGAGCGGAGGACGGAGGCGGAGTAGTCCGTTCCTGTTCCTGAGAGATGAGTGGAGCATGAGAAGGTTGAGGCTGCGCAGAACAAGGTAAAGTTCTAGCAAGCTGAGGCTCCTGAGGCGCAAGTGCATGGTGTAGATGAGCTTGCCTAGATGAGGGTTGAACTCGGTGCAGCGCTGGTTGAGCAGACAGACTCACGGAGGGGAGAGGTTGTTGTACCCCAACCGAGAGTTGCACCACTGGAGGAGCAGCAAGGGGAGGAGGAGGAAGAGTGTAACTCTCCTGATCCCAAAGCAAGGGTTGCCTTAAAGAAGGCTGAAGCTGAACAACACTGTGAACAGCAAACTCCGAAAGTGGTTCAACATCGTACGCCTGGCAGATGGAGCTGCGACTGGGTGCAGCGAGTGCAGGCGGGTGCAGCACAGGCTGAACGGGTGCAGGAGGTTGGTGCACCACCGGTGCAGGCGGGTACAGCATAGGCTGAACGGGTGCAGGAGGTTGGTGCACCACCGGTGCAGGCGGGTGCAGCACAGGCTGAACGGGTGCAGGAGGTTGGTGCACCACCGGTGCAGGCGGGTGCAGCACAGGCTGAACGGGTGCAGGAGGTTGGTGCACCACAGGTGCAGGAGGTGCAACACTCTCAGCACGACACTCACGCATCAAGTCCGAAAGCGGTGCTTGCATGGACTGTAGTAGAGTCCACAACATCATACGCCTGGCAGATGGTACTGTGATCAGGCGGAGCGAGTGTAGGAGGAGGGAGTGTAGGCGGAGGCGGTGGAGCAACACTCTCAGCCCGACACTCACTCATCAAGTCCGAAAACTGTGTTTGCATGGACTGTAGTAGAGTTCACAACATCGTACGCCTGGCAGATGGTGCTGCGACCAGGCGGAGCAGGTGCAGGCTGGGCGAGCACAGGTGCAGCGAGAACAGGTGGAGGGAGTGCAGGCGGTGCAACACTCTCAGCCCGACACTCACGCATCAAGACCGAAAGTTGTGACTGTATGGACTGCAGTAGAGTTAACTTGGGGTCGGCAGACACTAAATTCTGCTGAGGTAAAGCCTTAACAGCAGAGATCTGTTGTGGCAGAACCTTACTCCTCTAAGTCGGAGTGTAATCAACTGATGACTTAGGAGAGTCAGAGCTAACCCAACGACTGCATTCGGGTTGTGAACTTTAACTTCGTACGTCTGGCATAGGTCTGGACTTAACGTTTAAGAAGTCTTGAGACCTGAGACCAGCGTTACTCTGCCTTTATTTTCTCCCCTAATCTCTTCTGCAGACGAGCAAAAAAAAAAAGGGCTCAATCGTCTGCGGGTGGGAGTGACGGTCTCGGTAAGACACGCCCACAACCACCGAGGATACTTCTGTGCGCCGATCAAGGCCTGCTGAACCCTTTTGTCCTTCGACATTGCTTCTCCCCTGGGCTTGGGAGCTTGCAAGAGGTCCCGGACTGGGAGAACGACTGGCGCGCACAGAAGTACCCTCACGCACAACACTGACACACTTTGCGCTAATCACTTATCACTTTGATTTTCTGTTTGCACTTATTTCACTGAACTCGAAACTTTAAGTGGTTTGTACCTGAAACACGCAATTCTATCCTTTCTCAAAAGTTAGTAATTGCGAAAACAGAATTACAATGTAACAGAAAAATCTAATGAAAGATAAATAATTCAGTGGCTGGAAAGAGACTAAACACTAGATCACTCTAGAAACGTTTAGTTTCTTCCCCTAAAGAGACTAGGGAGAAGAGCAAAAACGATAACGACGTTACTCGTACGCCTGGCAGGCTTGAATGAAACGTTTATCCTCTTTCTCCCTCCGTCTCTATCTCTCTCTCTCTCTCTCTTGACTTAGAACCTGAGAGAAGAGCCCAATCATATATATCGTTAAAACATATTATTGTTAAAGGAAAAAACTGAAAAGTTCCTTTATTAGGATCAAAACCATTAAGTTAAGAAAGAATGAACAAAACGCTAGACACGGTTACTCTTACTGCAACGTGAAACCGTGAACATTCTTTCTCTATCGTAACGATAGAGTGCAAGTTGAACGTTCTGAACGTCAACAACTGCAGAGACAAAACAAAACGTTAGTTCAGCTTTGAAAACAGTACGAGACTGTCAAAGAAAATCTTTCAAACTCTGTAGCGGAACTAGCATAATATGTTAACAGGTAAAACCGAAATGACGGGCTCAAAGTTTATTAACTTCGGTAAAAGACCGCCTACTATTAGGAAGGTCTAATATAAACAAATATAAAAATTAATTTTAATGAGTTTATAATAAAAGGAAGTTAATCGAAGAGGCCTATAAGAGGCGGAGAGATATAAAATAAATCTATAACTTTGTTAAGCAAAATTAAGAAAGAGAGTCTATACTCTCTTAGACACCAACACTTCCGTCTAAGGGAAGGGTCGGCCATTGAAAGGTGAACGAGAGTTCATACTCTCTCGTCACCAAAATTAATCAAATTAATTCCAAAAGCTAACTAAGCTAATATAGAAGTTTTCCAGTAAAGCGACAGCCGAAATCAAAGAGAAATACTTCACCAAAGTCGTGAAAATACTCCAAGAACATAAGCGTATCCCAGAACGTCTTGCCGGAAGCACGACAGAGGAATAATTGAGGAGGTGTCAACAAGAAGTACTTGAGTACCTGGCCACAGGTGGCGCTGGTAAATACACCCCCTTCTAGTATTGTGATAGCTGGCGTATCCCTCCATAGAATTCTGTCGGGCAACGGAGTTGACAGCTACATGATTATCGGGTAAGTTTAATATTGAAAATTCCAACCCTCCCCTTCAGTTCCAACAGGACTACCACCACAAGAAGTCTCCAAGAATGAAGTAGAGTATATTTTGAATTTCATGTAATTTCATATACTGTATTTCAGTAAATGATATTAAAAATGACGCTATTGCTGCTCATGAGAAAGTAATAGGAATATCACTGAAATAATGACCCACGGGATAGAATATGCAGCCCACACCTATAACGTCTACCAGTACAGAGCAACAGTGAGGTTGTTTATTTTAGTGAGCAACAGCAGAGAAAACTATTTGAAGGATGTCATATATATGAATTATAGGTAAATTTGATACTTAAGTTCCTGTCACTTACACTTCCAATATATTTTTCTAAATGGTTATCTCGAGTTTATTATGCATTTCTGACCATTATTATGGCTGAAAATCACTCTTTATAGTGTTTCCTACCCAAAACCAATATTTCCAACGATAAGGGTCCGAAGTGCTACTGTCCTCAGCCGGCATCATGTCCTCAGTGGGTCCTACCCGCTGAGGCTAAACATGTTAAATAGGGAAAAGGCCCCCACCAGGCTATGTTGAGTTAGTGAATAGGGTCTCCCCTGCCATGTCCCTTCCAGGCAATGGAGCCATTTGTCAGACCTGATAATTGGTAATAACTTGATAACAACTTCACTCACGAATGTATGCCGAATGATAACATTAGCAACCTTACCAATGATACAGTGTTACCAACATTGACTCGGATTGTTGAGGTAATATTACCGGTTACACAATATATAAATAGTACAAAAAAGGTACAGAACCTAACAAACCCACCTAACCCAACCTAGTAGTTGACAGGTCACAAACCTCAGGTATTTACTGAGAACAGTAAAATTAGCCTCGATACGAATGATACACAGCGTTACCAACGGTACGGTGACATTACTAGCGATAGTAATGCTAGATATTTCCATACATATTTTAAATAATTTTTCAATATAAGTTTTACACAATATATAAAAAGTACAAAAAGGGTACAGAACCTAACAAACCCACCTAACCTAACCTAGGAGTTCCCAGGTCACAAAACTCACATATGTACTGGGAATGTTAAAATAAGCAACGTTACCAATGATACACAGTGTTAACAACGTTACAAAGGCATTACTAATGGTAGCAATGCTACGGTAATATCATGTATATTTTAATGAATTGTTCCATACACACTTTACACAATATATAAAAAGGTAAAAAAGGGTACAGAACCTAACAAACCAACCTAACCTAGCTATTGTGTTGGTCACCCCTGCATATTTCCTATATAACATGTTTAGCCTCAGTGGGTAGGTGCCCACTGGGGACACAACCCGCTAAGGAGAGTAGCACTTTGGGTACTGTTGTTTCCAACTGGTATCCCTCTAGTTGTTTTTTAATGAAGGCAGGGCAACCCATGATCGATTGGCTTTCCTAAATACTAACAGTCAGAAATGAAAACACAATGTAGGGAGTAAGAAAAATATAGTCATGTAAATGGTTGGAAATTATAGTATCATATATTTACCATTTTAAGATATATGAAAATATCATGATTGTTCTTATTATAATAAAATAATTTAACAAATCTGATTTTGTTTTCAGTGATACAAAACCGTGGTCATATAATCCCAACAGGAAAAACACCAATATCTCTAATATTAGACTATTTATTTGATCAACTCGAGTTCCGGCGAGATGTTAAGAGTATCAAACACTGAGATTTATAGCCCTGGAATCAACTTAGGGACAATCCTCACTTTACGATAACAGTAAGACTGGATATAGCTGGATTCCATTATAGCTACGGAGGGGGAAAATTTCCCTACTTAAAAACATCCTCATTCTATAGAAAACAGCCAGTTTTCTTCGAAAAAAGACCCATATCTGGCCTACAGTAAGGTTTTTGTCCACCATAGAATAACCCGGGACAAAATGACTGGAACCACTCCAAACTAGAATCTCCAGTGTTGAAGGTAGCAGGGTTACCAGTTAACAATTTCATATTATCTTCTATGCCTGCCTTTTAAAAAGTCTATGGAGATTGCAAGCAGTCAAGGTCATTTATCCTCTGAATTAACAGTTCCAGGAAGGTCACCACACATGATATTTATGAAGAAAAATCAACGGGACCTTGACGAGCTTGAACAAAACAATAGTCCTGGCCATGGAGTTCCCTAACTTTGCAGAACAATAACAACACAAACCTGAGAATTTGTTGTTCCAGGAGGCACAGCACTCGTGGACCAACCTTGATTTGACCACATTTCCAATTTTCAAAGACTTTTCATTGGAGTTGTTATCTTTATTCTGTTAGTTTAGTTGGCGACGCGTTTTACGATCCGGTGCGCACACCAAACACATGTATAGACGCAGTAACTCTAACCTCAAGAAGAGTTCCAAAGTGTTTTAAGTAATATCTCTCAAACTCTCGGAAATGGAAATATACGAATGCCTATGTATTATTATTATTATTATTATTATTATTATTATTATTATTATTATTATTATTATTATTTACAAAGCTACAACCCTAGTTGGAAAAGCAAGAGGCTACAAGCCCAGGGGCTCTAACAGGGAAAATAGCTGCGAGGAAAGGAAACAAGGAAAATTAAAATATTTCAAGAAAAGTTACAACATTGAAATAAACATCTCCTAAATAAACTATATAAACTTTAACAAAACGAGAAGAAGAGAAATAAGTTAGAATAATATGCCCGAGTGTACCCTCAAGCGAGAGAACTCTAACCCAAGACAGTGGAAGACCATAATACAGAGGCTATGGCACTACCCAAGACTAGAGAACAATGGTTTGATTTTGGAGTATCCTTCTCCTAGAAGAGCTGCTTACCATAGCTAAAAAGTCTCTTCTACCCTTAGAAAGGGGAAAGTGGCCACTGAACAATTACAGTGCAGTAGTTAACCCCTTGGGTGAAGAAGAATTGTTTATTAATCTCAGTGTTGTCAAGGGTACGAGGACAGAGGAGAATATGTAAAGAATATGCCAGGTTATTCAGCGTATGTGTAGGCAAATGGAAAATAACCGTAACCAGAGAAAATTATCCAATATAGTACTGTCTGGCCAGTCAAAAGACACCATAACTCTCTAGTGGTTGTATCTCAACGGGTGGCTGGTACCCTAGCCAATCTACTACCTATAAATGGAATGTACTGTATACCTACCTTGTCTGTAAAATATTATTATCATTATTACTTTCTAAGCTACAAACCTAGTTAAAAAAGCAGGATGCTATAAGGACAGGGGCTCCAGTAGAGAAAATACCACAGTGAGGAAAGTAAATAAAGGAAATTAATAAATACAAGACAAGTAATGAACAATTGGAATAAAATATTTTAAGAACAGTAACAACATTAAAATAAATCATTCATATAAAAACTATAAAATTTTCAATATATAAGAAGAAAAATGAGAGAATACTGTAGTGTGCACATACTATAATGGCTTTGGGTGAGCAAGAGAATATCTTTCAATCGCATTTTTTTTATAAGTTAAGCCTATGAGTTTCTTGGACGATTTGAAATGAAACCAAATTATATTTCCTCTTAAAGGCACGCATGGGTATTATAAAGATAGTAACCTGCTTGGGCAGCTAGATATTGAATAAAGAAAATTAAATATTTGAAAGGTTTTAAAGGTCACTCTGTGTATCAAAATTTCCAAAGTAAGTAGCGATTACAAAGGCACAATTATAGACAAATTCAATTTGGTCATTGGCTTGGATTAGTGTCCCTAAGTTAACAAACAATTTATTTCCATTCATTTTAAAATGAATCACACAGGAAAGTCCTCGATTAAGCTACATGACATCAAATTACTTTGAGTAGAGACAGTCTTGTTGGGTGTTTTGACAATTAAGGTGGATTTAAACTATTTTTTTTTCCAGATGAATTAATTTTGTTCTGCGCGGGAAAAAAAAATCATCATTTAATACAATTGTCACTGAAACTGCATTATGGCAAGAAAAAAAAATGAACGTGCAAATCTGAAAAGAGATATATTGTGATAAGAGGATTTATAAGAAATCCGTCCTTTTAAAATGACATTAGTAGACTAATATGATGGTATCAAGCTAATTGAATGAACCGTCAACGATGTTTTGACAAATTAAATGTGATACTGAAATTTAAAAAAAAAAAAATTAAACTTGCCGTTGATGGTGAATACTATATTGGTGATTACTCCATGTTGTTTATAGTGGGGATGTAGAATAAAAGGTACTCTTACAGAAACCTATTGTAGGTGGTAATGCCAATATTATTTATTCTATCAATCACGTTTTGTTAGGCGGGCTTCTAATCCTTTTCACAGTAATTCTACGAGACACACTACTAATCTATACTTCTCCAAATGTATACAGTTCAGTTATGTCATCTATATTTAGGGACGTTTACATAGATTATACTGTATTTTCAAGAGGAGGAAAATTAAACTAATACTGGAACATGGTGTTTTCTTCAGTTTTAAAAAACGTGAATATGTTAAGAGTTGTGTATAATCACATATAAACTTTGAAAGACCTTAATACTTGAATTTCTTTGGGTTTGTTTACCTTATCGAAGATTTGCTAAATGAATAAAACTATTTCATCGGGTCGTAGGGTGCGTGACTTTCTTGATTTTAAACGAACAAAAATTTTATAGGAAGATATTTACAATACTACATAATAATTTTTCATTTATAAGATTCCGTCTTAGTGTAATTATATTCCATGTTAGTGGTTAACCCCTGTAGGAGTCGTCTGAGCATTCATCATAATGCATTACTATGGAGATATACGAGTATAAAGATCATAAAATTAACGTAAAAGGATTAAGATGTTATTCAAAACAAAAACTGAACATGTAAGTCAACGATATGATAGCCAAATAAATTGAAAGATCACAGGAGATAGAAATTAGAGGGCGAATTTGAAATGTAGGCCTATATGGTTAACATATAATTGAATATTTAGCAATCCAATAAAAGTGATTACATGAAAGGCTGCATTAATTACGTGAGACCCAAATTGCGAATTGAGTAAAAAAATGAAATGCGAGTTATGCTGGGAACAAGAAGAAATACAGGTACTTTGTTTTACTTTCCTGTATTGTTAGAGCTGTATTCCCAGGGAAAAGCCATATGTCCTGCAGGACAGACAACATACAGTAGATAGGCTATATCTATGGACATACAAGACATGTTTGTCGTATTTTCATTATTATTATTATTATTATTATTATTATTATTAGCTACAAAACTAGTAAGAAAAGAGAATGCTATCAGCCCAAAGACTCCAACAGGAAAAAACAGCCCATTGAGGAAAGGAACTAAATATATCAATTAAGAGAAGTAATGAATTATTAACGTAAAATACTCTAAGAACAGTAACAACATTAAAATGGATTACATAAATTACATTAACAAGAGATATATCAGCCTATTTCAACAAAAATATTCGGTGAAAGTTTGAACTTATGAAGTTCTACCGACTCAACTGAATTAGGAAGATTATTCCACAATTTCGTCACAGCTGGAAAAAAACTAGAATACTCTGTAGTATTGAGCCTTATGATAGAGAAGGCCATATTTATGATATTTGTCCCGTGTCCCTTATCAACTATCCCCGGGACGCCTTTTTGTCCCGTATTTTTCAATATTTGAAAATAAAAACTCTCTCTCTCTCTCTCTCTCTCTCTCTCTCTCTCTCTCTCTCTCTCTCTCTCTCTCTCTCTCTCTCTCTCTCTCTCTCTCTCTCTTTTTATATATATATATATATATATATATATATATATATATATATATATATATATATATATATATATATATATATATATACACACACACACACACACATATATATATATATATATATATATATATATATATATATATATATATATATATTTATATATATCCACACTAGTCCTGTTCTGAGTTTATCACATATGCACAAACTAAACACCATCTCTTGAAAGCAGGCAGTTGGATCCATGGCAAAATATGACAAATGAAAATTAACATTCTTACAACGAGGGAAATCATTTCAAAATGATTGTGGGAAGGTTTTTATCATGTGTATTTTATTGTCTACAATATATTCAATATAGTATGGCGAGTCACATTAGCTCTGATATCATTTATAGCTACAAAACATGCTTGATTGCAATATTGTAATGTTTTGACACATGTAATGAACAGGTGTTTATAACAAAATCCACAATTAACTCACTTTAAAATAAAAGAAATCAATGAAGTAGGCCTTGGACAACTGGACCCAGATGAGAAGGACTTCGTGGTTGTGTCGCTGCATGCTTAATGTAACTCGGAAGAGGTGCATCTATATTGTTCAACTACCTCTCCAAATTTGATGTTCCTTATTTCAATTTTCAAAATTTGGTCACGTGGCCAAAACATTCTTATTCTTTCGAATAATGAATGACATTATAATTGAAATGCAACAAAACACGAATTACATTCATTTCAATTTCTTCACTATCTAAGCTCAATATAATAATTTTTTTTCTTTTTTTTTATTTATTTGAATATAGAATATTAGACACGTGTTAATACCTCACTCAAACCAGCAAATAGAATTGATCAGTCATTTAGACAAGCTTTATGATGTCACAAAAACGTATTTACCTTAATGTAAATAATTATTTGGTAATTAGAATTTATCCTTCTGATAACATGTTATTAAACATCTTATAATGGACTATAACTCTATATATATTGAAGATTTATATATCTAATCCCACTTTTAGAAAAAGAAAATATTCAGGTCCCTCATAACAAGAGCATTTGAAAGCAATTTTTTGAAAATTCGGGGAGGTTCTTCGAACAGCAACTCATAAGGCCCTGGAACTCTCTGTCCAAGTGAAATATTCCAGTCCTCTGGTTGGTTGTATTTTCTCAGCTGTGATTGGTTATTGCCTTTGTTTACAAATTCACACATACACATCTAACATCGTTGCCATTATTTATTAAGCTTACATATTTAAACAAGATCCATTTTCTATTTCATTAGAAACCTAATGATATTGTGTGTTTGTTTTTGTAATTATTGTGATTTCTAATTCGTAATTTATCTAAAAATGAGTATAGATATTTTACCTCTACCCAGTTCAACGCATTAATATATACGAGATTGTATGACGTCAAATACAACCACCAATCACAGGCAGAGGACGAATCAGCCAATGAGACGTCAGATATTTCCAGCTAAGGAAACGCTTGAAGGTGAGAGGGGTCCTCTCGTATGGACTGCTGTTGACAAACGAAACAAATCAGAGATATTTCATTCGAATACTGCCAGGGAGTGGGGGGGGGGGGCTTTTTCATACTATGGTACTTAATATGTATTTAATTACTGAATGATTTTGTTTTGAGTTTGTTTCCGTAAAATTTGCAGTGTTTAAGTCATAATTTATCTGTAATATGTATAGGCCTACTGCTGGTATTTTACCCCTATCTTTTATGATTACATATTTCTCCATAAACACATGATTAATGTAACAAAATGCAAATTAAAGTTTACTTCACGGTTTAAGCTTGATATCTGACTCAAACCAACAAACAGAAGCAGGGGACAAATTGTAAAATTCATCTTACTTTTGATGACGTCACAATGACGTATTTTCAGAACAAAAATAATGATTTAGTAATAATGTCCATCTCTCTAATTTAGAAAATTTTATCTACAAATCTTATAAAAAAAAACATTTCAGCCCCGTCCTATATGTGCTAGAGCGATTTCATGGAAAATCGGACAGGTTTCTCAGACAGTAACACATAAGACATCGGAACTCTCTCTTGGCCTCAAATTTCTGTCCTCTAATTGGTCAAGTCTTCCCAAGCTGTGATTGGTGGTTCCCTTCAGTTACTACAGCTTTACACATACACACGCACACACACACATCGTAGCCAAAAATACAGGAAAGTATTCCTTCAAATATGACTTATTTATTTAACTTATACCTTCCAACAACATCTATTATCTATTTATTATAATATTAGTAACCATTTTTAAGTATATTTCGATGAAAATTTGAATTTTCAATCATAATATATCTGCAATAGGTATAGGTTTTATGCCCTACCCGGTTAAATTCATTGATAAAAATAATTATATGACGTCACATACAACCACCAATCAGAGCTGAGAAAGAATCGGCCAATAAGACACCAGATATATCCCGCTTAAAACGTACAAGGCGAGAGGGTTGCTCTGATTTATGGGCTGCTGTTAGCGAACCAGTTAAATTTACGCGAGTCATTTTGTTCAAACGCTCTAGCTAAAGAGACTTTGTGGGTTCCTCTGGTTTTATGAACTACCGTTTCAAAGTAGTCAAGGCTCATTCATTCATTCAAATATAAAGGTTTTTTTAAATCCTAACTAATTTTTATACATAAAACGATGATTATATATATATATATATATATATATATATATATATATATATATATATATATATATATATATATATATATATATATATATATATATATATATATAACATGAAAAGAATATTTTCTTATTTCTTATACTTTTGAGATACCATTCAAATGTTGATCATTTACAGACTTTCCCTTTAGAGATCACCCTTTTCTTTTCTTTTAGGGGTGAGAAAGAAATATAGGCTATAATATGATTTTTGTGTAAGTTTTATTATGATCATTTCTATCATAGTAACTGCCATTATCATTTTAAATATTTTGAGGAATAAAATTGAGAATTTTCAGTTGATTATTGATTGATTTTATAATAAAACACTACAAGTCCGAAGCCCCAACAGAATAAACGGTAGTCTAAATAACAAGGTTTAAGGTTTGTACTTTGTAAAGACACGAATTTCATTTTTATATGTTTGATTTATTATGAAAATTATTAAAACAATGGTTTAAATACAGATTAATTGGTCTTATCAGAGGAAAAATTCACATTCAGAACTTTAATTTGCCATGACAGAAAGCAATTGAGAATAGGTTTCTTTTTTGGGCTCAAGCCATGGCGTCCTGATGGAAGGTTCCTTTTTGGTAGCTTCCTTGGGTAAATAACTACTAAGATATTCCCAGAGAATTTAACCACAGGTTATCACAGAATTCTAACTTCTGGAGCGAGTATCCTAAAGGTTTCCCTTTAAGACATCGTATATCAACAGGGGACGCATGTATTAAAGCGCCACATAGCTATCTACACCCCGAACAGAGTTAATGCTTCGGTGTGTAAGGGCTGAGAATAGCTGGGAGCCGTTCCATAGCTAATCTCATTCGTGGCTACTTCTGGTACTCGAGACATAAACAAACGGGCGCCATTGCTTAAATGACGTCACGTCCGTCTTCATCCTTTGTTCAGTAGCTCGCCCTACTTAGACGGATTTTCCCTGTGCTTTACTTATCGCTTTGCATCTACGTTATGTCGCTACCTTCAGCCTCGCCTTCTTCTGGAAAGTTGAGTACAAGGTTCCAGTATTGTTTAGTTAAGCTCTGACCGTAAAGTAAATTTTACTTTCCGAGATAATTGCTGTTTTGTGGCAGAGCTGTGCCTCTACCGGACCCGCCATTTTATGGCGTCATTGTTGTTATGCATGCCTTATTTAGTTAGCCACAACAACGCTTCCGGCCTTATTTACTAATCGATTACATTAGTTTATTTAGTCTTCATAGCTAGGAACTTTTATATCGTGTTTTGACACTTTTTATCGGTCATCGATTGACCTCATACCAGTAGGCTACTATAGCCCCCAGGCCAGAGCGCCTATATATCAGTGTTCATGCATGATTTTATTAGTGATCCTAGGCTAAGTTATGAAGATAGTGGCATTATTTTACAATACTTTCGACTGTGATGCAAGTGTTTTTCGCCTTCAGGGACCATATAGGGGATAGGTTAGTTAGTGTCCCTTCCTAACCTAACCTACTTGTAGGACCCCTATATGCTTCCTTCATCCCCTGCCTTGGCATTCCCTCTGTTTAGCCTTGATTCCCTTTCTAAGTAGAGGGATCAAGTGTCTAATGGAGTATTTATCGCCTCTCAGTCCTCCCTAAGGGAATGAACCCCCCTTAGGGTTGCGTCCGAGAGTGAGGAAAGGCTAGCCCTTCCTCTATGGCTAGGAATAGTCTATGACTGTCCTGCGATAGCGATATGTCTTCTATCTTTCCTAGTTCAGGGCTCTTAGCCCTGCTCTAGGTTAGGTTTTGGAAGGTTACTCTGTCCCCTGCTGAAACTGTACCCATGCACCGTTTCAGCTTGGCTGCCTTATCTTAGGTTAGGGAGTGTCCTCCCTTTCCCTAGTGGCCGCTCTGGTACAGAACCCCTTCCTTGGAAGACTCTTCTCTTCTCCCCTCCCCACCTATCTCTTGTATAGCCTAGCCTACACTTAGGTTAGTCTATACCCATCTGTCCCCTGTCCTACAACTCCTCCTTAGGGTGGAGTGATAGGGCTACCCTGAGCTTCCATGTGCAGTCCGCTCTGGTACATATACCCTTCATAGTGTCCTATGGGGTTAGCCACTGGATGTGTTCTGCATGTGGAGGTCTCCCCCCTCTTTGGGTGTCCCCTAGCCCTCCCTTGGGCTACCCTAGCTCCCGGTCCTCTGAGACCCCTGCTCCTGGGTACACCCTCTCAGGGGGGGATGTCTGGGAGTCCATGACTGGACTTCTTACATCCCTCCCCCTGTCTCTCTCACTATCCGGGTGCCGGCCCTTGCCGCCTCCACTGTCGGCGATACCCGCCTCCTACCTTGGTGACTCTCCCCTCCCCCATGCCGCCGGCCCCCCGCGTGGCGGGGGACTGTCGACCGCCGCCGGCTCCCGCCGATGGCTCTCCTCCTTCCTCCTAGCTTCGCCGTCCGCCTGCCGGTCGGCCACAGGAGTTCCGGCATCCACTGCCGGCAACCTGGTTCAGCTATAACCATCCTTGTCCCAGTCACCAATCCGGCATCCTCCGACTGCCAGAGCCGCCGCTCCTCTGCCGGCGTGCTGCCATTGTGCCGGCGGCCGCCACCCTGGTATTACTCTTGACTTACATATTGTCTGTTCTAATGCCAGAAACTGCTGGAGCGGCCTCCGGCGTGCCGGAGGTCTGCCGGAACCCCCCGGAGGCGTCAAGACTACTTGCACCCCCTTCTACTAGCTATCATATGAATACTGATAGCCCTACACTGCAAACAGATGGCCTGTTTACACTCTTAAGATCAGTGCCTTGGTACTGTTCTATTAGTAATCATGCTGTCTCTTTGCATTCTTCAAAATTCCAGCATGCTGCGTGCATCTTAGCGCGGCTGGTTGCCAGAAGCAGTTACCCTAAGGGACCTGTTAGCTCCCTCATTTGGGACTGAGTGATCTCGGTCCCAAACTTATCCTTGGTTTTTTCCATGGAATTCCATTGCCCTGTGGAATTTTAAGGAATACTATCCTGTGCCTTCGGCCATCTCGGATTATTCAAAGATAAAGCTTGCGGTAGCCAGCCGGGCGGGATGCATGGAGTATGTTTTCTTTACTACTTCAATCTCTATGCATCACACC
Source organism: Palaemon carinicauda (assembly GCF_036898095.1). Lineage (NCBI taxonomy): Eukaryota > Metazoa > Arthropoda > Malacostraca > Decapoda > Palaemonidae > Palaemon > Palaemon carinicauda. The sequence goes on along the minus strand of NC_090726.1, from coordinate 31,506,981 downwards.
CTTCATTAAGTTAAAATTAATGATTAATCTTAACTTAGCTTAAGAACCACTCTTATGACTCCCCCCATACTCATTTTCTCTTTCTTCCACAGGAGGAGCAGATGAAGTGTGACTTCGACTTCTGCGCTGTGAAACGCCCGCACTTCTACGGGCATACGGCTTGCAGGACTCACGCCCCTTGTGCTAACAAGAAAGGAGATCTGAAATTCTGGGACCCACTGAATTGTACGGTCTGCCAGGCTCACCTAGTTGATGCCTTCCATAACCCTCCCTCAGCGGAGGTCAGGGACACTTCTCGGGAGAAGCTACGCAAGTGGGTGCGTGGCTTCCAGAAGAATGCCACCGGACCGTACCTGGCCACTGAAGAAATGAGGTCACTCCTGTTCCCTAAGGCCTCCCCTGATTCAGTGGTACCCAAGGATTTGATTCCCACTGTCCAAATTACAGTGGAACCTGATGTTGTCATGGCCCAGTCCATGCACGAGTGCCGCTTGGATTCCGAAGATGACGAACATATGTCGGATGTCTCGGAAGACACGGAGAAGACCCTTATGGCTCAAGGAGCTGAAGATGACGAAGACCAGGTGGAATACGCCGAGTCGGAGCAAGAGGTCGCTCCTCCTTCCATCTCCGCCCCTACTCCTACACCGACGGAAGTGTCTATCCCGTCTACCTCCACGACCCCGGATCCCTCTTCATCCACTCAAGAAATGATCCGGTTGATTAGAGCCGTCATGGACGACAGGTTAAAGGAGAATCAGGAGTTCATCAGGTCCATGATGGGATCCAGAGAACCGAAGCGGATTTCGGTTAAGGATCTCCCCGCTTGCTCACATGCCAACCCATGGAGGTATGCTGAGCATATGGTTATCGCGACTGGCAGGATCTTCGTCAGCGACAAGATCGGCACGGTCCCTTTGGAAGACGTGGAGTTCTTCCCAAACTTCGAGGCCTACCCGGACTGTTACGTCCGACTTCGCTCTGAACCTGCCTCTAAAGAAGAGACCGAACCGAAGGAAGAGATAGTGTTCGATCTCGCGAAGGCCCAGGCTATGCTAGCCAACACGTTCAAGAGTAGGGGTTTTACCTGCTCTAAGCTTCCGGCCCTGAGCAAGAAGCACCCTACTTATGTCGCACCTGAAAATGCGGTACTTCCATTCTTGGAAAAGGCCTTCGCTGCGTGCCTTAAAGCTGTGGAAGAGGGGAAAGCCTGCCCTGCACTGGAGGAGTGCAGACCCTTCTCCATAGTTACTCCCCCTGACGCTCGACACTGGAAGGACATCCAGCATACGTTCGTCGTGGGAAAGCTAGATCCTGACGTCGCCGGACGTCAGTTTAACGAAGACCTCCCGAAGCTCAACGATCACCTCCTTCGTCGGGAACAAGATACGAAGGAGAGGCTCGCAGCATCCATGTCCCACCAAGTCCAACTTGAAATTATGGCCTGTGACACCAGAGTACCAGACCACTACATGGTACTTGCCAAATCCCACATGGCAACCCTGATGAAGGACTTATACCACTTCATGAAGGCTCGGAGAGCCTGTCGTGAATTCGTGTTCGCAGGTGCCACTGTGAAACACAAACCCCGGAGGCTGATTTCCTCCAACATCTGGGGCAAACACCTCTTTCCTTCTGACCTTGTGAAGGAAATCACCGACAAAGCCACCACGGAGAATAGGAACCTTCTCCACAAGTGGGGCATGTCAAGAAAGAGGAAACCCTCTCAGGACGACGGACCTCAACCTAAGAGGAAATCCTCAAAACAGAAACCCCAGCAACGTCAACCAAGACGTCAGTTTCCGGGACCCGCTACCTCCCAAGTGGCAGCTCAGCCACAACAGACCTTTCAATTGGTCACCCAACCGGTGTTGTCACAGTCACCGGTCTTCACCCCTGCTTTCGAGCAACAGACGACTACCTTTCGTCCCAAAGGTAGAGGCTCAAACAGAGGTGCAAGCAGAGACGCGTCTCGCCGTCCCTCCAGAGGCAGAGGAGGAAAGGGAGCTAGCGGCCGAGGCAGCAAGCCCTCGGGACACCAGAAGCAATGAAGTGCTTCCGGTGGGAGGAAGACTCCGCCAATTCCAGGATCGTTGGACCTTCGATCCCTGGGCACACAGCATCGTCAAGAAGGGTCTAGGCTGGAGTTGGACTCAACCACCCCCAACATTCCAGCAGTTCTTCCAACAATCAACCCCCCTTCTGGAAGAATATGTCCTAGATCTCTTGAACAAGAAGGTGATAAGGAAGGTAAAGTCCACCAGGTTCCAAGGAAGACTGTTTTGTGTCCCCAAGAAAGACTCCGACAAACTCAGAGTCATTCTGGACTTATCCCCCCTCAACAAGTTCATAGCGAACGACAAGTTCAAGATGCTGACTCTTCAACAAATAAGGACCCTTCTGCCTCGAGGTTCCTACACGGTCTCCATAGACCTGGCGGATGCCTACTGGCACGTTCCAATGAACCATCACGCTTCCTCCTACCTAGGATTTCGACTCCAAAGGAAAAGCTACGCCTTCCGGGCCATGCCCTTCGGCCTCAATGTGGCCCCTCGGATCTTCACAAAGCTGGCGGACGCCATAGTACAACAGCTCCGCCTCCGAAACGTCCAGGTGATGGCCTACCTCGACGACTGGCTAGTCTGGGCTCCATCGCCCGAAGATTGTGTAAAATCTTGCAACAAAGTCACCCAGTACCTAGAACACCTGGGATTCAAGATCAACGAGAAGAAATCTCGCCTCTCTCCAGCTCAGAAGTTCCAGTGGTTAGGAATCCAATGGAACCTTCAGTCACACCGCCTTTCCATCCCCCAGAAGAAAAGGAAGGAAATAGCAGGGTCTGTCAAGCGACTACTGAAATCCAAACGAATTTCAAGACGCCAGCAGGAACGAGTTCTAGGCTCTCTACAGTTCGCCTCAGTAACAAACCCAGTGCTTCGTGCACAGCTAAAGGATGCCGCGGGAGTCTGGAGACGTTCTGCATCCATCGCTCGAAGAGACCTCAAGAGACGGCTCCCAAACAGACTTCGACTTCTCCTCAAGCCGTGGTCGGAAGCAAAGGCCCTGAAAAGGTCCATTCCTCTTCAACACCCTCCTCCATCACTCAACATCCACACGGACGCTTTGCTGGAGGGTTGGGGAGGTCACTCCCACCAAAAACAGGCTCAAGGCACCTGGTCTCCCCTGTTCAAGACGTTCCACATAAACATCTTGGAGGCCATGGCGGTCCTTCTAACTCTGAAGAAATTATCCCCGCCTCCCTCGATCCACATTCGTCTAACCCTAGACAACTCGGTGGTAGTTTGTTGTCTCAATCGCCAAGGCTCAAGATCGCCCCAGATAAATCAGGTGCTTCTCCCAATCTTCCGTCTGGCAGAGAAGAAGAAGTGGCACCTGTCTGCAGTTCACCTACAAGGATTCCGCAACGTGACAGCGGATGCTCTATCTCGAACAAACCCGATAGAGTCGGAATGGTCTCTAGACGCAAGATCATTCTCCTTCATCTCTCACCAAGTCCCAGAACTTCAGATAGATCTCTTCGCAACGAGCGACAACAATCAACTTCCTCGGTATGTGGCCCCGTACGAGGACCCCAAGGCAGAAGCAGTGGATGCCATGTCACTGGACTGGAACAGATGGTCCAAGATCTACCTGTTCCCTCCCACCAACCTTCTGCTGAAAGTCCTCTCCAAACTGAGAACCTTCAAAGGGACAGCGGCCCTAGTGGCTCCCAAGTGGCCCCGGAGCAACTGGTACCCCCCTGGTCCTGGAGCTGCAGCCCAAGCTGATCCCTCTCCCGGGCCCAGTTCTCTCCCAACAAGTACAGAAGTCGACTGTCTTCGCTTCATCATCGAAAATCAAGGACCTTCATCTCATGATTTTCTCTCCCTAGCCGCAAAGAAGAGGTTTGGGATCTCGAAGAAAAGTCTGGACTTCCTAGAGGAATACAAGACCGAATCCACAAGACGGCAATACGAATCATCCTGGAGGAAATGGGTCTCCTTCGTCAAGACAAAAAATCCTAAGGAAATCACAATTGATTTCTGCATGTCCTTTTTTATTCACCTTCATGGACAGGGATTAGCAGCCAATACGATTTCAACCTGCAAATCGGCCTTGACCAGACCAATTCTGTATGCCTTCCAAATTGATCTGTCCAGCGACATCTTCAATAAACTACCGAAAGCATGTGCTCGCCTACGTCCAGCACCCCCACCGAAACCGATCTCCTGGTCATTAGACAAGGTGCTCCATTTCGCCTCCAACTTGGATAATGATTCATGCCCTCTCAAGGATCTGACTCGGAAAGTTATATTTCTCTTTGCTCTTGCTTCGGGAGCCCGAGTCAGCGAAATAGTGGCATTATCAAGAGAGGAAGGGCACATCCTGTTTACCGATACAGGAGACGTTACCCTCTCCCCTGATCCGACGTTTCTCGCCAAAAATGAATTACCCACCAAAAGATGGGGCCCCTGGAGAATATGCCCCCTGAAGGAAGATGTCTCTTTATGCCCAGTAGAGAGCCTCAAGGTCTATCTTCGCAGAACTTCGAACTTTGGTGGAGGCCAACTCTTCAAAGGAGAAACATCGGGCAGCGACCTGTCACTGAAACAATTAAGAGCGAAAATCGCCTACTTCATTCGCAGAGCGGATCCTGACAGTACACCCGCCGGTCATGATCCTAGGAAAGTTGCATCATCTCTGAATTTCTTTCAGAGTATGGACTTTGAAAGCCTTAAAAACTTCACAGGCTGGAAGTCCTCGCGCGTTTTCTTTAAACATTATGCGAAACAAGTGCACGAAGTCAAACATTTTGTGGTAGCCGCAGGTAGTGTTATGAAACCTGCACCTAACTCTGCATAGAACAGTGAGTTACTTGGGACTCTAACTCTTCGGGTGCCTATGTTGACCCTCGAGCGATACATAGTGATGTCGAAAACACTTAGTGCTTTTATAACTGTTCTTATCCCAGGTGAAATGTCATAGTTGTCACACAAGTGCCACATGCCCTGAGCATGATGTGTTTTTAATCAAAGACTTACGTTCTTCGAGAACGAGTGCCTACTAATAAACTTGAAATTCCTTTTCAGATTCAAGAGCAAGTCTTTATTACTATGTACATTATAATTACTGTAAATGAACTTTACTTATTGCTGCAATTCATTTAATTTCTGCATTTGTGAAATAAAATTTCTATTTTATTACCTGTGCGTCTCAATCAGCTCCTACTTACTATGAAATACATGCCTGTCATAGTTTTATTATCCCCTTTTCCTTATGGTTATGGAGAAATTAAGATACTAACTCTTAATTTATATTCACTCTGATTATGTACTGTTCCAATACGAATACTTACTCTTCATACCCTGGAGATGAATCACCCTTCTCAGCACACAGTGCCCAACCACCACTGGTCTGCTTTTCAGAATGTTCCTATACGAATGCCAAACATTCAGCTTCGTCTCCAAGTTCTTCAAGTTCTTCTATCAGGGTGAATAGCCCTTCAATACCACTTTGACGTCGGCATGGCCCGTGGGAACTTCACTGCCAAGGGGGGCAGGATGATTCTTCCCTACGGTTCTTTTACCAAGATTACTATGCTATTTTGTCAATGCCTTGGCACTTACTAATAGGGGAAAATCTACCACGATACATTGATTCTCTGATATTCTTCCATCAGGACGCCATGGCTTGAGCCCAAAAAACGGATTTTGAGCGAAGCGAAAAATCTATTTTTGGGTGAGGTAGCCATGGCGTCCTGATGGACCCTCCCTGCTACTTCGTCCAGTTTTTAGGTCCCACCCTGCTCTGCTGTATCATGGTGATCGGCAAGCAACTGGCTTCAGGATGAAGACGGACGTGACGTCATTTAAGCAATGGCGCCCGTTTGTTTACGTCTCGAGTACCAGAAGTAGCCACGAATGAGATTAGCTATGGAACGGCTCCCAGCTATTCTCAGCCCTTACACACCGAAGCATTAACTCTGTTCGGGGTGTAGATAGCTATGTGGCGCTTTAATACATGCGTCCCCTGTTGATATACGATGTCTTAAAGGGAAACCTTTAGGATACTCGCTCCAGAAGTTAGAATTCTGTGATAACCTGTGGTTAAATTCTCTGGGAATATCTTAGTAGTTATTTACCCAAGGAAGCTACCAAAAAGGAACCTTCCATCAGGACGCCATGGCTATCTCACCCAAAAATAGATTTTTCGCTTCGCTCAAAATCCGTTGTTTACTTCTCAATTTCCTTTATAAACTAGAATCATTGAACTGTTAATAAATTAAAACAGCATCAGCAAAACTGGTTGTTGAATAGGCTTACATGTAAAATTTTCACTCTGTAACACTCACTTTCTTAACCTAACCTAACCTAGTAAAGTGCACATCTCAACAAACAGGCAATAAATTCATTTCCTGATGTAGAGCTGAAGTTACAGGTTTAGGCCTACTTGGTGATCAGTGTACAGAAATTCCTAAGAACAGCTAATCAGATTATACAGTACTGTATTGTCCTGATAGGCTGTTACCTAACATTCTCAAAAAAATTTATTTTCACAAATTGATTAATTTGAGATTCATAGCCTAGTGTTGGGTTCTATGCGGCCGTTCAGAGCCAGGGTGACCATGCAGTCGTCCCGTATTTGGTGAGATTGTTCCATACTTATGACATTTGTCCCATTCTCCAGTATCAATCCTCCCTGGAATGGTTTTTGTCCAATATTTTTAATAGTTGAAAGAAAAATACAATAGTGAAATTTTAGTTATAATATCCCTCAAAGCTGTAAAAGATGCTTGATTGCAATATTGTAATTATTTGACACATAATGAACAGCCACTTGTTATAAAATCTACAATCAATGCACTTTTAAACAAAGAACTCAATGAAGTAGGTCCTGGGCAATCTGGACCCAGACGGGAACTTTGTGCTATGTCAGGGCGTGACTAACTTCACGTAAGTTCTGTGTCTATATTGTTTAACTACCTCTCAAATTTAGGTGACCCTTATTTTAATATTAAAAATTTGGTCACCCTAGAAGACATGAATATCAAAATTAACAGTATACCTAGTACTATGTGCATAGTGGTACTGTCTGAGAAGATAAGAATGCAATGGATGGTCAGTTTTGAAAAACTTATGCTACATGCAAAGAATTAACTGAACAAAATATAAACAGGCAAATATTTCTTATTTTTTCATATACATACATTATGAGGATAAAAGACAACACAAGTGAAAAAATTATACACTTTATTCTTTGAAGGTATGTACATAAAGTATCTTAGTATGATGCCAGATCACTTTTACCTACAAGGTAAATCCAGTACACCTTCCAGTAACGTCAACAGTAAAGTTGGCAACTTTACTCAGCTATACACCATCGACATAAATTTCGGGTAAAATATCCGAGATTCATTCATCCACAGCATTGCTTTAGCATAGCTGTTGAATAAGGTAACATTTTTGGTCATCCATTAAGATTGTATTTCATAACAGCCTATCTCAACAAAATAGCAAGATCTTGTTTTTATAGCTAACAGGTATGCAACAACTGTAGTCTGCTTATTACTGCATACAAAATGAGCATGAAGGTCAGTCTTGTTAAGTCTGATGAAATTAATTCTTAAGGTAAATAATAAGGAAAGTTAGAATCATAACTAGAATAATGAATTTTGTGAATGCTTACTAATTGTTTCAAGTATGAAATAATACTTCTAAGAGACTAAAGAAAATACAGTACTGTGGTACCTTAAGCTGAAATTTTGCAAAAAGGGAAAGTGGACTAAGTCATCCTTTAGTTGCAAAATGAATACTCATAGAAATAAAATCAGTACAAAAGAATCAAATACTATAGATAGAGAGCAGTTCATAACAAAATAATAGAAAACCTGCATAAAAAATTTCCACGCTATTAAGACAAGAGAGAAAAATATGAAACTTTTACATTTCTATAAGAAATAAAAACACAAAAAATAAAAAAGTTATGGCGCTAATGAGGAATATAACCTATAAAAAAAAATATTCAGAAATTCCTTATAATGTATACTGTACATCCATATACTACCCCAAGTCAAAGTATTTTATTAAAACCTTCCAAATGATCAATGACAAAACAATGAATCTCTTGCTATATCCTATGAAGGAAGTAACTAAATGTCTATAAATATTGTAACTAAAAGAAACTACTGAAGGACATAAAAATACATAAATATATTAGGCTAAACAAACCTAATCCCTTTACCTTGACAATTAATTGGTAGTATACTAATTTATGTACTTGCTAGTATGATCATAGAGTAAATATAAGACTGAAATAAAAAAAATATTCTGATTACAGAATGTTGTCTTAATAGTTCATGAATATATTTCATAAATTTAATTGTAAATTTCTAGTTATTGTGGCACCATTATTACAAGGAATGCATAATTAATATATCTCCAACTCTTTCTCAGGTAAGCAACAAGAGAAATTTAATGATAGACAAAAGTTACCAAAATTATGGGTTTATTTCTATATATATTGTGCAAGATTTCTCTTTAACAAATGATGAACATATAAGTTATGTAACCAAACCTACAAAATACACTAATTATATTCAAGTACTGACCAACAAGCTGTCTTTTGTACAAAATTTTCGATTGGATATAAAATGGTATTGTTAATACAGCATAAACAAAGTTTGCCACTACACACATAAACATCTCGGCTACATAAACAACTTTTCAGTATGCTGTACAACTGTGGTTATAAATATGGAGGGAACCACATATAAATTGCAAATATACAACAGGAGTGATTGCTAGTGCAGATATATATATAATTTTTTTTACTGTTGAGAAAATTGATAGAGAAACATTCCAGCTCTATATAAATTTGGCCATACTTAAAAAGAATCTGATGGTATTTTGTTAAGAAAATGAGAAAATGAAAAGATTCAGTTAACAGTCAACAATACTGTATTCATCACTTGAAACTGTTGTCTAATACATTCACCACTTTTTGGAATCACAGTTCTTTCACTTATCAAAAACTATATATATACTGTACATTACAATATATAGAAGTGTGGAATCAACTTTAGTTGGTTTCACTTTTTATTACTCCTGGAATTCCATTAAAATTTATTTCAACTAAAGAAATACAGATAAGTGCAGCAATTCTGCAATAAATGTTCCATTTCACAATCATAAACTTTCAATAAAAAAATCATGGAAAGCTCAATATCAGAAAGAGGTTTTTGTTCATATTACATTACATTTACATGAAAAGAAGGCTAAACTTTGCAGATATTTTTCATGATTTCAAGTTACAAAAGCCAGAACAAATCTGGCAAAGTTAAAATTCTCAAACTGACAGCTGATAAATGTGGGGTTTCTTCTCCTGGAGGGGCAACTCTGCCACTCGATAATTACCATCTCTTTCACTACAGTATTTATAAGCTTTTAGGGTGATGCAAGGTACTATTTAAGCTCACACATGTCAAGTGCTCTGAAATTCAAAGTGTAGTGTGCATTTTCAATCAACTGCCTCCTGTCTTGTGAGTTTGGTAAAACAAACTTTCAGTATCAATTGTCAGCATACCCACCTCAGTTAGTTAAAGATATTAGTTCAACCAGACCTCAGAGCCTAATAACGCTCTTATTGGGCTAGATCTAAGCAATTATCCCCTTTTGGAACCACTTGCATGATTTATTCCCATAAGAAAATGAAGATCATCATGCATAACTACAAGCCGACAGTAGGGACCAACTCCTCTTATATTAAACAACCCCTAGGCAAAATTCAGTTTGACAGATAATCTTGGGGAAAAGAAAGATCTGTCTGGAAAAATGACCTTGAAAAAACCTGATGAGTATACCAAATTTTATAAAGCCTGGGGAATGATTTTTAGCACTGCAATTTCATGAAATTGAGCTACAAATAAGCAGGCCAATGTTATTTTTCTTTCTTCTACTTTCTGGTGTCCCGGGTGCTTTGTATTAAAACTTCAAAGTACTGTAATATATGAAGGGGATGCTTTCTTTTGGAAAGTTTCAGGACTTCCAAATAAGTAAAGTAAGCATGAAAGTTAGATTTATAAAAAGTTAAAGTTGCGGGTTTTAGGTCTCCACAGAGACGATTTACATCGTCCTCCTCGGGCGATGTAGTACTACCAAAATCACTGAAGCAGTGGTCCAAATGATGATCTACAATGGTAGACCAATGAGGAAGCCAACTACAGTCAGTCAAGAACAAAAAAATTGGGGAAAATTTTTCTATCTATGTAATAAAGGATTTGAAAACAATTGCTTAAACATGCTAAAAGATGGATACCATATTGAAATTGAACACAATATTCATTACATATGATACTGAATTCTGTGAGGTATAAACAATAATCATTCTTGAGAGTAAAGGAATATCAAGAATATCCAGTAAAATCTTATCTACTACCAAAGGAAACTGTTAATTTCACTTGAACTTAGCCTTCCATCATCTTTTCAAACTAGGACACACACACACACACACACACACACTCTCTCTCTCTCTCTCTCAGTGTGTCTTGCCTTGCCAAGTAAGAGAACCCAATGCTACTGACTTCAAGATTTAAATCTGTAGACAATACAAAAAGTATTGTCTGAGGATCAAAATTAATGGGACATGACAAAAAGTTTGAGGATGAATATTTGAGAGGATATGAAAAAAGAATATGAATCAATATTAGTAGGGATATGAATTCATGTACAGTATCTACCTTCTGTATCCGAGCATCGGATTATGAAAGGATGTTAGAGATAGTGGGAAAGAACAAACTCCTTAGCATGACAAACTAAAAAAAATTTTTATCTTGTAATATAATTGAGACTCACAATTGATTGGATTATGATCAAATTAAAATATTGACCAAGTAATTCTTATTTCTGTAAGAAAAAATAAAATACTGTGAACATTATAACTACAAACACACCAAAGATAAGTTTTAAGCCTGAAATATAAAGCAAAAGTTGTCAAAACAGCAGTTCACAGATATTCCAGTGAGTGACTTAGGATAAAATTTACAAATGGTCATGTTGCAAGACATGGTTGGCTGTACTGTACTTTCTTAACATACCAAAGAATGAATGGATATACTGCCAAGAGGAGTGTAAGGGTCTACTCTAAAACTGAGAGCTCACTTGCCTGATCAACACACTAATACTACTGAGAATTAAATTAAACTACAATAAAGATACAGGTATTTTGTAAAAACCCAAATACAAAATAAAGAGAAATGAATGAATAAATGTCAAGGATTAAAAGACATGTAACATCATTTGGTGGTAGGAAAATAATGTGAACTGATTGAATTTGATCTAAATGTCAATGTACTAATTTGTTAGTGCATTTTCCATTAGGGAACTCGTTAAGATATCCTTTTCTATGTAATTTCTAATGCAATTTCATAAAAAAGTAAAAGATATAAAAACAAACATTAATGTTAGAAATAAATTTCTACTGTATTGTTGTTTATTAATATTTTCAAAACCCTATTCTTTTTTTCTGGATATGACTTATCGGTGATGATATAGAACCCTATGGTGTGACCGATACCGATATAACATATTGCAAATTTTCATGTTACGGTAATTATATTAGCTTCATGCAGTCTATTAAAATAGTTTTCCTTTCTTGAAATGCAGTGCTTTGTTTCTAATAAAGGTTAGTTATTTCATTTATTCTTGGTTAAAACCTAAAATTCATTAATATAAATTATCATGTTGCATATTTCTTGCCTGGCACTGCCAGAACTGAATTGGACATTATAGTATATGCTTTATAACAGGATTTAAAAGGTTATGGTCACTATCATTACAGGATACTTGATCTTAGGCAGCCAGTGTGATAAATATAGACTGTTCTAATGACTCCTGCAGACACCAGCTACCACCCGAGGCCAAGGAAATACATATTGTCTACATGTCCTGAAATACTTAATTTTACAAAATTAAGTAGCTGATGGCCCAAAGGCTATCAAAAGAATGTATGAAGCAACAAATGTCAGAAATGTCTATTCACAGACTTAACAAGCAAGCAAGCGACAATACTTTTTTTGGAATCTCCACTGTTTTAATAAGGCTAAAGACAGAAAGCTATTGACATCGATGATTTTGATGAAAATGCATTGCAAAAAATTCATTCTCGACTCCTAAGTTCGGAAGGAAATTCCTACTTTTGACAATTTCCTGGAAGCAATGAAAGAAAAATATATATATATTTTTTTATAAATCAACAATGTTTTGTGTGTGCATAAGCTCTAAAAGAAGGTTAATGATTCATATATTGATAAAAAATTAATAAATAAACAAAAGTGATAGCAACTATTTGTTTTCCTTAAAAAGATATGAAGTGAGTTTATCATCATCAAAAGGAGAAGATTTATCAGCCAAATAAGTCAAGATTAACTCTTACAGAGCTGGTCATAGAAGGGAATTTAAAAATGCTGCACAATTCTACCAGATTTTTAAACAGCAGTATTTGCTTTATTCATTAATATTGTACAAAGTTTGATGATAAAATCCATATATTTGGGAAGGAGTAAATGGAATCTTCATAAGAAGGATTATCTCTGCAAGGAAGCATTCAAAGGGCCTTACATACCCATAGATCTGACAAATCTACTTTTCCTACCTGGCCCACCAGAGTAATCTTAGAAAGTTAAACGCACTATAAAAGTGTTAAAAAACATTTACAGTACGTACCTCCTCCATTAACAGCCGTAATAAGCAAAAATATATTGAAGTCTGATTAAAGAAATACAATCACCAGCCTCTTTGAAAAGTAACCACTTAGTGTTTTTGATTTATAGAATTTGGGCTACATTTCTCTGCACTAGGAATGGGAGGACATTCCGTGCTAAGGTGTGAAGTACTGTAGAAGTTGAAAGAGGATGGACAGGAAGTGGGAATGGAGGTAAAGTAAAGACTACAATGTGGGTGTAGCTAGGGACCAAAGGGAGTCTGCAAAGACCCTTTAGTAACACTAAAGAGCATTTACTGATATCCCGTAGTAAATGACTTTACCTTGTTAATCACTTCACAGGGCAATTGATATCAAAAGTTTAAATAGTGTTTTCTACTCTTGGGCTGTGGCATAGCCTCTAAATACAGGTTGGCTGGAGTTTCCTTTTGTGTGGGTATATTCATGTGAAATTTCCTTGGCTTATTAATATTTCAAGTTTTGATGTAATATTTAAAGTCCTGGTTCTTTTCTTATACAGTAAATATAGTTTTATCTACAGTTTTTTAGAACTATCAACTATTTTCACTTAAAGAGTTTCATAGACTGTTAAGTGTCATTATGATGAGCATACAGGATAAAAGCAGCAATTGCATTGTAGATAATGCATTTATAAAATATAAACATAAGAAACCAAGCAAAAGAGAGACATTTAGTAAGCCATCTGGTTACAACATTGATTCATTTCTTAGATGTGTTGCAATTTGAGTTTTGATGCGAGTCGGAACCCACCTAAATACAGTACTGTACTGTACACAAGTGCCAAAGTCATTCACCTATGATAACACTGCAGTAGTCACAATCTGAGACATAAAACCGTCCTATGAAATGGAAAAATAACTAGGACTAGAAAAAAGAACATGGAAGACACTAACATAAAATGATAAAATTAAAAAGTAAAGAAATAATTATGCAATTTCTTTATAGGAGCTGGGTTGTGCCTCAAAAATGTTTCAAGTTGAAACCGTTGAAACCCAAGGACTTAACATATTGATAAGATTATCAAGATTTTTCTTCTTATATTCAAGAGCCTACTGCAGGTATTTTTACAAGTTGAACTCTAATTTACTTTGCAACAACTGCCAATATATTCTTTTCATTTTAACAACAAGTACTATACGAAAATAATTAATAAAGATAAAATTTCTTGAAATTGCTGGGCATAAAATATTATACGTCACATTTACCTCATATAAGTAAGATTCCCAGGATGTAGAATAACTCTTATGAGATTTAAAGGGTTAAGCAACTCACAATATTTTTTATAAAAAACTTGTGTCCTAAAATTTGCATTATTAACTGACATGCATTTGCAATAGTATTCTCAGTATCTAGTCACCATTGCTTTTATTTACTTATACTGTACTGGCTCAGACATCCTGCTAAACTATTTAAGAATAATTAACAATAACAGCCACCATATATTTAGAAAATGGAACCTCAGACAGTAGTGCTAATGTAAAAAGTAACTTTCACAGTAAATTTTGCCAAGTGGAACACACAAATTGCATGAGCTTAATATCTTGAGATCTTTGTGCTAACTTGATCATATTCAATATTTCTCCTATTACTTGTGCATCACATGAAAATGAGTGAATAAACTATTAGATTTGGCCCACCCTATGAATTAGGAGTTTTGACACTTGTCTGATTATGCTACATGATAATTATAATGAAACTGTTGATGCAACTGAAGCTGGTTAAACCATTTAATTTGTTGAAAAGGCTCCAGAAGTAACAGTAAAAATAATTAACCTCAAATAAAAGCTTTCCATAAATAGTGTCCAAGTTGACTACTATCTTCTATCTTAATTGTCCATAATTGTTGAAGAGCGACAAACAAAACATTCTATTTCTAAAATTACAGAAAGAATAAAAGTAAGATTACCAAATGTTCTAGCATATTCATACAATCAATAACCCATAATTTTGCAATATGATTACAGTACAGGTACTATCAACATAATTAACACTGCTATTTTTATTTTTGTCTTCCATTAATTATCTTGAAATGATAAAAAAAATAAGCCTTCAAATTGCTAGCGAGCATAACATAAAATAATCAAATTCATAATATTGTACAGAACAAAATATGAAAGAAACATTGTTATTCAAACAAGCATTGGAAACTGAGATGATCCAATCACCTCAATTCCAATCTTAAATCAAGTAAAAGTCCCTGGAGCTACCAATAATGATAAGAACACTACGCGCAACATTCAATAAGGCAAACAAGTAAGACACCTAGACATCAAATTTTAACATAAATGTGAATACTGTATATAACAATATGCAAGTTGTTAGCATTTGTTAAAGAAAACAGAACACTTTTATATTTATGAAAATTCTCACTGGACTTGAGAGAACCTGAGAGATAATGAGAGAGAGACTGTTATAGATTTATAACCCTAGAACATAAACAATAAAGCCAGATATTACAAAAGAGAAAGAACCCAACCAGTTGCTACAGTAGAGAAACAACTTTTCCTTTTTGGTTTAATTCAATACATATACTGTACAACATAAACTTTCAAAATCTGCTGACAAGCTCACTGAGTATACAAACAACACGCCAAAACATTCACACACTTCACAGGCTTACTTATAATATATTTAATTGTACTGTTCCACATTCAAAAAATACACAGCTTCCAGTTATCATATAATTTTTTCAAGACATTGGACGTGGTAGATTAATAGCAGTATCCAGATATTGACTTTAAACCCCCCCCCCCAAAAAAAAAAAAAAAAAAAAAAAATCAAATATTTATCAAAATTACTCGACATTCTTTTCTTTCATTCATTTATGAAGAACTCATATTTCCCTAAATAAACTGACCTTTATTGAAAATACTCCCACCAATATTTATCAATGCTATCGGTATATAATCTTCTAAAGAACGTTGCCAAACACGTTTTCACATCATACATTTATAGGCAGCAGTCTCAGCAGTGGATCTTGCTTTTAATCTGTCTCCAATAATAATAATTATAAAATTCCATACAAGTTCTTTAGAAAATTTTCTTCACCTTATTCCTCCTGAAGAAAAAAGTATCATTTGTCAAATATGAAATATTTTTCTAAAAAATTACTGGTGGTGACGCAATTGTTATAATAAGCAAGACTTGTTAGTAAGGGTCTTATTAAAAATATTAATAATGGTAATACCAATGACTTTTATAAATATTACTGCCATCATTTACTGAAAAACTTACAATGTAATAGCAAAACAATTAAATTTCTGAAATAGGAATCACCAAAATATACTCTTCCTAAGGCTGCCTAAAAGAATATCATGATTTTTATAAATATTTCTGCAATCATTTACTAAATAACTTACAATAACAAAAAAAATGAATTTCTGAAATAGGAATCACCAATATATACTCTTCCTAAGGCTGCCTAAAAGAATATCATGACTTTTATAAATATTACTGCCATCATTTACAAAATAACTTACAAGGCAATAGCAAAACAATTAAGTTTCTGAAATAGGAATCACCAGAATATGCTCCTCCTAAGGCTGCCTAAAAGAATATCATTACTAATTTAGGACGTCAGTTCAGTACTCTGCACAAAACATAAATAGCTTACAATGTTGGTATAACATGAGGAGTAGAATGACTCTCTTTTGTCATGAAATCTATCTTCATAACAATAAAAGATAAAGAAAATTCTTAGATATGTGAGATTAGTCAATGTGGAACAATTCAATTTATGGTGTACAGAACCGTGCTGCATGCTACTTCATACTCACTGAGCAAGAAAATACAAAATCCAAACTAATGAATACTAAAGCTTATCCAGTGTGGTTGAGCGGTCGGGTAATATTGTTGGGCTTGCTCATCATCTCCAACATTAACTGGAGTTCTCTTGGTAACTGTGAAAGGTCCAACTTATCCTTAAGAGCCTGGACTCGTACTAAGCTAAGGGTTTTTAAACTTGCCTCTGGAGGAGAGAAAAATAAATGCAGTTTAAAACAAGGAAATTAGCAGTACAACAAAAGGCTCAAGACTTCTACATTCCACAATTGATCACAAATAATTTTACAGTAATATATTTACTTTGAATATAATTACCAGGAATAGTACATAAACAGTAATGAGCACAAGACATGCTTCATTACAATTTCAGGGCAAACATAAACTCTTTTGGTAATACAGTACAGCATCATCCTATTTGGGCTCAGCCGTGTCAATTTGCTACAGTGATACTCCCAGAGAATTAACCGTAGGTCTCCAGAATTCTAACTCCTGGCGCGAGTATCCTTAATATATCTTTAAGGATATCGCATAATATCAGGGGATGTATTTTTTGATACGACACATCGCAATCTTCACCCCGAATAGATTTAACTCTTTGAGGGGGAAGAGTGGCGAATGAGAGGGTAGCCATTATCAAGGTACCCGGTGGACCCCCTCCCTGTACTACTATGGCCCATCATTCCTTTGAACTGTGGCATTTAAGCTAAGTGCGCTCTCACGTTTCTTTCCATGTTGTTACTGTTTATTGGAATATTATCATGCAATCTCCAGCATCTTCATCCTCTGGAAAGTTGGGTATTTAATCTTTCCTGTGTATAATTTATAGCTCCCTCCTAACAGTTGAATTGGCATAATTTAAGTGTGATAAGTGGAGCACAGCCAACCCAGGAGGCGGCCATTTTGAGACCGCTGTCGCATGTCACAAATGCAATTATTTAGTTAGTAGTGCGACGCTCCCGGTACTTAGCTATAAAGAAACTTTTTAGCTAGTTAGGCAAAGTTATACTAGTGAAGATTGCATATATATAATATTTCCTCTTCCAATATATAACGTTACTTTCGTATACGATAGGAACCCGGAGGTATCACTCGTAGCCGCGGTCCCCACTCGAGTTAGGCTAGCCTAACCCGTTTTGTATACGTTAGTAATGTAAATCCCATTGTTTAACCTCTTGTATCGTTCCTATTAATTCTCTTGGTGATATATATCCCCTAGAATTTATTGGTATAATTCGATACGTTTCTCTTTTAGAGAAAAGAGGATAAACCCTTCCTCCCCCCTGAGTGCCACCATCCCAAGCGGCAACCCTATCTTTCGTCATCGCCACCGAGTAGTTAACTACGGCTTGACTTGGATAGTTTTTTACAGTTGATCTTCTTTGCCACCGAGTATCCCGGCTTCAAAATATGACAGTAACTCAGGGTGTGTTGTCTTGCAGCCGGCAATGTCGCCGAGAGGGGAATCGTGATTCCTCTGCCGCCCACGACATTGTCGGCATGGGAAGCTATGCTTCCTTAGTTTACAACCGAAAGTAGGCGGCATACCTGCTGCCGCCTTTCTCCCTTGTAGACTATAAGACATGTCTTATAACCGACAATGTTACTGACAGGGGAATTCTTATTCCTCTGCCACCCACGACGGCGTCGGCACAGGAAGCCATGCTTCCTTGGTTTACAGCCGAAAGTAGGCGGCATACTTGCCGCCGTCTTTCTCCCCTGCAAACTATAAGACCCTTTTCCCTTCCCCTCTTTCTTTTAGTGTCGGCCTAGCCGTCACAATATTCTTTTGACCGGTATTCTACAATCATCCCGGCTTGCCGGGTTGACTGAGCTGCCGGCTGGGATCCTAGCAACGGCAGTTGGGTTACCGCCTCAGCCAACTCCCCCTTATGTCATTCCTTCACTGGAAGCAAATGCCCCGGGGGAAAGGCTGAGCCGGCCCTGACGGCTGTTGGTGGGAAACCCATTATACTGTTGAGAATTCTTCAGTCATCTCTTGGACTGCCATCCACAAACCATGCAACCGGCAGTACAGCCGGCGGCAAAAGTTGTGACTGGATGGAAGCTAGAATCAGATGCACTCCTCCCCTTCCATTAGAACTCTCATTCTGGGAAGGAGGCAGTAGGCGGCAGTAGCCCTCCTACACTTCTAATTATTGTGCTAAACCATAATATGAAATCCTCCTTTCCATTCTTTCTCTCTCTCTATCAGTTAGTGCCGCCAGGCACTAGCCTAACCCCGGTAGTATACTGGTAAAACTACAGTATACGACAATACAGTAGCCAGTATATCTGCAGTATATAACAATACAGCAGTTATAAAACTACAGTATACAATAATACAGTAGTACAAGTATTTCTAATATATTCTGTGTATCCTTTCACAGTCTATTGTTGGGACCATATAAAATGTTGAGGTGAAGTATTCCTTCAACACCCTGATGAATCCTTTGATTATTGGGACACTTATAAATCACCGTTCAGTACTAATATTCTACAAGTGGAGGAGTTAGTGTAAATATTCACTGACTCCGGCTCTACGTACGGGAGTTATTCCACTCTGTATTTTCCCTTATAGGGAAATTAAAATATTAATATTGACGGAGGGCACAGCAATTGCCTGGGAGAGGTAACACAGATATGTGTCTTTCCTGTTTCCTTTCTAGCTTACTATCCTATAATATTAAATATAATAGTAAGTATTACTATTTTTAAATATGCATTTATATCAATGATATAAATAACTCAAAACTTATTTCACCTTTTCTTTCCTTACAGGAGGAGCCAACGGTGAAGTGTGCAGTCGTGTTCTGCAACCACAAGAGCAAGGACTTTTGTGGGCATACGATGTGCAGGTCTCATGCCCCCTGCTGCATCGTATCTGGATCCCTGAGGTTGTGGGACCCGAAGGTTGCTCCATCTGCTTGGCCCTGATGACCGAAAGATTTGGAGAAGATATCCCTGACACTACAGAGTCAAGAATACAGCAAGAGATACTCTTCGGAGGTGGGTAAGAGGGTTCCAGAAGAACTCTCCAGGACCTTACCTACCTAATGAATCTTTTAGGTGCCTTCTGTTCCCTAAGGCCCAATCCAGTGTGGTTGTGCTCCAGGTACAGGTGAAGCCTCCCTTCATCCAACTGACAGTGGACGCAGACATTAACAAGGCACTGGAAGGCATGGAAATCCACCAAGAATGGATGTTGGAGAAAAGGACCTTCTACAAGAAGACCTTGAGGAAGATGTGGTTCAACCACCTACGGAGAAAGATGGATCCGCGTCGACGGTAACTGAGGACCCTCAGTTTTCCGTGACGGCATATCAACCTGTGCCGTCAACCTCTTCAGCCCCAACTCCCCAACCGGATGTGCAGATCGGTAGGAACGAAGCGCTCCTAGAGTCGATCCAGCAGATGTTGGCAGTGTTCCGGAAGGAACAGCAGGGGATTAAGCAAGATCTCAAAGAGACGAAGAAAGAGGTAAGGGAAGGGAAACGCTCTGGCGCTTCCAGAGGCTTTGCTAAGCCTCTTAGAGTTTCTGACTTACCTCACTGCTCCGAAACCAACCCCTGGAGGTACACGGAGCACATGCCCATAATGAATGGGAAGCTCTATATCTCTGAGAAGTTGGGGGCCAAACACCTTGAAGATCTCCAATTCTGGCCTAGCCTTTTGGCATACCCAAATTGTTACATGAGACTGCGGGATGAACCAGCATCCCGTGAGGAGACGGAACCGAAGGAAGTCATTGTCTTTGAGCATGACAAGGCACAGGCTATCCTATCCAAGATCCTAAAAGGAGGCGGATATACGAACTCCAAAGTCTCAGCATTGAGCAAGAGGCATCCTACCTTCATTGCTCCTTCCTCCAGAGCTTTCCCCTTTTCGGTGAAAGCCCTTGACTGTGTCATGAGAGCAGTCGATGAAGACAAACCATGCCCAGTGCTAGAGGAATATAAACCATTATCTCTAGCCATGCCAACCTGCGAGGAGAAGTGGAACGAAGTTCATCTAACCTTCTCTGTCTCTAAGCTGGATCCGGAGATAGCAGGTCAGCAGTTCTATGAGAACCTTCCAAAGCTGCCAGAGCATCTTTTGAGAAGGGAACATGAGACAAAAGAGAGACTAGCTGCTTCTTTGTCTCATCAGAACTCCCTGGAAATGTGTGCAGGCCTTACCAATGCCCCAGACATGTACATGGTCTTAGCCAAGTCACATATGGGTACCCTTATGAAGGACTTATATGCCTTCGTCAGGTCCAGATGGGCCTGTAGAGAGCATGTGTTTGCCGCAGCAACGGTCAAACACGAACCCAGGAAGCTGATCACTTCATGCATTTAGGGCAAGGAT
This sequence comes from Palaemon carinicauda, assembly GCF_036898095.1. NCBI lineage: Eukaryota > Metazoa > Arthropoda > Malacostraca > Decapoda > Palaemonidae > Palaemon > Palaemon carinicauda. The sequence goes on along the minus strand of NC_090726.1, from coordinate 31,486,113 downwards.
CTCTTCCCACAAGAGGTGGGTCAGGAGGTTATCGCTAAAGCCGCCACGGAGAATAGGAACCTTCTCCAAAAGTGGGGCATGTCTTCCAAGAGGAAATCATCCTCAGACAGTGGTCCCCAACCTAAGAACAGGAAGACAAAGAAAGCACGTAGACCTGCACAACTTCAGACCGTGACCATGGCCACAGTGCCTCAAATGGTAGCTCAGCCACAAACCACCTTCTAGATGGTCCCTCAGCAGCTAGTAGCTCAATCACCTGTGTTTAACCCAGGCTTTGAGAGGCACACAACTACCTTTCGACCCCACAAAGGGAGAGGCTCACAAAGAGGTTCCTCAAGAAACCCCTGAAGGGGTAGAGGAGGACGCGGTCACGGAGATAAATCCTAAGGAACCTCTCAGTAATGAGAGGCTCCAGGTAGGAGGGAGACTCTTCCACTTTCGGGATCGTTGGACCTTCGATCCCTGGGCCCAAAGCCTAATCAAGAATGGACTCGGTTGGAAATGGAACAAAATTCCACTCCCTTTTCCACAATTCTTCCAACACTCCACCCCCTTATTGGAAGAATATACCTCAGAACTTTTGAACAAAGAGGTAATAAGAAAAGCGAGGTCCATCAAATTCCAGGGAAGGCTGTTTTGTGTTCCCAAGAAGGACTCGGACAAACTCAGTCATTCTAGACTTGTCTCCACTCAACAAGTTCATTGAGAACAACAAGTTCCGGATGCTTACCTTACAACACATAAGGACCCTTCTACCAAAACGGGCGTACACAGTCTCAATAGACCTGGCAGATGCTTACTGGCACCTACCAGTCAGCCGCCCCCTCTCCTCCTACCTAGGATTCAGGCTACAGAAGACGAAGTATGTCTTCACAGCCATGCCCTTTGGGCTAAACATAGCCCCAAGGATGTTCACAAAACTTGTGGATACAATCGTCCAACAACTACGCTTAGAAGGAATTTAGGTAGTAGCATACCTGGACGATTGGCTGGTGTAGGCAGCATCCAAGACGACTTGTCTACAAGCAGCCGGAAAGGTGATCCAGTTCCTGGAGCACCTAGGCATCAAGATCAACCGCAAGAAGTCTCGCCTTTCTCCAGCTCAGAAGTTTCAATGGTTAGGAATCCACTGGAACTTACAGTCACACCATCTCTCCATTCCACCGAAGAAGAGGAGAGAGATAGCGGGATCTGTCAAGAGACTATTGAAACTCAAGAGGATTTCAAGACGCCAACAGGAAAGAGTATTGGATTCTCTCCAGTTCGCAGCAGTGACAGACTCAGTGCTAAAAGCACAGTTAAAGGATGCGTCAGGAGTCTGGAGAAGATACGCATCAAACGCTCGAAGAGATCAACAAAGGTTGACACCGACCTGATTGCGCACGCTACTAAGGCCGTACTCAACAGCCAAGAGCCTAGCACGAACAATTCCCTTACAACCACCTCAACCATCAGTGGTAATACACACAGATGCCTCCCTGGAAGGATGGGGAGGCTATTCTCAACAAAGAAAAGTGTAGGGGAATTGGTCGCACCAGTTCAAAACCTTTCACATCTACATCTTGGAGGCTATGGCAGTCTTCCTAACGTTGAAGAAACTATCCCCTCGCAGATCAGTCCACATCAGACTGGTCTTAGACAACGAAGTGATAGTAAGATGTCTAAACCAACAAGGCTCGAGATCACCTCACATCAATTACGTGATGTTAGCCATCTTCTACCTGGCAAGGAAGAGAAGATGGCACTTATCAGCAGTTCACCTGCAAGGGTTCCGCAATGTGATGGTGGATGCTCTATCAAGGCGAAAGCCGATAGAGACAGAATGGTCCCTAGACGCAGAGTCATTCTCTTTCATCTTGGAAAAGTCCCAGAACTGGAGATCGACCTCTTCGCAACGAGCGACAAGAAACTACCTGGATATGTAGCCCCTTACGAGGACCCTCAAGCAGAAGCGACAGACGCCATGTCTCTCGACTGGAACAGATGGAATCGAATCTATCTGTTCCCACCAACCAATCTCCTGCTGAAGGTCCTCAACAAGCTAAGATCCTTCAGAGGAACAGCAGCAGTAGTGGCCCCCAAATGGCCCAGAAGCAATTAGTTCCCTCTAGTTCTAGAATTGAAACTGAAGCTCTTTCCTCTGCCGAACCCAGTATTATCCCAACTGGTTCAGAAGTCGACTGTCTACGCTTCATCCTTGAGAACCATCAACCTACATCTCATGATTTTCTCGCCCCAGCAGCCAAGGTTTGGGATCTCAAAAGACAAGATCGACTTAATAGAAGAATACAAGTTAAGTTCAACTAGGAGACAATACTGTATGTACAAGTCAAGTTCAACTAGGAGACAATATGAATCGTCTTGGAAGAAGTGGGTTTCCTTTGTGAAAGCAAGGAAATCGACAGAAATATCAATAGATTTCTGTCTCTCCTTCTTCATCCACCTACACGAACACGGCCTGGCTTCCACCACAATAACTGCGTGTAAGTCGGCTTTGACTAGACCTCTTCTTTACGCCTTTCAGGTGGACCTTTCAAGTGAAATCTTCAATAAGATACCGAAAGCATGTGCTACACTCAAACCAGCAACCCCTCCAAAGCCCATATCATGGTCATTGGACAAAGTCTTGCACTACGCTTCAAATATGAACAATGAGGATTGCACCCTAAAGGATCTAACACAGAAAGTGATATTTCTGTTTGCTATAGCCTCAGGGGCTAGAGTTAGTGAAATAGTGGCCTTATCCAGGAATGAAGGCCATGTTCAGTTCACAGAAATGGGAGAACTAAACCTTTTCCATGATCCTACCTTTCTCGCCAAAAATGAGCTGCCCACCAAAAGGTGGAGTCCTTGGAGAATCTGCCCTCTGAAGGAAGACGTCTCTCTATGTCCAGTAGAGTGTCTTAAGGTCTATCTTTGAAGAACTTCAGACTTCAAGGAGGGACAGCTCTTCTGAGGCGAAACCTCAGGATCAAATTTATCCATAAAACAACTGAGGGCGAAACTTACCTATTTTATTCACAGTGCGGATCCTGACAGTACAGCCGCAGGTCACGAGCCAAGAAAAGTTGCTTCTTCGTTGAACTTCTTTCAACATATGGACTTTGATAGGCTCCGCTCACATATGGGGTGGAAATCATCCAAAGTCTTCTATAAACATTATGCAAAGCAAGTGCACGAGATAAAACACTTTGTGGTGGCGGCAGGTAGTGTCATAAAACCTGTCGTCTAGTGCTGCAATGAACAGTGGACTGTTTTGGGACTCAACAGTGTATCGGGTGAATAGGTGTTAGCACCTTAGAGTGTAATACCTTCTAGTGAAAATCACTATGGTGATTTATGGAGTGTTCTATATAGGTGCAGAATCTAACCAATAACACCAGTGCCATGTGAACATTTGTACACAGTGTTGAAGCATATCCAACATCTAAGTGAAACTAAACAAATTAACTTCACATTATTGAGTGGCATTTTAACAAATGAATTAATGTGTATATTCTTCCCTTACAGGTTAAAAATATACATATAACCATGATATCCATATATGCAGGCTAGATTCCTTCTCAGGATACATTATCATCATTTTATTTTGCTTATGAAAATAAAAAACAAAAAATGTATCTGCGTCTTCTTTTATCCTCAGAAATAAAATAAAAGATTCCAGAGTTTTTCTATTTTTCCTTAAATAGATGCCTTATTAGTAATGATTTCCAAAGAACAACCAGGTAATCTCAAAAGAAGTTTCCCTCGTGTTCCTACAAAAAAACTTTGAATCCTTAAAGTCGAAGTCGACAATTTTCCTGCAGGGGGCAGGAAGCCCTAAGTTAGTTCCAAACTTAGTGGAAATGACAAATAATGGTAATGTCACATATAAAGGTCTAGGAGACCATATAAGGAACTCGTTCAAAGTAAAGGCACTTATACAAACCCACAGATATAGTACTTTCAAGTAAATTCTCTGGTAAGCTTCCATCAGGACGACGGATTTTGAGCAAAGTGAAAAATCTATTTTTGGGTGAGATAGCCATCTCGTCCTAATGGACCCACCCTTGTTTCTTAAAATGATCCCACCCGAAACTACTCTATCTATGGCTATTCCTGCTTAAATGCAACAAGGAATCATGGGCCGTAGTAGTACAGGGAAGGAGTCCACCGGGTACCTTGATAACTGCTACCCTCTTGTTCGCCACTCTTCCCCTTCAAAGATTTAAATCTATTCGGGGTGAAGATTGCTATGTGTCGTATCAAAAAATACATCCCCTGATATTATGCGATATCCTTAAAGATATATTAAGGATACTCGCGCCAGGAGTTAGAATTCTGGAGACCTATGGTTAATTCTCTGGGAGTATCACTGTAGCAAATATCCCTTAGAAAGCTACCTAGAGGAACCTTACATCAGGACGACATGGCTATCTCGCCCGAAAATAGATTTTTCACTTTGCTCAAAATCTGTTAATTACAATAGTTATAATGTTTGTTTTGCCATAAAATTATCCCTTACACCTAGATCTTTTGTTTGGTGTAAAATTAAAATTACACTCCAGACATTTGTCCCCCCTAAATAATATGTTAACAGTATTTCACACACAAAGACTTATTCAAATAAGTCCCTAGTATCTACTGGAAATCATTCGGGAGCAGGTAGCCTCCTTTACCCCATTTGGAAAGACAAAGTTTTAGAATTAACAATTACAAATAAGGGCGAGTCCATTCTAGGACTGATGCTCCCTCGTTGGTTTCTCAGTCAACTGACTTTATCTCTCAGCTAAGCTCTGAGAGGCATCAGATTGTTAGACAACAAGGAGATATTGATGATGAAGACAAGTCAAAGAACGGAGATTTTAGATGGTTCACCATGTGCAGGCCAACAATTCAATGGTTTAGAGTAAGAAAGAAAATACGCTATTCAGCCATGCAAACTTTTTCATGAGAATTTTGAGAGCTGATTGTACTGCCTGACCAGTCAAAGGACCTTGTAACTCTCTAGCGGTAGTATCTCAATGGGTGGCTGGAACCTTGGCCAACCTACTACTACCATTAGTATCTAATGGGTTTGTTTGGTTCACATTTTCTAATGGGTTTTTTCGTTCACACCATGTAGCATATGTATTATGTTTGCACAGTTACTACACGCTCCACCATGTCAAAGAAAAGATAGAAGTAAGGCGAATTGGTTTCAGCTGATAAGGTTTCCAATGCTGTGCCCCAGTAAATGGAAAAATGAAATAGAAAGGAAAGGGCCAGTCAATCTTTGTGTTCATTGTACAGTATTCTAACGTGTAACCTCTATCCTTAATCCACTGCCAAGGTTTTAAGTAAAAGAGCCTAGGCAGCTATACCAACTACTTTGTAGCTACTACAGGCCCTAACAAAAAATGTCTTGGGACCTGTGGGATAATTCCCATAGGTAATGGGCTGTAAACATTGTCTGATGTTTTCATATGCCTGCCAGGAGTACCTGTGCCACAGAGAGATTCTTACAGAATGACAGGGTAGTAGCTACTCTCCTGGGATCCTGAGTTTACCTACGAGCTTCTCCAAGAGTAAGAGGTGAGAATGGGTTATGGTTACGGACAAAAACTTCTGTCAACCAGGGAAAGATCGTATTAAGTTGCCTCCTTCTTCACTCTCTTTGTGATGAGGAAGAGGAGCTGTAGGTGAGGTCGTTGTATGTGACGTTTGAATAGCAGTCAAACGGCCTGACAAAAAACCCCCAGAGTACCTTACACCACTTGTCCGTTACATCTCTTTGGCTCGTGAACCAAAACAAAAAATTCTGGCATCAAGAACTGACAGAATCAGGGTTTTTAACTGGATGCTAAGGAACAAAGGGGGAAGGGACAGGACATGTCCTCAGTGTCCATTATGATCGATGCTAAAGGAGAACCCACTCTACTCACAATCTTACTTGTCAGAGGCTACATCAAACAAGAAAACCTTTTTGAGAGAAGGTTACTGTGTGAGGTAGCCTCAACCATACATAGGTGTCCTTTTACAGGGACCACCAGACTTTATTAATGTCCAAGGATAGAGTATCACCTCTCTCTGAGGACAAGTCCATTTAACACTATGAGCGAGTATATAAAGTTCTGCCGAGGAAGTAAAATCAACTTTTTTCAGCCTAAAACCTGACTTTAAAGTTGAGTGATGAATTCTCATTGCTGATCCCAAGAAGAGCCCTTCTTCGTCAGAGGTAAAATAGTCATTCGGTTAACTCTTGCTTCAACTTCTTCCACTTCTCAGCCACAAGCTCTACCTGCTCCAAGGGAAATCAGACAGTCCTTTGAGTGACGAATTTCACAAATTTGGTTCCTCTATCTGTTCTACTTGCCCCATGAACTTGGAGGCCACTGCATCTTGCTTCTTCTGGATCAAATTGTGGTGGACCAAAAGCTCTGCTGATTTTGCTCCTGACAAAGCAAGGCCCTTGAACTACCTCTTTTTTTCTGTAGCCAAAAGGTCTTCCCTCGAGGTTAAATAGTCAACTGTTCCTGACCAGTGGTCTGAACATGATGCAGCTTGAAGGGTCGACATCGCTATGGTTTACGAAGCCATAAATGTACTGTAGTGTGTTGGACTGTAAGCCTTTCAGGTGACATAGACAGGGTCAGGGTAGCAACAGCTTGGTCCAGAGGCAGGGAAGCTGGATTTGAGTCCTGCATTATGTAATATTGTGATGTAATGCTTCTGCCTCAAAAATGCTGGTGGAATTATGATACGGTTGAGGGCAGCTCCTTTGGTACAAGATCGAAGACAGTTGACAAACAATGTGTACCTATGTCTGTTCCCAAAGGAACAACTTTGCTGCGCGTCTCTTCCCTCACTCGCCCAAAACCTAGAGGAAACTGCATGAAATGTTAATGTCCGTGAGAGGGGACAGGCAACCTGTGTGGTAGCACTTGTACATATCTTCCGAGGAAGGAAGAATCGTCTCGATAAGTATTCTCTTGCCTCATGAAATTCACTGGAAAACCAGGAATTACTAAGTTTTTTGCCTTACTAGAAGGCATAAGTGAACTCTAGGGAGAATGGGAACAGTAGAGGGTGCCCGATCAAGAGATTAGGTGCCTTAGTATTGAGCACTTAAGAGCAAGGAAGTGTGACATAAAAAACTGATGAGCGTGGGCCAACTGGGGAAGTAGAGTGGAACCTCTGCTTACTATTGCCTTTGCATACAATTGTTCCAACATCCGACGTAAACAAAATTCGATCCAATTCTCGTCTCGACACCCGACATCATACTTCAACATCCCACGTAGACCATCCTCGTAGAATTTTCTCGAAATGTTGGTCGTAGTTTCTTGTTTACGCCGGTAGACGGCAGCACGTCGGAGGGACGCCAGTGAGCGTCGCATGAATCAGTTCTCTGTTCTCGTGTGCATCGTTTGGTTGTACCCTGTTCAGTCCGTTATTAACAGTGCTTATCTTCCTTTTTTCAAGTTTCGTTTTTTATTTTCCATATAATCATGGGTCCTAAGAAGCTTAGTTTCGGTATAGGTATTAGTAGTGGTGAGAAAAGGAAGAAGGCAATGCTTTCATTAGAATTGAAGTAAGAAATTGTAGAAAAACATGAGTGCGGTGTGCGTGTGAGTGATCTGCTCAACCCATTTCAGAAAAATTCTGAAAAGCCGTACCAAGCAACTTTCTCTCGATAGTTTCTTTAAAAAATCTACGAAGTGGTCTAGTGATCATGATCAAGAGAAAGAAAGTGAAGTAAAGAAAACTAAGATTGAAGGGAGTGAAAGTGATGAAAATTAAAAATCAAAAAGAAAAAAAGAAAATGTAAAAAAAATATAAAATATAAAAATTTAATAAAAATGAATAAGCTAAGTTAGGTTAAAGTTCACGTAGTGTAAGATTGAGTAAGTTATGGTACGTTATTGCAGTCACCATCTCTACCACTTCACCGACCGTCCGTTTCCTCCTGCGTAGCAAAGCCTACACCTTCGTTGGCCTGTCTCTAAGGTAAAGTGACAGTAGAAACCCCTTTTTTATTTATTATTTCTTTATAAATATTCTTTTTTACATCTCTATTATATAATGCAATTGTATTATTGCTATGTGTAATTATGTGTAGTAATTTATTAAGGAGTTATCATAGGTTTTTGTGCTGTAGAACAAATTATACAAATTACAGTGTATTCTTATGGGAATATTCATTCCAACATACGATCTTTTAACATACGATCTAGGTCCCGGAATGAATTAAGATCGTATGTAGAGGTTCCACTGTACTTGCAATCAGAAGCTCTCATGCCAAATGGTAACCGAGCTTGTGTGCTAACAGATAGGAGTGCACAAGTATATTACTGCTCTAAGTTAGATGAAGGAGTGTATACAGATAGGCACATCTCCTGCTTTAAGACCAAAAATAAAGATGAGAGAGCTAACAGAGAGCTTCTCCCATTGGAGCACGCTCTAGTAAGCAGGCAAAATGGTGTGCGACCAATTGCAAGCAGGTGATATGGTGTGTGACCGATTGCAAGCGGGTGAGATGGTGAGTGCCCAATTGCGAGGTGAGATGGTATGTGATCAATAGTGATCAAGTTTGATAGTGCATGGCCAATACGGAATAGTTCGTGTTGCGGCGTGCAATTGTAGTCCAGCAGCAGAGGCATATGACCCCTTTTTGTTTGATAAAAGTTTTTTCAATGCTGATTATTCATCTAGAGCATGTACTATATATAACAATATCTGAGTGGGTGTAAAAATGTCACCCTTGGGGAAATTGAGAATAATGAGAAAATCCAAAATGGCTGGTGTGAAATCTGAAAAATCTGTGAAATGCTCTATCTTCGTAAGTAATTATGATAGAATGCTAAATAATGTCTTTTTGTGTGCTTTCAGGTGCAAGGAGTGCTATACAAAGGTTTATTTTGTTGATATAACTAGGACTATGCCCTAAAAGTTCAAGATGGCGGCAAAATATTTATATTTTTATTCTAATGCTTAAAAAGTGTGAGGTGATTATTATTGAAATTATTACCCTAAAGGGGTATACAATATTTTCTATGTATAGAAACCATGACAAAGTCAAATACGACTAGTTTGACCACTACTAGATGTTACCTGGACCAGAGTAGTCAATTAACCAGGTATTAGAAGAGACATATCTGTATAACTGCATATATAGTATTACTCATGTCTATTTTCAGGTTCAAAAGAGTGCAAGTTTACTTATGCTGTATCTATGTGCAATTTTTTAACATCATTTGTATAGTTAAAATGACAAATTCGAAGATAATTTGTATTTTTCCTAACCATACAAACCTTAGCTATTTACAATGGGTTTACCTTTTAGCGCAGCTGAAATGGCAAGCCATTAGAATTTAACGAGGGTGTATTACCCCCGCGCTAGTCAGCGGGGGGGTAAGGGAGTGGTAGCTAGCTACCCATCCCCCCCCCCTCACACACAGATGAATGCTCACTTTCACTTAGAGGTAGGACTTGTCTTGGGGGACAGGGCTGGCGGGCAAATATGTGTAAATAGCTAAGGTTTGTATGGTTAGGAAAAATACAAATTATCTTCCAATTTGTCATTTGTTCCGTAACCGAAATACAAACCACGCTATTTACAATGGGTGACTAACCCATTAGGTAGGGTGGAAAGTCCCCAGCCATACTGGCTTTGGCTTTACCCGGGGACTCAGAATCCGAGTGAGTCGCACTCGAGAAAAGGAGTCCCTGCACCTCACAAGCTCCTTGCTCCGCAAGGAACCGTGTGGCCTACATAAGCTTGTGTGTGAAGGAAGAAGTGTGACCTGTCCTAGGCAGTTGACCTGGAGTTCCAGAAGGAACTCTGGGTTAGGACGTTCCCAATACCACCTCGTCAGGGTATGGGGGACGCGACAGTATTGAATCAATACTCGGAACACAAGGAAGCATGGTTTACCTGCAGAGGTTCGAGGTCAGCTATGCAGAGACCAGGATGCTGCCTCCCCGTAGAGGGGATGATGAAGAAAAAAATAAGGGCCAGACATACTTCTTTCGTTCATACAGACTAAAACCTGATAACAATGCCCTCAACCTTCTGCTACCTGTCCAAAAAGGAGCCTGAGGTTAGACCAGCTGTTGTGTAGCCACCACAGAGCGATAGAAAACGTATCGAGACTCCTGTGGGTCACGCCCTGCAGGAAGCGGGCTGCGAAGGTCATTAGACGCTTCCAGACTCCAGCTTGTAGCACCTGCGTCACAGAGTAGTATTACTCGAAGGCGAGGGACGTTGCGATGTATCCAACATCGTGCTGTAGGGCGACGTGACGGGGGAGGGTTTGGAGACAGGTCGAGATGAATGTCCTCGAGTCCGGGCTGAAGAGGTATACTGGTGACTCTCCCCCGTGTCCTCCTTGTGCTCCCAAATCGGCTGCAACTGAGGACAAACTGCAGCTGTTCCCAAAGCTAACCTCTCGATTTCTTTACTGGCAAGAAAGAGAAGGTCTTGGGACATCAGATACAGAATGGAGACTCGAAATCTTGAAGGAATTGGACCGAAGGGCCGGGACCGCCAGATTCTGAGTCTAGCCAACAACTCAGGAGCGAACCTGAATGTTGCCTTCCCCTCTTCCTTAGAAAGGGGGAGTCGTACGAGACCAAGAAGATTGCTTACACACTGGCCGTGGCCAGAGTGAGCAGGAGACCCAAGGCGGAATACAATCCGAGGCCTGTCGTAAAGGGTCTTGAGAAGATCTCTTAAAGGACTAAAAGTCCGAGCCATGCTCCAAGTTGGAGGTCTTCCTCCGACTAGGGCAGGGACGATCGTAGCTTCGCATGAGGGAGGAAAGATCCAGCGGGCAGGAAAAAGTTATTCCTTTAAGCCTGAATGTCAGGGAAAGGCTGAGCGACAGGCTTCATTGCCGAGAGCGGAAAGGAATTTCCTCCCGCCGAAAGGCAATAAGACCGTTATTGCTGGAGAAGAGGCCTCAAGGGAAGAGGTATATCTCCCACGGCACCAACCACCTTAGACTCTTCGCTTTGCCTGGAAGACCCCTGCGGATGACTATCGCAGATGACGCGACCTCCGTACCGCGATTGTAGCTGGTTGTCTCTTCTTGAGGAGGAGGCGTAGTGTCTCCAGGCATGAAGCCGAAGCGACGCCCCGGTTCCGGAGAGATGTCGCAGTGTGGTTGTTTGAGTAATCTGCGCCGTGGGAGATGCTCTCCCGGGAGTTCCGTCAGGGGAAGCAGAGGGTCCAGAAACCGTTCTGCGCATAGTCCCAGTGGAGCTCTCCCATTGAAAGGTCGACAGACAACCTGGTCTTGTTGAGACCCATTGTCCACAGACAAAAAGGAGGGAAGACGCAGGCGTCGAAGTTGTCCCACCATCACCGGAATGCATCTTGCCAGAGTCTCGGGGTCTGAGACTGGGGGGAAGAACAGCGGAAGCTTGAGGTTCCAAGCTGTCGCGATCAGGTCCCCCAGACCAGGACTTGCTGGTTACCCAAGGTCAAAGACCCCCAGGTACACTCTCTCTACGAGGCTCTGCTCGGATAGTTGGAGAGAACATTCCCCTGGCTGGAATGAGAGAGCCGATGGTGGTATTGAGAGAATCTCAATCATCCCGGTATCTCTACTGCAAGATGTGAAGGTGTGAAAATGCGTCCCCTGCTGGTTAGAATACGACAGAATCATGAAGTCGACGCGCACGGGGCGACTCGGCAGGAGCTGTAGGATCTGTAGAGGGGCCAGACTAAGGCCCCTAAGCCTGCCTGAATGATGGAGAGGTATCCTTCAGGTCTTGACCATAGGCCTGGACCGGAACATGCCCCCCCCCCCCCCCCTTTCCTTTGACGAGTCCGAGAACAGCATCAAGAATGTGGGGAAAGGACGAGAATATCCACTACCATCAAGAGGCTCCATAGGTCAACACCCATTGCAGGTCTAATAGTTCCGCTGGTCCCATAGGGGCCAGGAAGTCCGGTTAAACGTTGCCTGAAGCCACCGGAACTTGGACCGCCCCACATGGAACTTATCCTGAGGCGACCGTTCGGACTATAGACGGGTCAATGAGGAAAGGAGAACTAGGAGACGTTCCAAGGTAGGGCTGAAAGCTCTGCTTGACTGAGAATAGGTACTGCGACTCTCCTCAGTCTTGCCACAGTCAACTGAAAGGAAGGCTCGGAGGATGTGGTAACAGAATCTGGCGTCCCCAGGTGGTCACCCATCCAAGTACCGACCAGAACCGACGTTGCTTAACCTCGCTGGACGGACGAGAAGCCTGAGCGGCCATGAGGAAGGCAGGGAGAGTTCTCTGGGGAAAAAAACCTGCTATGCCACGGCGGGATAGCCACACTGCATCATAAGCAGGAATACTTGCAGTCTAGGCTGAATTCGACGAGCTCCCTGGAAGATGGATGGAATGGAAACTGAAAGTACCCGTCCTTCCGACCCAGGGTTTAAGGAGTCCTGTCGCCTCGTTACCAGTCTGATCGATTCTGCTGTTCTACGCTGGCCGAAGTTTGTTCGACAAACTTGATCAGGGCTGAGAGGTCGACTACGGAACTCCCCTCTCAGATCCTTCCTTACAAGAAAGGATCGACTGAAGAGGCCGGGGGTGAAGCCGTCGATAATCCTATGGAAGACCTTCACCTAAGGTATGGATCATTCTGCCCAACCGGGCAACTCTTGCTGACGCTATGGCATAGAGGTTCAGAGACACTGAATTCGCTGACAGAGACGGCAAGCGCGATATCCTTGGCTGATCACAGAGATTGTGCGGGAATGGGCATCAGGAAGCTGTCATTCGGATGAGTAACCTTAAGCATCCTCCCAGCGAAAAACCTGCAATCCTAGAGTTCGTGAACTCTGCCGCTCCTTTTAGGACTATGCCCCCCCGGGAAGCCTCCCGTGCCATCTGTTCCTGACAGGAGGAAACTGCAATTGGACACCTTGTCCCAGTTGTCGTAGCCGATAACTTAGGCCGACGTGGTTGAAAGAAAAGGGCGCTGGAGCCCTGCAGAGTCTGGAAGAAAGCGCCTTGGAGGAGTGAAAACGGAAGTCGATTTCCTCCGCACAGCAGCTGTCTAAGTCTCTGTCCTTGGGCACAAACAAACTCTTCTCAAGGATGGAAGGGTGTCTGAGGTCGTCGACCTCCACAGATGAGACACCTGAAGGAAGCCCTCAGTCAGCGCGTCCAGATGGTACAACATCGAGCTTGTCCGCAAGTTAGATACTTAACGACAAAAGGCCAAGGTGCCTGAGCTCGAGAGGAGGAAAGTACCCATGATCTTCCTGTAGCTTCCTTGAACCAAACCTCGGGCCGTAACCGAGGAGGGAAAGGACCTGGTAAGCCCCCAGAGGAAGGGGTAAGCAGTCACCCCTTGTCCGATGGAGAAATCTCGAACGGAAAGCCCCCCCGCCAAAAATCCTTCCAGGGAATGACGGGGAAGGGCTAACCCAGGTTCTGGAAAGAGGAGTGTTGCTCAGATCTCCCTGAAGTTTCTCCTATTCTTGCAAGTGCCATGCTCTGCGTTTACGGGGTGAGGCCGTGTTCTGGAAATACGCTCCAGAAGAACTCGCCAGGCTGGCCACGCTGCGAAAACCCCAATGGGAATCGTGGTCGCAATCGCCCTGGAGCTCGCGCGATGGTAATTCAAAGATTTGCGCGTGGGCGAACGTGAAAGCGCCCATGCGCGGTAACGCAGGAACGCAAACGAAGGTGAGCGAAGGAGCGCAGAAGGAGGGCGAGCGTGGTAGGAAGGGCGAGAGCTGGTGGTCGGCGAGCGATAACCCATAGACGAGCAATGGATACTGCAAGAAATAAGCCGACGTTTATGCGAAGAAACACTGTAGGTTCGAGCGACGGAACACCGTCGGTTCACGCGACGGCGTGCGACGGAACACCGTCGGTTCACGCGACGGCGTGCGACGGAACACCGTCGGTTCACGCGACGGCGTGCGACGGAACACCGTCGGTTCGCGCGACGGAACACCGTCCGTCCGCGCGATGGAAAACTGTTGGTTCGCGCGCGGGCGAACATTGGAGAGCATGGGCGCGGACGCGAATGAGCGTAGACGTGCAGGCACGTGGGCGTGTGGGCGCGCAGGCGAATGATTGCGCGGGCGCGCAGGCGAGCGGTCACGCGGGCGCGGAGGTGAGCGGTCGCGCAGGCGCGCGGGCGCGCAGGCGAACGGTCGCGCGGGCGCGCAGGCGAACGGTCGCGCGGGCGCGCAGGCGAACGGTCGCGCGGGCGCGCAGGCGAACGGTCGCGCGGGCGCGCAGGCGAACGGTCGCGCGGGCGCGCAGGCGAACGGTCGCGCGGGCGCGCAGGCGAACGGTCGCGCGGGCGCGCAGGCGAACGGTCGCGCGGGCGAGCGGTCGCGAGGGTGAGCGGTCGCGAGGGTGGGCAGGTGAATGAGCGCGAGTCCGAGGCGGCGAACGCAAGCGTTAGCGCGATGGCGAGGAAACGCCCTGCCGCGTGGGCGAGGAAGACCGCAGGCGATATGGATCAACAGGCGATCGGTGGTGAGCTGGTGAGCGCTAACGCGCAGGTTGGCGATGGCGCGTTGTGGCATGCCGACGCGATGGCGAGCAGCATGCGCAGGTGAGCGATCGCGCGATGGCGAGCCGCATGCGAAGGTGAGCGATCGCGAGCAGCATGCGCAGGGGGGCGATCGCGCGATGGTGATCAGCATGCGCAGGTGGGCGGTCGCGCGATGGCGATCAGCATCCGCAGGTGGGCAGGTGGGCAGGTGGGCGGTCGCGCGATGGCGAGCAGCATCCGCAGGTGGGCAGGTGGGCGGTCGCGCGATGGCGAGCAGCATCCGCAGGTGGGCGGTCGCGCGATGGCGAGCAGCATCCGCAGGTGGGCGGTCGCGCGATGGCGAGCAGCATCCGCAGGTGGGCGGTCGCGCGATGGCGAGCAGCATCCGCAGGTGGGCGGTCGCGCGATGGCGAGCAGCATCCGCAGGTGGGCGGTCGCGCGATGGCGAGCAGCATCCGCAGGTGGGCGATCGGGCGATCGCGAGCAGCATCCGCAGGTAGGCGATCGCGCGATGGCGAACAGCATCCGCAGGTGAGCTAGTAGCTGGCGAACCATGTTCCTTCAGAAGTGTTGGAGAACGTTGGCGTGCCGGCTGTAACACACGCGGGCGATCCGGAGATCGCCGAGAGACAGGTGATCGCTGGCGAGCTGATGATCGCTGACGAGCAGAAGGCAACGCGTGGAAGCCTGCGCATAGAAGAAGAGTCCTTGACCCCGACCTGAACCGAAGTTCTAGATCGCGAGGGCGAACGTGGGCGCACAGGGCGCGTAACAGGAACCAACAGGAACAGCAGGGATGATCATCATGAGAGCGCTGACGAACAGGAGAGCGCTGATGAGCAGGAGAGCGCCTGTGCGCTAACACTGAGCAGGAGCAGGAGAGAACACAGCAGAAGGGTGCGCAGGGGAAACCTGACACGCAAGGGAAGAACCCCCGTGGGAGGCAACCCTTTGCCCCAAAGGGATCGTTGTCCGTCGGGAGACTGATGTCCGTCGGAAGACCGTTGTCTGTCCGCCGGGAGACTGACGTCCGTCGGAAGACCGTTGTCCGTCGGGAAGACCGTTGCCCGTCGGAAGACGAGATCAGACTGCTGTCCATCTGCACCAAGGCGGAAGATCAAGAAAAAGGAGTTGTAGGCTGCAAACGGAGATTCAAAAAGGCGCCTCTTAGCACCCTTATAGGGAGATGAGAGGCCCTTACGACGAGGCGGACGGTGGGCCTTAAGGCGAGGGAGGCCAACAGCAACAGCAACAGAAGAATCCTCCGAAGAGGAGTCTCTATGAGTGTACTCTCTCGCGAACGAAAGAGAAACACTTCGTAGAAGAGACTGGTCAGCCAGTGACCTAAAAGGAGCAATCCTCCGAAGAGGAGCTCCTGCAGTTGCCCAGCCCCTTGAGCGAAACTGCAGGTGTGATCGCTCAGCACCAAGAGCATAGTCGCACGAAAAAAAGGCAAGAGAAGAACCCCCAAAAGGGGAAAAACTCAAGCCTGGACAGGAAAAAACTTCCCTCGGAAGGAAAGTTA
This sequence comes from Palaemon carinicauda, assembly GCF_036898095.1. Taxonomy (NCBI): domain Eukaryota; kingdom Metazoa; phylum Arthropoda; class Malacostraca; order Decapoda; family Palaemonidae; genus Palaemon; species Palaemon carinicauda. Next base: position 31,470,106 of record NC_090726.1, on the reverse strand, counting down.
CCCGCCCAAGGAGGCAAGCCTCCTGAGAGTTCTAAAATGAACTGGAGAGCTGTCCGTCGTCACGGGAGTACTTCCAGTAGAAGGAGACACGCCCCTGACGAAACTACAAGGGGGGAGGCAGCAACAGCCGAATCCCCAGGCCTCAACAAGACAGCTCACACCGTTGCCATATTACTGAAACGAACTAGATCGGTGAAAAAAAAAAAAAAAAAAAAAAAAAAAAAAAAAAAAAAAACTACAATTAGATTCATAATCTAATTGAGACAAACGTACGGCGTAGCAACCCCCCCACACGGAAAGGAAGCTACAAGGGCGTAGTAACATGTAGTAAAAGGGTGAACGACCTCAATGAGAGAGAGAGAGAGAAAGACATAAGTCAAACTCGATCGCCACCCATAAAATTACGCCGTGGTGGCCTAACTGCCGAGGACTCCACGTAGATATCGTACACTACACACACAACTCTGAAAAGGAAACTTACTGATTTCTATACTCAAATATATATGCAAACATGAAAACATGTTTACATATATATTGAGTAAATGAAAAGTAAGCGATTAAGTAAAGACAAAACAAACAATGGCTGCCAAGAGAGGACCAAGACAGAGACGTCTGTCACAGTCCGAGCCAAAAGTGAAAGTGAGCATTCATCTGTGTGTCTGAGCGGGGGGAGGGGTAGCTAGCTACCATTCCCCTACCCCCCCGCTAACTAGCGCGGGGGTAATACACCCTCGTTAAATTCTAATGGCTCGCCATTTCAGCTGCGCTAAAAGGTAAACCCATTGTAAATAGCGTGGTTTGTATTTCGGTTACGGAACAAATGTATTTTGACAGTTGAAGTGACATTCATGATAACTCAAAGTTCATCAATACTACAGTATATTTATGAAAGTCATTTTTGTTTATAATTCAATTATCGTCTTCTGCATTCTCAATGTCTTTATTTTGTTCATTCTGGCACTCGTGTTTGCCTGACATACACAGAATAATGTACATGAAGTGATGGCACTGCTACAGATGCATCTTTGAGTTTTGCATGGGGCTTAGCTTTAACAATAACATCATATGAGTTAAAGAAGATCAAGAGGAGCCAATGGGGTTGGGCCGAGTAGTAGATCCTTCTTTCAAAGACCAACCATGTGCTGTTGGGTCCAGTGCTGGTGGTGTGGGTTCTAAAGCAATCTTCTAGACTGCCAACAGAAGCGGAGTTCAAGCAATATTTTCTGAGAAGGCCTCAGTAGTAGGAGGTAGGGAACAGAGTTTCAGTGCACTGGCATTGCTTCTGCCAACTTTGAATGACCACTTTATTTCCCATGCCTCTGTCATTGATTTACAGCTGAACTGTCCATAGAAAGTTAGCATAAATTGTGTTGCTTTTCTTAAACTGTTTGACAGCTGTACTTGGTCACCAGTGTTGCCCAATAAGTCTAGTCTGTATGTTGCAGACCTCAGAACTTTTCAGTGCTAGGCCATTCCCAATTCCAAAAAGTGATGCCACAGTATCACAGCTTGAAACAGTGACCAGCCAGCTAATCTGGCAACACAGCTCTGTACTACTGCAAAGTGTGTAGACTCTGCTCACTCCCTTATCATGAATGTGATGGGTAGCTTCCTTAGTATTGTCCTAACCTCAAATATGAAGAGAAGCCAGTGGCGGGAGTCAAATTGATTATTCAGTGTACTGACACTGCCAAGTTCCAGCTGTGCTTAAATCAATCGCCTAATCCCCCTTCCCAGGTTATAAAACTTGATTATTCAACACTTTTGAGGTTTTTAAAATGGTACAGAACCTAACAAACCCACCTAACCTAACCTTAAAGGATAAAGGTTTGTATTCGTGTAGGAATAATTAGGAATTTGGGCTATAAAGCCCAGTACAGGGGACTGGGAGGTTATTCAGCACCTAAATACAACTGTGGTAAAACTCTGCAGTTTACACTATGAAGTAAAGGTTAGAAGATGGACAGCAAGATGAAAGATGATTTGGAAGATACTGTATTTGGTTACCACCAGAACAAAACTTCGTGAGTACAGTGCAAGTTGAGGTTTACTAAGAAAATAAAAGATTTTTAAAAGTTACATATATAAAGAACTGAATGTAAAGGACGGTCAGTAGAGTATTATGAAAAATCATGAACAGCATGCACAATGAGCCAGAGACTAGCACTCACATCTGGGATAAGGATTTTAATAAGCCTTAAATTTTTCTAAACAATTCAAAATAAAGACTCAGCTGCTGAAGAATACACACTATTATGTTCAAATTCATTGAAGAATAAAATTATCAGTCTTTCCTCGAGACGGATAAGCCCCAAAAATCTATAAATATCTTCTAAATGTATAATTTTTTTTTCAATTTCTCAAAAGTAAATTTTTAATTAAGAATGACACTCAAGATTTTAAATTAGCTGTATTTACGCAGTACTGTGCCTAAAAACATCTGGCCATTAGAGTAATTTACTATTCAGTGCAACTTTTTTTCGGTCTATTGGAAAAAAGACTATGGTATCTGGGATACTTGAAGAATATAAATGTTGGCTATAAATGAGAGATGGGCTCAAGGTAGAAAAAGAACAATCCAGCAACTAAATCTAATACATAAAAAAGTACCAAACGTTAACCATTTGAATCATTTTGATCTTTCAGTCTCTATTACAAATGGTAGATTAGGTACAGAATTGATATAGAATCTATGTTTCATTATTATTATTATTATTATTATTATTATTATTAGCTAAGCTACAACCCTGGTTGGAAAAGCAAGATGCTATAAGCCCAAGGGCTCCAATAGGGAAATATACCCCAGTGAGGAAAGGAAATAAGGAAATAAATAAATATGAGAAAAAATTAACAATGAACAATTTCAAAAACAGTAACAACATCAAAACAGATATGTCATATATAAACAATAAAAAGACTTATGTCAGCCTCTTCAACATGAAAACCTTTGCTGCAACTTGAACTTTTGAAGTTCTACCAATTCAGCTACCCGATTAGGAAGATCATTCCACATATTGGTCACAGCTGGAATAAAACTTCTAGAATACTGTGCAGTATTGAGCCTCATGGTGAAGGTCTGACTATTAGAATTAACTGCATGCCTGATATTACGAACAGGATGGAACTGTCCAGGAAGATCTGAATGTAAGGATGATCAGAATTATGAAAAATCAATTAAAAGGATTGGAAAGTCTTACCAAAATCTAAGACATGTAAATCATTGTGGTCCTTTAGGCTTCTATCCGAGTGGTCTCCCAAGCCAAGAGTTGGATCTTCTGCTTCATTATAATTTTCATTTGGACTGGAAACAGAAACTAGAGTTTTACTCAATGATGAAATAAAATACTAAGAACATAAAAGTTCAGCTAATAAATTTCTTATTCTAAAGTTTCAATGATATATCTTGAATGTAAATACACAATATTATATATATATATATATATATATATATATATATATATATATATATATATATATATATATATATATATATATATATATGTATGTATGTATGTATGTATGTATGTATATCTATCTATCTATCTATCTATATATATATATATATATATATATATATAAATATATATATACAGTATATATATATATATATATATATATATATATATATATATATATATATATATATATATATATATACATATATATATATATAGTAATCAAAATAATTATATTACTTAAAATTTATTGCTATTCAATATAAAAAGTTATGTATATTTCAAAATAAATAAAATTTAAAATTTCAAGACATTCAATATTATATGATAGGAATTACTCTACATCACGTACATTATTCTTCATACAGCATTTCAGAGTAAACACTACTCTCAGGACTTTTACAGAGAAAATAATCAAACATTAAAATATTAAACACTAGGAACAGATTTTGTCTATCTATAGAAATAGGTGAAACATTTCCAAAACTATTACTACTACAACACTTACCTAGTTCCTCCAAACAAGAACATTTTGCTGCCAACAACACAACAGGATTGTCTTCTCCTTGGGCATGGACCTTCACCGAGGGGTTTAACTTCACTCCATTGGCGTGACTCTGTCAATAAAGAGTAATTTTCAGATAGAAAATGTCATAAAAATCTGCTTGAATTTATTCAAAGTTTATCTAAATGCTACATATAAAGTCAAAACCATAAAAATATTTCCAACTGGTATGTATGAGAACTATGATTCTTCCCAATATCAAAAGGAAAATGCCAATATCTTTGGTGTTTTAGGCATACATATAATCAATACTTTCATTGCTGTGAATACCGACTTTAGTGAAGATGGGAGACTGAATGCTGACTTCATTCAAGATGGGAGACAGTGACCACTATAACATAATACAAAAAATGGTATAAAAATAGCACAACCTAATATTCCTTAACAATAATCTCATAAGAATATCTGTATTTCCCGGCTTATCTGTTTTCGCTTATCTACTTTGCATAATCACAAACAAGTAAACACCTCACAGTATTTATAAACACCCTTTAAAAACATTTCCATTAATTTAGTAAATTTTCCCATAAATCTTAAGGGATGATAATTCTTCATTAAAAAATAATTTTTAAAAAAGTAATTTGTATTTTTACTAACGAGTCCCTTAATAGGAGTATGGTTTTAACATAGCTGGAAGTCTGCTGTTAAAATTTATAATGAGGTGTCAGTAGTTACTTGTAGGGACCAGGGAAACCCACATCTCGACAGCACACTGCATAGCCATTTTGACCTTCACCTAGTGGTTGCAGGGTGGTGTGACAGTTAGCGTAACTTAAAGGACTCAGATCTACTGTATATAGTTAGGAAAAATACAAATTGATTAAACTATTTGTGATTTGTTTCTACACGAATAAAATCCTTTGTCCTTTAATAGGAGACTTCTCCTAAGGTGAGAGGAAGCTTCTGTAACCATACAGGCTGGTTTAAAATCCTGGGATGTCAAGACAAGCAGACCTATTAGAGGTGCTAGGTGTTGACCCCTGCCACCTCCCAACACCGGAGAATAAATTCTCTTTGGTTAAGCTGGGTTTCTGTCCATGGAAACATGTTTGAGGAAGAACATCTATCTTCAGAAGGGTATAATGTCACACTCTATAGCCAATTGAAAGTATAGTAATTGATTCTACATAACCCCTATCGTACAATTATGGGAGGAGATACTTCTATATCTTACTCATATACAGTAGAATAGTTGTTAGGTATGGAAGCTTACCCGCATCAAATAACGGCACGCCACTGTTCTCCCAAGGGATGGGAAAGAAAAGAGAAAAAGTGCCATACACTACCTTTCAACATGGACTAACATTGTGTCTGCTACTTTTAGAAGATATACTTTTTGTCTTGTAAGGAACTAGGTACGCTACACAACCTCCTGAGCAGCTGCCACAGGTCCCAATGAAAATGTATTTAATGACTTGGGGATATCCTCCCGCAGATAGTGGGTTATTGAGGGGCTGTAGAGGTTGTCAGGCACTCCCTAACTCCGGCCTTTAGCACTTGCACTATTGACAGGTTCTTCCTAAAGGCTAACGTTGAACTTATTCCCAGACTTCGTGATCTCTTACTGGTACTACTCCCTTGGGGTTTTCTGCTGCTTAGGGATATGCTCACTTGATGGTTTCCTGAAGCCCAAATCTGATAGTGTTCCTGGAGACCATCTTTTTAATCCTATCAGCACTTACAAAGAGACTATGAATATGTTCTAGGCACAGAACAAAGCAGCAAATCATCTGGATTGTCAGTCACATCCTTAAAGGAGAAATAGAGCACTCTCCATCCCTCAGAATGGCTTAATAAATATGAAATTCAGTGAAATTTGCCTACTGTCTTTCGGGGCAGCAAAGCACCGGTCTATCAGTGTCATGCTGCCATTTATAAGATCCTTGGACACTTTGTCCAAGTCGCTAAACTACCTGATTAGAACCAAGACCTTGACAGATGTGGATTCTATCTCTGGGTTTTATGCTTCTGTAGGAGCAGGATTGATAGTACTATATCTCTTGACTCTTCTTCCCATTGAGGGGAAAGGGTTTCAGGTTGTTCTGGAGGGGTTAGATCTCTGAGCTCCAGATTCCCTGTATCCAGCCCAATCGTCTGGTGGGACTTTGTACCACTGAAGGATGTGCACCTTCACATCAAGATAATCCTTGGACCAACATTTCCCTGGGATACAAAGAATACGAGTGCGAGGAGGTGATGCGAGGAGATTCATAATACAAATAACGTTCTTCATGTACTTGCAACAACAATTTAACTTGAAATGACTTCTTGTGCAAATTCTCTGCCTCTGAAAATCGTGAGCTCTTGCAACCCGGCAAGCAAGCAGCAATCAGGTGGGGTATCATACACAGATTGATTCCAAACAGTTGATCTAGCTTAGTCATGAGTTAATGTAACTAGATGAGCAAGGGCGAAATAGAGAATGGGCTCTAACAGGAGCTGGACTCTCACATCTTGTAGCACAACCAGTGCCAGATGAGCAATCGTTAACTGGTGAATGAGTGCGAGAAGAAGAGCTTGAGTTCACCTATTAATGAAGGCGCAGGGGAAGCCGAGTACTTGCAAACAGGTGACCACAATGCATTCCGGTGACTAGAGGAGTGTGTTTGAACATGTGAGTGATTCTCAGTTGAAGATGGTTCATGAGCATTCAAGCGCTCACAGCTTACAATCCATAAAGCGTGTATCAGCAGAAGAGCAAGCGCCTGAATCGGTGGGGTCCTATCTGTTGATGATGGTGCACGTACATTAGAGCATGCGCAAACAGGGGAAGTGTTCACAAACTGAAGAGTCCATCCCCACAGGACAGCAAATGCGTACAGGAGGTCATGCATGAAATGGGGAGGGGACGTAAGTAAAGAGTGCTTACTACAGTAGTAGATAAGTGAGGGTGCACTTACAGGTGAGCTTGATGAATATGAGCGAACAGTGAGAGCAATGAGTGCGCCTGAACAGATGAGCGCAATAAACGCACAATAACTGGAGAAGGTGCGCGCTCTAGCAAGAGATAACACAGTAATTGGAGACTGCACACAAAGTGGTGAGTGAGATGAGTGCACTCTAGCAAGAAAGCCTGCACTGATTAGTAAAGGTGCAAAGTGGTGAGCGGGATGTAAGCGTAAGAACAGGCGAGCTTGTCCCAACTGGTGAAAGCACGTGAAGGGGTGAGCGCGAGGAGGGTGTGCAAACATAGTGATCACGATCAGGAGTGTGTTGGATAAGTAATGAATGGGGATTAATAGGTGAAGTGATGGGTGTACGCAAACAGATGAGCACGTTCTATCCAAAGAGTTTGTGCTAACTGGAAAAGGTGAGCAAAGAGGCCTCTGAAGATCTATCTTGTACTCTTCATCAGGAAGTCCCAAAAGACTATGAATCACATGAAACAAGGGTATGCCTTTTCTCAGAAAAAGTAGGTACCCTTACTAGGTGCTGTCAACTTTTCAGTTCTGCAGGTCAAGCAGCTATTTGGAGATTCTACATCAGAGGGCAAAGTTGAATATATCAGGCTGGTAGAAAAGGGAGAATGAGGGCATTTCCTCTCCTTGCTTCAATTCGTTGTCGGGTTTTCCATTACTGTATGTGGGACTCCTGAGCTACAGACAATTAGGATCAGAGATTGACTGCATAGTTTGTAATCGAAGTCTGTTTGGAGGGGTCTGTATTTCTCCCTTCCTCTGCAAGTAAGTTATCCTTTATGTGGCTAAGGCTTGCAGAAATCTCTTATTATTATTATTATTATTACTATCCAAGCTACAACCCTAGTTGGAAAAGCAAGATGCTATAAGCCCAGGGGCTCCAACAGGGAAAAATAGCCCAGTGAGGAAAGGAAATAAGGAAATAAATAAATGAAGAGAACAAATTAACAATAAATCATTCTAAAATAAGAAACAACGTCAAAACAGACATGTCATATAATAAACTATCAAAAACATCAAATACAAATATGTCAAATAAACTATAAAAAGACTATGTCCGCCTGGTCAACAAAAAAGCATTTGCTCCAACTTTGAACTTTTGAAGTTCTACTGATTCAACCACCCGATTAGGAAGATCATTCCACAACTTGGTCACAGCTGGAATAAAACTTCTAGAGTACTGCGTAGTATTGAGCCTCGTGATGGAGAAGGCCTGGCTATTAGAATTAACTGCCTGCCTAGTATTACGAACAGGATAGAATTGTCCAGGGAGATCTGAATTTAAAGGATGGTCAGAGTTGTGAAAAATCTTATGCAACATACATAATGAACTAATTGAACGACGGTGCCAGAGATTAATATCTAGATCAGGAATAAGAAATTTAATAGACCGTAAGTTTCTGTACAACAAATTAAGATGAGAATCAGCAGCTGAAGACCAGACAGGAGAACAATACTCAAAACAAGGTAGAATGAAAGAATTAAAACACTTCTTCAGAATAGATTGATCACTGAAAATCTTGAAAGACTTTCTCAATAAGCCTATTTTTTGTGAAATTGAAGAAGACACAGACCTTATATGTTTCTCAAAAGTAAATTTACTGTCGAGAATCACACCTAAAATTTTGAAAGAGTCATACATATCTAAAGAAACATTATCAATACTGAGATCCGGATGTTGAGGAACCACCGTCCTTGACCTGCTTACAATCATACTTTGAGTTTTGTTAGGATTCAACTTCATACCCCATAATTTGCACCATGCACTAATTCTAGCTAAATCTCTATTAAGGGATTCACCAACCCTAGATCTACATTCAGGGGATGGAATTGATGCAAAGAGAGTAGCATCATCTGCATATGCAACAAGCTTGTTTTCTAGGCCAAACCACATGTCATGTGTATATAGTATGAAAAGTAATGGGCCAAGAACACTACCCTGTGGAACACCGGATATCACATTCCTATAATCACTATGGTGCCCATCAACAACAACTCTTTGAGATCTATTACTTAAAAAATCAGTAATAATGCTAAGAAACGACCCACCCACTCCCAACTGTTTAAGTTTGAAAACAAGGGCCTCATGATTAACACGGTCAAAGGCAGCACTAAAATCAAGGCCAATCATACGAACTTCCCGACCACAATCAAGGGATTTCTGTACAGCATTGGAGATTGTAAGAAGGGCATCACATGCTCCAAGGCCTTTACGAAAACCAAATTGCAAACTAGGGAGTAGATGATTACCTTCAGCAAACCTATTAAGACGTTTTGCCAGAAGACGTTCAAAAACTTTAGATAATATGGGAGTTATGGAAATTGGGCGGTAATCAGTGGGACTTGAGCTACCACAAACACATTTACATAGAGGAGTAACATTACCAATTCTCCAACTAGTGCTAAAAGCTCCTCTTCTTGCTAACTTGCGCAAAATAACAGATAACTTTGGAGCTAAGAAATCTGCTGTCTTTATAAAAAACAAAGGAAAAATACCATTTGGGTCTACACCTCCATAAGCATCAAGGTCCATCAACAGAGCTTTAATCTCACGAGATCGAAAAGCTAAACTAGTTAGTTTAGCCTCAGGAAAACAGGAATGAGGAAGTTCAAGTTTTTCATTACTCTGTTTACTGTCAAAAACATCAGCCAAAAGGGTTGCCTTTTCCTTTGGACAGTGAGTGACTGAGCCATCTGGTTTAAGTAAAGGAGGAACTGTTGCATCTACACCAAAGAGTGCAGATTTAAGGGTAGACCACCATTTATGTTCCTGAGTTGTACCAGAAAGTGTTTCTTTTATGGTTAAATTGTACTCCTTTTCAGTTGAGGCATAAACTCTCTGAGCAAAAGCTCGAAGCTGAGTATAGTTGTTCCAGGTCAAATCTGATCTGTTACCCTTCCAAAGTGGATGGTATGCCCTCCAAACCTATGGAAAACCAGAGAGCCATTATGGTCATGTTCTTAGCCTTGCCATAAACATTACTTTGAAGCTCATTTATGAAGCAAAGGACGGAATAGATGCCCTTCTTGGGAAAGTGGCTATGGCTCGAGTACCAGGGTAAGAGATAAAGAGCAACCTTAGACTTCTTTGGCTTCGAGGACGACCCCCATAACGAATGATCCCGTTTCATCCTTTTATTTCTTTCTTCCTCTTGACGTACTCCACCCACTGTGCAGATGATCATTCCTTATACATATTACAAGTGAATGACTACAAACATTTGTGCCCCTTGAAAGAGGTGCACAAAAAAATGAGGATCCACGGGGCTCCTATTCATAGTTTCCGCACTTACTTCCTGGGACACTTAGGCAAGACAACATGACTATGACTGCTCAAAGCTTCTCCTTTTGAAATAAACACATGCAGCCTGCAATGAGAAAAAGAGAAAAGAGAAAAACAAGGTTACACCGAGTGTATGTCTGTATGACTTGGTGGCTGGAGTCAAAGTGGATACTCGTTTTATTGATGAGGGGCGTGATTTCCCTGCCACCAGCCAGTAATTACCGACACCTCATTATAAAATTTTACGGCCGAGTTCTAGCTATGCTAAAATAATACTCCTATTACAGGATGAGGATTTATATTCATGTAAGAGCAAACTACAGCTACTTTTGTACATCATAAGAAATGAATTTCTGAATTAATATGTAACTCTAGTTTCAAGACTTTTTAATTTCTGTCTATAAGGACAGACTAATACCTGGAATTACTTTTTTGAACCATAACATAAATCTATAATTTGAGAGGTGAATCCCATTTATCACTAAATCAAGACTATTTACCTTGGCAGCAAAATAAAGAATCTTTACAAGTATAATTCACTTATTAGAAAATCTTACAAATTAAGACACTTTCAGCAACAATCATCATGTGGACATCTAATTAGGCATTTAATCTCTAATAATAGTTGCTTACCTGGATCATAACAATGGAGATCATTGAAGTGTTGTCTTTCTCTACTGTTGAAACCTCCAAAGCAGTAAATTCTACCTCTATAAACAACTGGAAAGATTGAAACAAAAAACTCTCTTAAAAAAGAAGAGACAGTTGCAAACAATTATAAATTTCAGGAACTTCAGAGAAAACAGATTACTGTATGTGGTCTATGAATAGATTATTTTAAGACTCTGTCTACAGTAATTCTTTTTTTTCCACCATTATTCCTACGTTAAGGGGTTGGTTGCCTGATGTGCCCTCTCCAATGCCATCTATTACATGCATCCTCTCCCACCAAAACCTCCTCTCTCCATATCATCCTTCACCTTATCTTGTCATCTACTTATGTCTCGGTCCCACCCTTCATCAGCTGGTTAACCCCTCGTTAACCAAATTTTAATGACTGTCTCCAGCACACATTGAATCAATTATTATTATTATTATTATTATTATTATTATTACTAGCCAAGCTACAACCCTAGTTGGAAGAGCAAGATGCTATAAGCCCAAGGGCTCCAACAGGGAAAAATAGTCCAGTGAGGAAAGGAAATAAGGAAATAAAAAAAAATTAACAATATATCATTATAAAAACAGTAACAGCGTCAAAACAGATATGTCCTATATAAACTATTAACAACGTCAAAACCAGATATGTCATATAAACTATAAAAAGACTCATGTCAGCCTGGGCAACATAAAAACATTTGCTCCAACTTTGAACTTTTGAAGTTCTACTGATTCAATCTCCCTAATTAAAGGACACAGGTATGTATGTTTTGTCGGAAGAAAACCACTATCAAATGGTTGATAAGGAGGGCCTTGGAAACACATAGTTGAACTTTGTGATTCATTTCTTGGCTACCTATACAGTATTAAAGAAGCCAGACAAGGAGAGGGGTATGTTACTTAGGTGAACACTTGTATAACAAAACATTTATGGTTTCCAAAATATTTCTAGGATACTCCTAGTAGGAGTTCCATTTGGGGTAAGAAAATAAAAACCTATCCCTTGTGCAGCAAGTGATGCAGAAAACTGAATTTGGTTGGCTTTAATCATCAGATGAAAATTTAAAGTTTTTTGGAGTAACACTGATATCAAGTCACCTTCGGGGACAAAGGGACAAAGCAATATGAACATCAGGGGAGGTTCATAAAAATATAAGACCAATAACATCCGACCCTCCAAAATGCTGAGGTGAATCCAGCATGGTGCTTTTCATTGATAAACCAGTTAGGGGCATTGGGAATAGGTGGCAGTGAACAGGCATCTAGGGCACACAGGTCTTGTAGGGGTACTTTCCAGCCTTTCCTTTACATGTATTATCTATGTACCTAAACAGAATAAATACATTTTATATCTACACTACAGAATTTGATATAAAATAGAAAACTGATAATGGACAATTTGGTTAATGTTAAAATTTACCTATTATTTCAATATACTGTAGATACTTGACAAACATCCAAAAGTTTATATTAATGTATACTAATTGAAATAATGCAATGACTCAACTAAAGTCACTAATACAATATTATAATGGAGTGCTTCTTCAGCAGCAATATTATCTTATCTGTGTAGAATTTAAAAAAAAACACATGCTACTTACATGCTGAATGTGATCTCCTGCCAATTGGAATACAGCCTGAACACGGGACGATATTCCAACAATTTGTTGCAGTGTCTAATGCATACAATTCTGCTCCATAGGTCTCATTTTCAGGAGAATCATATAGACCACTTGGTACTTCTCTCCCACCCCAGACATACATGATTCCATCTATGCCAGTTGCTGTGTGAAAATCTCTGTATATTGGTGGGTGACCCTAAAAAGAAGATTTGAATATCTTATTAAATTTACAAATGTATAAAAAATAAATGTGTAAAGTTGTACACATTGCATAAAATAACAGCAACCCATCAAGAAGTAAAGTAACCAAAGTAAGAATGGGGTAATAAGAGATTGATCTTAAAAGAAAATTCTAACTTGCAGGAAAAATCCCTACTAGTATGAAGTCTACAGTACATTATGCAAGGCTCAGTGCAACTGCAGTAAGATCAAGAGATTTGACGACTTCAATTGAAGGGGTTGTTAGGTATGAATGACTATATACAAAACCTCAAATAACAAAAAGCAAACATCTCACCGCAGTACTGATAAAGGACCATGTCATTGTTCTTAGATTAAGAGCATGGACATCTTGTGTGTAGGACTCCATCAATTCAAGGTAACCAGAGAAGATGTACATGTGATCATTAATTATACAGGCAGAGTGCCCATCTCTGGCTTCAGGAGTTGGGCCATAAACTTCAGGAACAGACCATAAGTGCTCCACTGAAAATAAAGTGATTTACATACTTTACATTAAGATTTTACATTAAGGTAAGAACAGATTTACAGTACAGTATAATCAAAGGACCTCTGCAAACACCGTTGAATAATGCCTACAACGCACCACAAGAGGTGTGCTGATGGCACTATCCTTTTAAGGGGGGTTTGGATTTACAAGACATGGTACAAAAACATCTTACCTGTGTCAAAGCAGTATAGTGTGTTGCAAGCAGTATCGTCATTACGTCCACCCCAAATATAGACTTTGGTGCCAAATGCTACTGCAGTATGTCCATACCTTTGGAAGGGTACATATGACATATTCTGTCTGATGTTCAAAGGTTTCCATCGATATGTCACTGCCAAGGAATTAAAAGATACAGTATCTTGCATTACTTTTGAAAAACGTTCTAACTGTAACCAAACAATCCACGCTGTAAAATAACTATAAGGTTTACGACTAGGAATAAACACATTACCTTAAAAATTCATTCTATTTCTAATACCTTTTTTTACTTTAATTACTTATATTTGTTTAACTCATCAACCAATTAATTGTCTTATCAATACTTTTTTATTTCAGTCTTGTACAATGCCCAACATCCAGTAGAGTGTAAATACGGCTCTGACCCTGAAAACGGCTATGCAGGCTTTTGGTCATGTTCCCCTGATGTTAAAGTTGAAGTTAGAATATATTGCAAGGATATCTCTATTAATGTACAGTACCACGGAACTACAAGTAGCAGGATCTCTATTAATGCACTGTACCACAGAACTACAAGTAGCTTAAGATGAGAAAATTTACTACAGTATAGCATGTATTAAGAAGATGCAAACATCACTTAAAATAATTTATTTAGTGCCTGGCAATCTACAGAATTATTAGAAAAATGTTATTTTTATTAATAAAATAAATTTTTGAATATACTTACCCGATAATCATGTAGCTGTCAACTCCGTTGCCCGACAGAATTCTATGGAGGGATACGCCAGCTATCACAATACTAGAAGGGGGTGTATTTACCAGCGCCACCTGTGGCCAGGTACTCAAGTACTTCTTGTTGACACCTCCTCAATTATTCCTCGGTCCACTGGTTCTCTATGGGGAGGAAGGAAGGGTCGATTAAATCATGATTATCGGGTAAGTATATTCAAAAATTTATTTTATTAATAAAAATAACATTTTTCAATATTAAACTTACCCGATAATCATGTAGCTGATTCACACCCAGGGGGGTGGGTGAAAACCAGTGTACAAGATTAAAGGATAGCTAAGTATCCCATATTTCATATAATCAGTTATCCACAATAACAATGAAATAATAAGTACCTGGTAAGGAAGTCGACTTGAACCGTTACTCTGCCTTTAATAAGATCGTCTTCCTTACTGAGCGCAGCGTTCCTCTTGGGAGGCTGAATCAACTCAAAGGTGCTAAAGTATACAGGGCTGCAACCCATACTAAAGGACCTCATCACAACCTTTAACCTTGGCGCTTCTCAAGAAAGAATTGACCACCCGCCAAATCAACAAGGATGTGGAAGGCTTCTTAGCCGACCGTACAACCCATAAAAAGTATTCAAGAGAAAGGTTAAAAAGTTATGGGATTATGGGAATGTAGTGGCTGAGCCCTCGCCTACTACTGCATTCGTTGCTACGAATGGACCCAGGGTGTAGCAGTACTCGTAAAGAGACTGGACATCTTTGAGATAGAATGATGCGAACACTGACTTGTTTCTCCAATAGGTTGCATCCATAACACTCTGCAGAGAACGGTTCTGTTTGAAGGCCACTGAAGTAGCCACAGCTCTCACTTCATGTGTCCTTACCTTCAGCAAAGCAAGGTCTTCTTCCTTCAGATGAGAATTTGCTTCTCTAATCAGAAGCCTGATGTAGTAAGAAACTGAGTTCTTAGACATTGGTAGAGAAGGCTTCTTGATAGCACACCATAAGGCTTCTGATTGTCCTCGTAATGGTTTTGACCTTCTTAGATAGTACTTAAGAGCTCTAACTGGGCAAAGTACTCTCTCCAGTTCGTTCCCCACCATGTTGGACAGGCTTGGGATCTCGAACGACTTAGGCCAAGGACGGGAAGGAAGCTCGTTTTTAGCCAAAAAACCGAGCTGCAAGGAACATGTAGCCGTTTCAGATGTGAAACCTATGTTCCTGCTGAAGGCGTGGATCTCACTTACTCTTTTACCTGTTGCTAAGCACACGAGGAAAAGAGTTTTTAATGTGAGGTCCTTAAAAGAGGCTGATTGGAGCGGTTCAAATCCTGATGACATTAGGAACCTTAGGACCACGTCTAGATTCCAGCCTGGAGTGGACAACCGACGTTCCTTTGAGGTCTCAAAAGACCTAAGGAGGTCCTGTAGATCTTTGTTGGAGGAAAGATCCAAGCCTCTGTGGCGGAAAACCGCTGCCAACAAACTTCTGTAACCCTTGATCGTAGGAGCTGATAGGGATCTTACGTTCCTTAGATGTAACAGGAAGTCAGCAATCTGGGTTACATTGGTACTGGTTGAGGAAAACTGCATTGGCCTTGCACCAGCTTCGGAAGACTTCCCATTAAGACTGATAGACTCTGAGAGTGGATGTCGTCCTTGCTCTGGCAATCGCTCTGGCTGCCTCCTTCGAAAAGCCTCTAGCTCTTGAGAGTCTTTCGATAGTCTGAAGGCAGTCAGACGAAGAGCGTGGAGGTTGGGTGTACCTTCTTTACGTGAGGTTGACGCAGAAGGTCCACTCTAGGAGGAAGAGTCCTGGGAACGTCGACCAGCCATTGCAGTACCTCAGTGAACCATTCTCTCGCGGGCCAGAGGGGAGCAACCAACGTCAGCCGTGTCCCTTTGTGAGAGGCGAACTTCTGAAGTACCCTGTTGACAATCTTGAACGGCGGGAATGCATACAGGTTGAGATGGGACCAATCCAGCAGAAAGGCATCCACGCGAACTGCTGCTGGGTCTGGAATCGGAGAACAATACAAGAGGAGCCTCTTGGTCATCGAGGTAGCGAATAGATCTATGGTTGGCTGACCCCACAGGGCCCAAAGTCTGCTGCAAACATTCTTGTGAAGGGTCCACTCTGTGGGGAAGACCTGACCCTTCCGGCTGAGGCGATCTGCCATGACATTCATATCGCCCTGAATGAGCCTCGTTACCAGCGTGAGCTTTCGATCTTTTGACCAAATGAGGAGGTCCCTTGCGATCTCGAACAACTTCCTCGAATGAGTCCCTCCCTGCTTGGAGATGTAAGCCAAGGCTGTGGTGTAGTCGGAGTTCACCTCCACCACCTTGTTAAGCTGGAGGGACTTGAAGTTTATCAAGGCCAATTGAACTGCCAACAACTCCTTGCTATAGATGTGAAGTGTCCTTTGCTCCTGATTCCATGTTCCCGAGCATTCCTGTCCGTCCAGTGTCGCACCCCAGCCCGTGTCCGATGCGTCCGAGAAGAGACGGTGGTCGGAGGTCTGAACAGCCAATGGTAGACCTTCCTTGAGAAGAATGCTGTTCTTCCACCACGTTAGAGTAGACCTCATCTCTTCGGAAACAGGAACTGAGCCCGTCTCTAGCGTCATGTCCTTTATCCAGTGAGCAGCTAGATGATACTGAAGGGGGCGGAGGTGGAGTCTCCCTAACTCGATGAACAGGGCCAGCGATGAAAGTGTCCCTGTTAGACTCATCCACTGCCTGACTAAGCATCGGTTCCTTCTCAGCATGCTCTGGATGCATTCTAGGGCTTGGAAGATCCTTGGGGCCGACGGACAAGTCCGAAAAGCTCGACTCTGAAGATCCATACCCAAGGAGACAATGGTCTGGGATGGAACGAGCTGAGACTCCTCAAAATTGACCAGGAGGCCCAGTTCCTTGGTCAGATCCATAGTCCATTTGAAAATCTCCAGACAGCGACGACTTGAGGGAGCTCTTAAAAGCCAGTCGTCTGACGGAGCCGGACACAAGATCATGATACTGCTGCACAGTCTGTAAACTGTCAATCATGGGCAAGCGAGGAAGTACAGTGACAACCCGAATCTGTCTAGACTGTCTGGGTCGTACAGACAACTCCTTAACGGGTTGCTGAGGTTGCCGCACTGCGTCACAACAAGTCCCTTCTGTTGGTTGTTGAACGTCTTCCCCGTGACACATTGACTCCGTAAACAAAAAATCCTCTAACAAGGACTAAGCTTGGACTGCATGTCATGCAACACAGCTCAAGGTCTATGGGAGAAGGTGTGGTAACAGACGGGATTAGCGGCTGAAGTGTAACCATTACCTTCCCTGTAAGCATGTTATGCTTAAATAAAAGTCCATAAGAGGTTATGCAGCTAAAGGCTCCCTCCAAATGACAGAGTCCTCAAGGGAATATCAGAAGGAGGGAGAAAAGAACTTTCTCATCTACAGGGACCTTATCCTAGAAAAGCTAAGTTCTCTGAGTGAGGGTTCACTGGTGCAAAGCAGCAGACTAGAAGGCAACGTTATGAAACTGCTTGACAGTCTAGTGAGTTGGCAACAACCCAAGATGTGTTGAGAAGCATGCGGTAAGGTATGCAGAGCATGATGTATGCAGAGTATGCTGTATGCAGAGCATGCTGTATGTAGAGCATGTTGTATGCAGAGCATGCTGAATGCAGAGCATGCTGTATGCAGAGCATGTTGTATGCAGAGCATGCTGAATGCAGAGCATGCTGAATGCTGAGCATGTAGTAAGCAGAGCCTGCTGTAAGCAGAGCCTGCTGAAAGGAAAGCAGAGCGTGTGCATGGCGTTTAACATTTCTCAGAAATTCCATGACCAGTGCTAGAGTGCTTTATGCATGCTTGCATGGGGTTTAAACCATGGTATGCTGAACAGCAGAGTCAGAACGAGCTGGAACAACAATAGTGTGGTTTCCTCTTCAAGACTCCGATGAGGGAACACCTGAGGCTCAGTCTGCAAAGGCTGAATAAAAGACAAGCAGAAGGAAGGCGCATGGGTGGAGGAGGCTGACTCCTAGCATGAGTGGTTGAACCCAAGGGTTGCGCTTGCTGAGCGGTTGGCGGAAGCGGAGTAGCAAGTTCCAGTTCCTGTGGTGTGAGCGGAGCGCGATGAGGAAGAGGCTGCGCAGAACAAGGTAAATGTCTCGCAAGCTGAGGCTCCTGAGGCGCAAGGCTAAGGTGTTGTGGTGCTTGCCTTATGGAGGGTTGAGCTCGCTGCAGCAAGAGCTGAGGAAACTGACTCAAGGACGGGAGAGGTTGTTGTACCTCAACCGAGTGTTGCATCACTGGTGGAGCAGCAAGTGGAGGCGGAGGAAGAGAGGTATAATCCTCCTGATCCCAATGTAAAGGTTGCCTTAAGAAAGGCGGAGGCTGAACACCACAGGGAACAGCAAACTCAGCACGTGTCTCAACATCGTACGCCTGGCAGGTGGAACTGCTGGCAGGTGGTACTGCGATCAGGCGGAGCGAGTGTAGGTGGAGGGAGTGTAGGCGGAGGCGGAGGAGCAACACTCTCAGCCCGACACTCACGCATCAAGTCCGAAAGCTGTGCTTGCATGGACTGTAGTAGAGTCCACAACATCGTACGCCTGGCAGATGGTACTGTGATCAGGCGGAGCGAGTGTAGGAGGAGGGAGTGTAGGCGGAGGCGGAGGAGCAACACTCTCAGCCCGACACTCACTCATCAAGTCCGAAAGCTGTGCTTGCATGGACTGTAGTAGAGTCCACAACATCGTACGCCTGGCAGATGGTACTGTGATCAGGCGGAGCGAGTGTAGGAGGAGGGAGTGTAGGCGGAGGCGGAGGAGCAACACTCTCAGCCCGACACTCACTCATCAAGTCCGAAAGCTGTGCTTGCATGGACTGTAGTAGAGTTCACAACATCGTACGCCTGGCAGGAGGTACTGTGATCAGGCGGAGCGATCATAGGCGGGGGGGGAGTGTAGGCGGAGGCGGAGGCGCAACACTCTCAGCCCGACACTCACGCATCAAGACCGAAAGTTGTGACTGTATGGACTGCAGTAGAGTTAACTTGGGGTCGGCAGACACTAAGTTCTGCTGAGGTAAAGCCTTAACAGCAGAGATCTGTTGTGGCAGAACCTTACTCCTCTTAGGCGGAGTGTAATCAACTGATGACTGAGGAGAGTCAGAGCTAACCCAATGACTGCATTCGGGTTGTGAACTTTAACTTCGTACGTCTGGCATAGGTCTGGACTTAACGTTTAAGAAGTCTTGAGACCTGAGACCAGCGTTACTCTGCCTTTATTTTCTCCCCTAATCTCTTCTGCAGACGAGCAAAATAAGGGCTCAATCGTCTGCGGGTGGGAGTGACGGTCTCGGTAAGACACGCCCACAACCACCGAGAATACTTCTGTGCGCCGATCAAGGCCTGCTGAACCCTTATGCCCTTCGACATTGCTTCTCCCCTGGGCTTGGGAGCTTGCAAGAGGTCCCGGACTGGGAGGACGACTGGCGCGCACAAAAGTACCCTCACGCACTAATCACTTATCACTTTGATTTCTGTTTGCACTTATTTCACTGAACTCGAAACTTTAAGTGGTTTGTACCTGAAATACGCAATTCTATCCTTTCTCAAAGTTAGTAATTGCGAAAACAGAATTACAATGTAACAGAAAAATCTAATGAAAGATAATTCAGTGGTTGGAAAGAGACTAAACACTAGATCACTCTAGAACGTTTAGTTTCTTCCCCTAAAGAGACTAGGGAGAAGAGCAAAAAACGATAACGACGTTACTCGTACGCCTGGCAGGCTTGAATGAAACGTTTATCCTCTTTCTCCCTCCGTCTCTATCTCTCTCTCTCTCTCTCTCTCTCTTGACTTAGAACCTGAGAGAAGAGCCCAATCATATATATCGTTAAAACATATTATTGTTAAAGGAAAAAAACTGAAAAGTTCCTTTATTAGGATCAAAACCATTAAGTTAAGAAAGAATGAACAAAACGCTAGACACGGTTACTCTTACTGCAACGTGAAACCGTGAACATTCTTTCTCTATCGTAACGATAGAGTGCAAGTTGAACGTTCTGAACGTCAACAACTGCAGAGACAAAACAAAACGTTAGTTCAACTTTGAAAACAGTACGAGACTGTCAAAGAAAATCTTTCAAACTCTGTGGCGGAAATAGCATAATATGTTAACAGGTAAAACCGAAATGACGGGCTCAAAGTTTATTAACTTCGGTAAAAGACCGCCTACTATTAGGAAGGTCGAATATAAACAAATATAAAAATTAATTTTAATGAGTTTATAATAAAAGGAAGTTAATCGAAGAGGCCTATAAGAGGCGGAGAGATATAAAATAAATCTATAACTTTTGTTAAGCAAAATTAAGAAAGAGAGTCTATACTCTCTTAGACACCAACACTTCCGTCTAAGGGAAGGGTCGGCCATTGAAAGGTGAACGAGAGTTCATACTCTCTCGTCACCATAATTAATCAAATTAATTCCAAAAGCTAACTAAGCTAATATAGAAGTTTCCAGTAAAGCGACAGCCGAAATCAAAGAGAAATACTTCACCAAAGTCGTGAAAATACTCCAAGAACATAAGCGTATCCCAGAACGTCTTGCCGGAAGCACGACAGAGGAATAATTGAGGAGGTGTCAACAAGAAGTACTTGAGTACCTGGCCACAGGTGGCGCTGGTAAATACACCCCCTTCTAGTATTGTGATAGCTGGCGTATCCCTCCATAGAATTCTGTCGGGCAACGGAGTTGACAGCTACATGATTATCGGGTAAGTTTAATATTGAAAACTTTGTTATTAGTTTGCTTTAAAGATGATTCAGGGGTTCCCAGAGGATGTTAGTGATTATTGAGAGTAATTGTGCTAGTTTTCCGGTGTATGATTCAAAAGTCTTATATACTTCTGTCAAAATGTTCATAAATGTACTGCATTTAAATCAAACATCTTCTGTAGATTCTCTCATGTCTTAAAAGGGCATCCCTCTCAGACTAAGTTGTATTTTTCCTAACTATAAAAACCCGAGTCTTTTACAAAGGCTAGATAACAGTAAAGATATATATGGCTGTTAAAATTTATAATGAGGTGTAAACAACCAACCAGCAGTTATTGGTCAGCAGTGGGGGAAGCAACCCCATCCCTGCTGGCTCACTGACAAACCACTCTGACTGCAGCTGGGACTTTCTAGGAGCATGGTAATGGCGGGCAAGTAAAGGACTCAGGTTTGTGCTTGTGTAGTTAGGAAAAATACAAATTACTTTAAAATTTGTCATTTGCTCCAATATATATATAACCTTTGTCCTTTACATAGGAAACTTATCATAAGGCAAAAATAAGTCCCCATTCAACTGGCTGGAAACTTATCTCAGGATGCCCATACTGGTGTGCTACATAGCTTACAGAGTGAAGGATCCTCACATCTCGTGTACTAGTGGTCTAGCAATACTAGTGGGTCCATCCCCCTTACAACAAAGGGTAATGAGCAGAATTACACTGCATTGTAAGTTCCGGCATCATTATGTAATGGGTTTGACATACTTTTGGCACTCATATATTGATGGGTTTGCCTAGTTACATCACATATCTCTTTATAAGGATTGTGGGGATGACACTTCTATAACATAATGGTTCCAGCTGGAAGTGTCTTTCATCAGACTAACACGTCAACTTTGTCCTCAATCTGCAGCTAACGGTCCTGTGAGAGGAGCTAAGGTAGGTATACCACTTGCTATGCAGCTACAACAGGTCCTAGAAACAATGTATCTAGGGACCTGTGCGTCAAGTCTTGCAGGCTGTTAAAAGTCATTTGACGTCTACAAACTTCCACTAAAAGAACCTGTGCAACAGATATTTTTTCTGAATGCAAGGGTCGTACTGATTCTCCTAATGTCACACACTTTAACTTGTGTCCCACTTGAAGAGCAAAGTGACGAGGTCTAACTAAGGTAATAACATCTCTGACCCAATTAGAAATTGTATTCCTGGTCACCTCCTTCTCCACTCTCCCAGTACTTACGAAGAGATGCTGTATCTACGGATGAGCTGTGCATGTTCGCTTGAGATAGCCCCTTAGCACTCTCAAGGGGAACAAAAGCAACTCATTAGGATCATGTTACTTCTTTAAATTATTTCTGAAAAGAATTGGATACCAAGGAGAGACCTTGTAGCTTGCCTACCCTCTTGGCTTAGGCAAGGGCAATCAGCATAACAGTTTTGAGAGCGAGGCTTCTGGGCCTCTTTTAAGGAACGAAGAACCTCGGTCATGTTCTCAGGTGGTGGTCTCCCTTCCAACGGAAGGCAGGACTGTTTGAAGTTTCGAATATGTATGGAAAATTCCACCAAGGAGGAAATATCAATTCCTTTCTGCCTTAAGACCTGACTCAAGGCTGAGCAATAGCATTTTACCACTGATATTGAGCAGTTTTTCTTTCTGGAGGTAAAAAAAAAAAACGGTTCAGCTATCAAAGGTATAGAGGCTCCGAGAAGAGATACCCCTTCCACAACACCAATCACAGAAGATGACCCACTTAGCTTGGTATGCTGAGGGAGATGACTTCCTGAGGTATCCAGACATCTGCTTTGCAACCTTCTACAAAATCATCGCACTGAGAAGACATGCTAGATAATCTCCGGGTGTGAAGCTGTAGAGATTCCCCGGAGTTTTGAAATAATGTGCTTGGCATAGGAGGTCGGGAAGGGGAGGCAATTCTCTCAGTGTGTCAGTCTGCAGCAGTAGAAGGTCCAGATACCATTCTACTTGCCGCCACTTTGAAGCAATGAGCGTCACGTTGAGGTTGAGAGTTAATGTACTGTATTTGTATCCTTTTGAGTATGTTTCTCATTAGGCAAAATGATGGAAAAGTGTACTCCTTGAGGCCATCCCAAGGATGTTGAAAGGTCACCTCAAATGCTGCTTCCGCATCTGGGAGTAGTATACCAGAAGTTTCCAGTTGAGTGAGGTCGCAAACAGGTCTAGTGTTAACAAACCCCAAAAAGTCATGATCTTGTTTGCTATCTGAGGATGGAAAGACCACTCACATCCAACTATTTGCATCCTCTTGCTCAACTTTTTTGCCAGAATGTTCTTTTTGCCTGGAATGAAGCGGGTCGACAAGGTGATCGTGCTGGCCTCCGCCCATTCCATGTTTTCCACTGCCAGTAGGAATAGCTCCAGTGAAACAGTACCTCCTGGTCTGTTTATGTAAGCCACCACAGTGGTGTTGTCGCTTATCAACACCACCGGGTGGCCTGTCATAAGAGGATGAAAGTGCTGCCTTGAACTCTAACACATTGATATAGCACCAACAATCTTTGTCTGACGGGCCAACGAGCTTAGGGGATCGGCTTGCCTGTTGAGAGATGCATTGCTTGTCAACACACACGCGTCTCCCAGAGGAGGAGTGTACAGGAGGAGCACTCTTAGCTAAGAGAGTCTCCAGCAGGGGGCTCAACTGAAAGAGCACCTGAGGAAGAGGAGGCAGTGGGCTCTGACGGTAAGAGGGATTCTCTTCTCAGCTCTGGAGGAAGATGAGCCGATGGCATCTCTGGTAGGAGCAGAAAGTCACTCCTGCCTTGCCCATGAGCCAGCGCCTCCATCAACCTGTCCTTGGAGGGAGAACCCTTAAGACACTAGGAAGGTCACAACAGTCATAAGGCATCACTAACCTGATATGTAGGGTCTCCTCGAAAGCCAGGCCCTTGCATTTCTCTAGGGGAGACGGGAGGGTCTACCTGCTTTGAGGTTTACCCTAAAGTTAAAGGATCATCACTCTTGCCCGAGCAGCCTTCAGAGGAGACCGATGGGTAAAAGTAAGAAGAGAGCATACTGGGGTGCTGGGAGAGAAGTCATGATTTCTTCCATATCGAAAAAGACCCCGAGGGCAAAGAATCCCTTTTCGACTTCTTCCTGCTGTACACCTCCCACTGGGAGGATAGCCACTCCCAGCACTTGTTGCAGGGTGAGGCCAAGCTGCATGAGCGTCCTCTGCAAGCCGGGCATAAAAGGTGAGGATCTGTCTCCCTTTTTGACATGAAGGTGCTGTACTTACAGCCTGATAACCCAGAGCAAGTCTGACTTTTGGGCATCCTCACCAGAAGGCAATTAAACCCAAACCCTCCTAAAAGAGAAAGAAAATTAAGTAAGCCAGTATTGTACTTCAAAGGTGAGTACATCCATTCACACCAACGGCTGAAATCAAAGTGATTTGTCAGTGAGCCAGCAGGGGGGGTTGCTTTCCCCACTATCAACTGGTAACTACCAGTCAGTTGTCTACACCTTGTTATAAATCTTAATGGCCATGTACTCAAACTTCACTCTTATCCCTCCTAAGTAAAGGAAAAAGGTTTGTATTTGTATTAGAACAAATATATTTTCCCTATATTCTTTTTTATTTTAGAATTTCTGAAATCTCGTGTCTGGACCACACTAAAGTACAGTGCAATAATCCTATTTACATGATTTCTTATGAGAAAAATTAATTAAATTTTGAAACAATGTCCTCTGTATGACTGTATAGTATATGGCAAAATTAAAACCAAAAGGATAAGCATAACAAAATTACAAGTTTTTTAATCAATTTGTATTTTTTCTAACCATAAAAACTAGACCTTTAAATAGGAGTATGACTTCAGCGTACCTTAAACAGCAATTTAGCTTTTAATGAGGTAAACATAATTGGTTGCCGAGTGGCGAGGAAGCCCCGCCCACCCAACAGGTAGCGCTCACCTTCAATTTGACCTTTGACTTAGGACTTGAGACACATAGTACAACTTAAAGGTCTCGGGCTTGTATTATTATTATTATTACTATTACTTGCTAAGCTACAACTCTAGTTGGAAAAGCTCGATGTTATAAGCCCAAGGGCTTGTTCAGGAAAAATAGCCTAGTGAGGTGAGGAAATAAGAAAATCAATAAACACCAAGAGAAGCAATGAACAATTAAAATAAAATATCTTAAGAACAGTAGCAACTTTAAAGAGAGCTCTACCCTAAGACAGTGGAAGACCATGGTACAGAGGATATGGCACTAGCCAAGACTACAGAACAATGGTTTTATTTTTTGTTTCCTTTTTCTAGAAGAGTTGCTTACATAACTAAAGAACCTCATCTACCCTTACCAAGAGGAAAATAGCCACTGAACCAACTACAGTGCAGTAGTTAACCCCTTGAGCAAAGAAGAATTGCTTAGTAATTGCAGTGTTGTTAGGAGTAAAAGGACAGAGTAAAATGTGGAAAGAATACCCCACAATATTCGGCTTATACTTAGGCAAAGAAAAAATAAGCCGTAACCAGAGAGAGGGATCCAATGTAGTACTGTCTGGCCAGTCAAAGGACCCAATAACACACTAGTGGTAGTATCTCAATGGGTGCCTGGTGCCCTGATTTTTAGGAAAAATCACAAATTTTAAGTAATTTGTATTTTTCCTAACAGTACTTACCTCGAACTACTTTCTTAGGGGTATCTGGGAACTCTTCCCAACCGACCAGAATTTTGAGTAGTTTACCCTATTCCCGTTTTCTATGAGGGCTAATCTCAGGCGGAGTGATACTCGCCCTGAGGCGACCCGGGGTCGGAGAGCATGCTGGCTCAGGTCGCACTCCTCAGTAAGTTTCTGGTCGCGACGTGATTATCATCTCGCCGCGCTCTCTTCACCCAGTGCGACCCTTTGTGTCCCCGTCCCTTTGTGTCTACCACGCGGTCCCCACGCGATACCCACACGTGTTCATTCCCTATCCTTCCCTCTGTGTTCCTGTGTCTCTTGGTGTCTTAGTGTTGCGCGATGGAGCATCCCCGCCGTTGGCCTGGGCCTATGGCCGGTAAATCTTGTGGTGCTTTTCTTTCTAAGCCCGAAGTCGATCCCCACTCCCTGTGTTCGTCGTGTAGGGGCAGAGTGTGTTGTCTGCTATTCGTAGGGAACCTAAAGCTGTATAATTGTTCGGTAAGACACTGCAATAAAATCTTTAAAATAGGGCACCAAGAAGTATGTCTGTGCTGATTGGCGGCCAACTGCTTTAACCTCGTTAAAAGCCGAACAGCCATTCAAGCTTCACTGAAGTCATATACCTATTTAGAGGTCGAAGGTTTGTATTATGAATAGGAACAAATATTACCTGTTTCTAAAACATGGACGTCCATGTCTCTTAGAGTACTGTAGTTTTCTCCAGTGCAATAGCCGCCAAACGAATAAATTTTATCACCAACTGCAACTGCTGCATGATTAACACGCTGTGGACCCCCCTCCAGTGCCACTGTCCACATCATCTTGCCTAAAAAAGTTCAATATAGGTTTATAAGATTTATAAACTACAGAAAATTACTATAGAATAAATATCAAATACATAATTAAGATTTTAAAAATGGTATGATCTGATTTTTGGAAATGCTTCTCTTGTTATTATGACAATTTTTTAATCCCAATCAATATAGATACAATATGCTAGGGGCCAAATAAAAGGTTGTTTTCTTGATAATAAAGCACTTCAAACACACCACATCAAATTTTTGCTGAAAAAATTTGCAAGTGTCTACCATTTCCATTTGACCCCCAATTTCAGAACATGAGTCATGGATACTGCAGAGTCAACTTTAGTGTTGACATGTTTCACAAACCTTACATTTCATGTTACCCACTACCTGAAAGATTCTTTATCTGGTCTAACTCCACTGAAGGTTCTCTGCAGGACCAATGCAATTACCAATCAAATCTACATACAGTACATTACAGTGCAGTACAGTACAGTATATGCTTATGCGTAGGAAGAGATACTCGGGAAATTATATACTGTACCATGTATATAACCTACCTAATTATTTGATCCTCACTATCATGACACTAATAAAATAAATCTTGAGGCCACAAACTTCAAAAAAAAGAATGCTACAAGTTAATCGTTATGAAAAATGCTTGTATTATTGTGTTTAAATTGGTTAACAAATTGTTGAATCCAAAAGTTCAAGGATGAATGAATGATTTGCCACAACACCAAAACACTTGGCTTGATAAGCAGTAGTTGTGAGAAGGTTGCGCTTAAGTTTTGATTACAATTAAGTTTTGATAACACGATGACTCGTCACTCTTACTGCAATTAAATTTTGATTACAAGATGACTTGTTACCCTTACCAAGTCATCGCCGTTTGTGTAGTCACACCACTTACCCATAGCAGACCTCAAAACGAAATTGAGTTGGTAAGGGAAGGTTTGTCAAAGTTGAAAAAATGTTATTTTCATTAGTAAAATAAATTTTTGAATATACTTACCCGATAATCATGTAGCTGTCAACTCCGTTGCCCGACAGAATTCTACGGAAGGGATACGCCAGCGATCACTATACAAGAAGGGGGTGTACTCACCAGCGCCACCTGTGGCCAGGTACTATAGTACTTCTTGTTGACACCACTTCAATTTTTCCTTGATCCACTGGTTCTCTATGGGGAGGAAGGGTGGGTCAATTAGATCATGATTATCGGGTAAGTATATTCAAAAATTTATTTTACTAATGAAAATAACATTTTTCAATATTAACCTTACCCGATAATCATGTAGCTGATTCACACCCAGGGAGGTGGGTGAAACCAGTGAGCAAGTATATCATGAAGCTAAGTATCCCGTATTTCATATTATCAGTTATTCAAAATAACAATGAAATTATAAGTACCTGGTAAGGAAGTCGACTTGAACCATTACTCTGCCTTTAATAAGTTCGTCTTCCTTACTGAGCGCAGCGTTCCTCTTAGGAGGCTGAACAACCCTAAGGTGCTGAAGTATAAAGGGCTGCAACCCATACTAAAGGACCTCTACACAACCTCTAACCTAGGCGCTTCTCAAGAACGAATTGACCACCCGCCAAATCAACTAGGATGCGGAAGGCTTCTAGCCCACCGTAACAACCCAAAAAACAACAATAAAAGCATTCAAGAGAAAGGTTAAAAAAGGTTATGGGATTAAGGGAATGTAGTGGCTGAGCCCTCACCTACTACTGCACTCGCTGCTACGAATGGTCCCAGGGTGTAGCAGTTCTCATAAAGAGACTGGACATCTTTGAGATAAAATGATGCAAACACTGACTTGCTCCTCCAAAAGGTTGCATCCATAATACTTTGCAGAGAACGGTTCTGTTTAAAGGCCATCGAAGTAGCCACAGCTCTCACTTCGTGGGTCCTTACCTTCAGCAAAGCAAGGTCTTCATCCTTCATGTGAGAATGAGCTTCTCTAATCAGTAGCCTTATATAATACGAAACTGCGTTTTTGGACATAGGCATCGAAGGTTTCTTGATGGCACACCATAAGGCCTCTGATTGTTCTCTTAAAGGTTTAGACCTTTTAAGGTAGTATTTAAGAGCTCTGACAGGGCAAAGAACTCTCTCTAGTTCGTTACCCACCATGTTGGAAAGGCTAGGAATATCGAACGATCTAGGCCAAGGACGTGAAGGAAGTTCATTTTTGGCTAAAAATCCGAGCTGTAAGGAACATGTTGCTGATTCGGATGTGAATCCTATGTTCCTGCTGAAGGCGTGAACCTCACTAACTCTTTTGGCTGTTGCAAGGCAGACGAGGAAAAGAGTCTTGAGGGTAAGGTCTTTGAACGAAGCTGACTGGAGAGGTTCAAACCTAGGAGACATAAGGAACCTTAAGACTACGTCTAGATTCCAGCCTGGAGTGGACAATCGACGTTCTTTAGTAGTCTCGAAAGATTTAAGGATGTCCTGTAGATCCTTGTTGGAGGAAAGATCTAAACCTCTGTGGCGGAGAACTGAAGCCAACATACTTCTGTACCCTTTGATCGTAGGAGCCGAAAGAGATCTCACATTCCTAAGATGTAACAGGAAGTCAGCAACTTGGGTTACAGAGGTATTGGTAGAGGAAACTGCATTGGCTCTGCACCAGCTTCGGAAGACTTCCCACTTGGATTGATAGACTCTACGAGTGGATATCCTCCTTGCTCTGGCAATCGCTCTGGCTGCCTCCTTCGAAAAGCCTCTAGCTCTAGCGAGTCTTTCGACAGTCTGAAGGCAGTCAGACGAAGAGCGTGGAGGTTTGGGTGTACCTTCCTTACGTGAGGTTGACGTAGAAGGTCCACTCTTAGAGGGAGAGTCCTGGGAACGTCGACCAGCCATTGAAGTACCTCTGTGAACCATTCTCTTGCGGGCCAAAGGGGAGCAACCAGCGTCAGCCGTGTCCCTTCGTGAGAGACGAACTTCTGAATGACTCTGTTGATGATCTTGAACGGCGGGAATGCATATAGCTCGAGATGGGACCAATCCAGCAGAAAAGCATCCACGTGAACTGCTGCTGGGTCTGGAACTGGGGAACAGTATAAGGGGAGCCTCTTGGTCATGGAGGTGGCGAACAGATCTATCGTTGGCTGACCCCACAAGGTCCAAAGTCTGTTGCACACGCTCTTGTGAAGGGTCCATTCCGTGGGGATGACTTGATCTTTCCTGCTGAGGAGATCTGCCGAGACGTTCATGTTGCCCTGAATGAACCTCGTTAGCAGAGAGAGGTTTAGACTTCTTGACCAAATGAGGAGGTCCCTTGCTATCTCGTACAGCTTCCTCGAATGGGTCCCTCCCTGCTTGGAGATGTAAGCCAAGGCTGTGGTGTTGTCGGAGTTCACCTCCACCACCTTGTTTAGCAGGAGGGACTTGAAGTTCATTAGGGCTAGATGAACTGCCAGCAACTCCTTGCAGTTGATGTGAAGCGTTACCTGTTCCTTGTTCCATGTTCCCGAGCATTCCTGTCCGTCCAAGGTCGCGCCCCAGCCTGAGTCTGATGCGTCCGAATAGAGATGAAGGTTGGGGGTCTGTACCGCTAACGATAGACCCTCCTTGAGAAGGATGTTGCTCTTCCACCACATGAGAGTAGCCTTCATCTCTTTGGTAACAGGAATAGAGACCGCTTCGAGCGTCATACTCTTGTCCCAGTGAGCTGCTAGATGGAATTGAAGGGGGCGGAGGTTGAGTCTTCCTAACTCGATGAACAGGGCTAACGATGACAGGGTCCCTGTTAGACTCATCCACTGTCTCACCGAGCATCTGTTCCTCTTCAGCATGCTCAGAATGCACTCTAGGGCTTGGCTGATTCTTGGGGCCGACGGAAAAGCCCGAAAAGCTTGACTCCGAATCTCCATTCCCAGGTAAACGATAGTTTGGGAAGGAATAAGTTGGGACTTTTCTAAGTTGACTAAAAGACCCAGCTCCTTGATCAAGTCCAAAGTCCAGTTGAGACTCTCCAGACAGCGACGACCTGTGGGGGCTCTTAACAGCCAGTCGTCTAAATAAAGGGAGGCTCTGATGTCTGCCAAATGGAGGAATTTCGCCACATTCCTCATCAGACGCGTAAACACCATAGGAGCCGTGCTTAGGCCAAAACACAGGGCTCTGAATTGGTACACAACCTTTCCAAAAACGAATCTCAGGAAAGGTTGAGAGTCTGGATGAATAGGCACGTGAAAGTAGGCGTCTTTCAGGTCCAATGAGACCATCCAGTCCTCCTGCCTGACCGCTGCTAGGACCGACTTCGTCGTCTCCATAGTGAATGTCTGCTTGGTGACATAAGCATTGAGCGCGCTGATGTCCAGCACCGGTCTCCAACCTCCTGTCTTCTTGGCCACCAGAAAGAGACGGTTGTAGAAGCCCGGGGATTGATGGTCCCGGACTATCACCACTGCCTCCTTCTGTAACAGGAGCGACACCTCCTGGTGCAACGCTAGCCTCTTTTCCTTTTCCTTGTAGTTGGGAGAGAGGTTGATGGGAGAAGTGGTCAGAGGGGGATTGCGGCAGAATGGTATCCTGTAACCCTCCCTTAGCCACTTGACAGACTGGGCGTCTGCACCTCTTCTTTCCCAAGCTTGCCAGAAGATCTTGAGTCTGGCTCCTACTGCTGTCTGGAGAGGAGGAGAGTCAATGTTTGCCTTTCGAGGGCTTGGGACCTTTTCTGGACCTGCCCCTGAAACCGTCTGAACGGGTACTTCCTCGGCTGGGGGCTCTGCCACGAAAGGGCGGAATAAATCTTGAAGAAGGAGTATCGATCACTGGGGTGCGGTAAGTTCTAGGAACCGAAGGAGCAACCTTAGCCTTACGAGCTGAAGAGGCCACAAGGTCATGAGTGTCCTTCTGAATAAGGGCCGCAGACAATTCCTTGATAAGGTCCTCAGGAAACAGGAACTTAGAAAGCGGAGCAAAAAGTAACTGAGACCTTTGGCAAGAGGTAATACCCGTGGAAAGAAAGGTGCAGAGTTGTTCCCTTTTCTTGAGTACTCCCGAAACAAACATGGAGGCAAGCTCGCCGGAACCATCGCGAATTGCCTTATCCATACAGGACATTATAAGCATGGCCGAGTCCTTGTCGGATGGGGCAGTCTTCTTGCTCAAGGCCCCCAGGCACCAGTCGAGAAAATTAAAAATCTCAAAGGCGCGAAAGACTCCTTTTAAGAAGTGGTCCAAGTCAGAAAAGGTCCAGCAGACCTTAGAGCGCCTCATAGCCGACCTACGTGGAGAGTCAACCAAACTTGAGAAGTCAGCCTGGGCAGAGGCAGGGATTCCCAAACCTGGTTCCTCTCCTGTGGCATACCATACGCCCGCCTTAGATGTCAGCTTAGTAGGAGGAAACATGAATGACGTCTTCCCTAGTTGTTGCTTGGAATGTAACCACTCCCCTAATATTCTCAAAGCTCTCTTAGAAGATCTAGCGAAGACGAGCTTAGTGTAGGCAGACTTAACAGTTTGCATGCCTAGAGAAAACTCTGAAGGAGGAGAGCGAGGGGTAGCAGAAACAAAGTGATCCGGGTAGACTTCTCTAAAAAGAGCCAGGACCTTGCGAAAGTCAATGGAGGGTGGCAATGACTTGGGTTCCACCACATCAGAAGAGGGATCATCCAGGTGCGCAGCTTCCTCTTCAGAAACCTCATCACCTGAGTGTTGAGAAGCGAGAGGTAAAGTTACAGCGGTATGCTGAACGGCAGAATCCTGACAAGCGGGTGCATAAACACTTGCGGATTCATCCTCAAGTCTCTGTTGAAGAGGATGAGGGCTAGTAATGACAAAGTCATGAGGATGGGAAGAAGGAGGCTCTGCGGGAGTCTGGGGAGCAAGTGTGGCGAGAGGCGACTGTAGTAAAACCTGAGGATCAGGCTGCAAAGACTGCTCAAGCTGAGGAGAAAGCGGTAGATGCATGCGTTGAGGTGGCTGACTCAATGCATGAGGTTCCTGTCTCAAGAGTTGCGCTTGCTTCAAGGGTAGAGGTGGCTGCGCAGTAAGCAGTTCCTGAGTCCCGAGTTGAGGTTCTTGAGGTGGGTGTAGCGAGAGTTGAGGTGGCGGCTGCGCAGAAAGCGGCTCCTGTCTCACGAGTTGAGGTTCTTGAGGTGCTTGCCTCAAGAGTTGAGGCTCTCGCCTTGAGGAAGGTGGAGGTATCAGCTGCGAGAGCTGAGGAGACTGCCTCAAGGATGGTAGAGGTTGTCGTACCTCAAGAGGTTGCTGCCGAGAGGAAGGTCTAACTGTAAGAAACTCTTGCCTCACAGGAAGAGGAGATTGTAAGGCATAAGACTCCTGTCCCCATTGTTGAGGTTGCCTTAAGGGAGGAGGAGGTTGCAGTACAACACTGGTAGCTGGCAACTCCCAACGCGGTAGCTCATGCATGGAGGTAGCTTGAGGAACCTCAACTTCGTACGTCTGGCAGACTGGACTGCGTAGAGGAGGAGGAGCGCTCGTAGGAGGAGGTGTAACCTTCTCTGCCTGAAACTCACGCATCAATACCGCAAGCTGCGACTGCATAGACTGTAGCACAGCCATCTTGGGATCAACAGACGTTGAGGTCTGCTGAGGCAGAGCCTTAACAGAAGTTGAGGTCTGTTGAGGTCTCGCCTTACTTCTCTTAGGAGGCGTGCAGTCGCCTGATGACTGCGGCGAGTCAGAGCTAGCCCAATGACTACATCCGGGTTGCGCGGTCTGGACTTTGCGCTTAAGAGGTCTAGAGACCTGAGACCAGCGTTTTCTCCCCGAAAGTTCTTCTGCAGACGAGGAAAATAAGGGCTCAATCGTCTGAGGGTGGAAGTGACGATCTCTATAAGATACGCCCGCAACCACCGAGGATACTGCTGTGCGCCGATCAAGGCCTGCCGAACCCTTTTGCCCTTCGACATTGCTTCTCCCCTGGGCTTGGGAGCTTGCAAGAGGTCCCGGACTGGGAGGACGACTGGCACGCACAGAAGTACCCTCACGCACAACACTGACACTGATACTAGCACTCGGCACAGCACTGGCACTACCACTTCCCACCGCACTTTTCACCTTAAGTTCCTTGACATCGGCCAAAAGGAACTTGTGGTCACTCACTACCGATTCCACTTTGTCACCTAAAGCCTGAATTGCACGCAAAACATCAGACATATCAGGCTGAGCACAAATAGCAGGATCGGGGGTAGCCACTACAGGGGGAGGAAAAGGTTGAGGATCATGGGGTGAGGAATAAAGTGAAGAGCGAGCCGAACTCCTCCTAACTCTCTCTCTCTCTAACTTAGTAGTGTACTTGAGGAATCGAACAAATTCAAGTTCCGAAAGTCCGGCGCATTCCTCACATCGATCTTCCAACTGACAGGATTTTCCCCGACAGTCGGAACAAACGGAGTGAGGATCAACCGAGGCCTTCGGAATACGCCTAATACAAGTCCTACATCGCCTATGGGAAGGAGCTTGAGCAAGGTCGGACATCTTGAATCAAAGAACAGTCAGGGGGGGATTCCAAAATAAGGCAAAAAATCGTTAAACCATTAATCAAAACTAATCTAAAAGCTATCTAAGCTAAAAGAAAAGTATCCTGTATAGCGAAAGCTGAAATCTTAGAGAAAATACTTCACCAAAAACCGTGAAAAGAACTCC
Source organism: Palaemon carinicauda (assembly GCF_036898095.1). Taxonomy (NCBI): domain Eukaryota; kingdom Metazoa; phylum Arthropoda; class Malacostraca; order Decapoda; family Palaemonidae; genus Palaemon; species Palaemon carinicauda. Next base: position 31,436,079 of record NC_090726.1, on the reverse strand, counting down.
AAAATTAAGAGCGTATCCATGAATGTCTTGCCGGAAGCACGACAGAGGAAAAATTGAAGTGGTGTCAACAAGAAGTACTATAGTACCTGGCCACAGGTGGCGCTGGTGAGTACACCCCCTTCTTGTATAGTGATCGCTGGCGTATCCCTTCCGTAGAATTCTGTCGGGCAACGGAGTTGACAGCTACAAAATTATCGGGTAAGGTTAATATTGAAAATTACAATTTTGGAAGTAATTTATTTTTTTCCTAGCAATATAGCCCTGAAGTACTCTACATAGGGAGTAGATATTAGCGATAGCTGGCATACTTTTAACGAGGTATTAACAGCCATCCCGGCTGTTATCAGTGGTATGGGGATGAGCACCATGGCCTCCCCTCACTTATAACTTCTTGACTGCAGCATCCTAGTATAATACTGCGGATGATGTGGATCCTTACACCTCGTAAACCAGTGGCTTGTCAATACCAGCAGGTTGGTAGCCCAAGCAAAAGTGAATATGAGCATTTAAACACAATTGTGATTGTCAAGGCTATGTATAACCACTGGTTTATGATTATTCACATTGAGAGCTGACGTCCTAACTCCCCTTGCTAAGGAGATTGGGAACATGACTTGAATATGCTCGAAATATATTCTAGCTACGAGCTAAAATGGGGCTACCAGCAGTCATAGGAGTTCTAGCTGACAGTCTCTCCGGATACTATGCCCCAAGAGAGGGAATGATGAAGAAAAGAGAAGGCCAGTCATTCCTTATTCATTCCTCCTAGGCTAACACCGTAACTACCGACCTCGAATGACTGCTATAGTATTGTGAGGAGCTAGGGCAGCCGCCACAAGTCCTATTGAAAAAGTATCTAAGGACCTGTGGGTTACATTTTACAGGTAGTGGCTGGCGAAGGTGGACTGACTCCTCCACACCCATGAATGAAGTACCTGCAACACAAAGAGGATCTTCTTCAATGCCAGGGACGAACTTACACCCCTGACACCATGAGCTCTGGGTCGTAAGCTTTGCTGACGCTGAGGGGAATGATCGATGGCTCGGTCAATGACCTGCCTGATCCACAATTAGATGGAGTTCCTTGTAACTCTTCTCTTGGCCCTGCCTGAGCTGACAAACAGATGCCTGATCTGCGGGCGATCTCTTAGAGTTCTTTGACATAGCGCCGTAACACCCTTACAAGACATAAAAGCAGTTGCTCAGGATCATTAGTTACCTCCTGAAGACTCAAAATCTGGAGGGAACTGAGCCTAGGATTGGAAAGTGCCTGATTTTGAGTCTCAGCAACAAACTCAGGGACAAAACTGAACATACTCAAAGGTACCCTGAGGAATGGCAAGCTCAATGGGGTGAGGATAAGGCTGTCTATCCTCATGTTAAAGCCACACAGCAAGCACATTGGCTCTGAGAGAAGAGAGTGCTGGGGAATCACAATCAAAGAGATCCTTGCGGATCCTTGGATGGAAGAGGATCTGCTGCTGACAAGAGCATTAGTCCAACTCCCTTTGGTTCAGAGTTAGCCCCTGTCCTTAAACTGAGCAGATAAGGGAAGGCAACAAGGTTGGGGCCTCCAGGTCAACCAGCAAAGACCGACATGCCAAAGGCTAGGAGGGCACCCAAAGTGACTGTTCAGAGTATGTCCAAGTGCAACTACTACATTGGTGCCTTGCCTATTGGAGACCTTGGGAGATAAATGCATTCCTTATGATTATGCAGTACAAACCTGAGCCCCTGCTCAAGTCTGTATTGTGTAGAATTCATCCACTTTTTACTCAGTAACTAAACAGTTTTTTACTTAGGCCTGTACTTGCCGGAAGAAAAAAGGGCTTAGAAGTGTTGCTCCTTGGGCAAACAGGCAAGGGAATATGACCAATCAAAAGTAGTTGACAGGAATATGACCGATAGCGATCAGAAGAGTGATCGGTCACAGACAACCACTCACGCAAAGAGCTACGACTTGCAAACGTTTGCTATGTCATGCTATTCTCTTAAGGTGTGAATCCCTACAAGTCCATCTAGGATAGCTCTCTGGGGAAGCAAACTAGAGGACAGGAGCTACTGACCAGCGAAATATCGCTAAATAAATCAGCAATGACAAGCACTGGAGGAAACTTTCTGTAAATGTTTCAACATCAGTTGTGTGGAAACATTCCAAAGTTGCTTGTAACGAGGTGTTGTTCCAACATTTGCCAACCAAAAGTAAGAGTAGAAACCCAAATGATTGCAGTCATGGATTGTTGAAGGAGAAAACACAACAGTGCTTAGTTATTGCAGCTTCTTCATTTTCGATGGAGGGTTGGCTAATCCCATTTCTTCCAATGGAAAACAAAAGTATCCATTAAAACTCCTACCAAACGGTCTTAAAGACTTCGTTTGAACAAAAGAAAACAGTCCCATTTTCTTTTGTTTGATCTTCAGCTGACTAACTACCTCCCTTAAGCAGATAATATTAATGCAGGAACAAAAACTCACACAAAAGCCTCTTTGCTTGAAGCTTTCCAAGAAAACTGAATGCAAGAGAAGAAAAAAATAAAAAAGAAACACGATCCCCATGTGGGATCGATCTTCATCCATGCCTAATGCTAGGCAACCACGATACCACTGTACTAGAGATTCTTTAACCTGGGAAAGCTAGCACTTCACACAAGCACATCTGAATTCTTGTTGCTTTCTCTAGGAGAATTGAATACATGATCGTAATTGTGCATTCACAGAAAAGAGAAATGTTACAAATCTAGAGCAATTTGTATTTTCCACCAAAAAGAAAAAACTGAACTCTGAATCCATGAGTCAAGCCTTCTGAAAAATTTTGGGAACCTTTATTGGCCAACATGGGATTTTTAGTGTAATCTTAAGTGAGAAAGAGAAAAAATTTAGTATGAAAATGTCAAATCCTCTGAAAACTTTACCTCCTGCCTTGCGATAGAAATTCAGGCTCTCAAAGGCATTTGTTTCCATAAACACTCTCTTAAAATGTGAACACTGCATAGCGCAAGTACCAATGCATACAATTAGCTATCGCTGGTACACAGGTTGCTCAATAAGAAAATACAGTATACACTTGAGCTCTAAGGCTAGAGTGATGTCAGAGCCGAACCGATAAATAAACCGCTGACAGTTCTCTAGATTCCTAACTGCCTAATGCATGTTAGGGACCTAGTAAGACGGTCACTAACTCAAAGAGCATTCAAGAGAGAGCTAGCGCTCGGGAGAGCCAAGCAACCACCTTGAGTGTTAAATGAAGCGCTACGATCACCTAAGTGAATGCTGAGAGTGTGAAATGAAACAATCGCGAGTCCACATAGGACCACAATCTACCACAGGTGTGCAAGCCTGAGTTATGCACTCTACCTCAACAGGTAGAATAGGCTGAAGAGCATGAAAAGACACAGCTGTGTGATCCAGGCTTGCTGTGAGCCTGGATCGTGTTGAAATCCTGAATTGCATCGCAAGTCTGGATCACCTGGCACTGAGAGATTGCTTATTCCCAACAAAACTCTCAGGTGAAAGGATAGCTTTCACCTTAGCACCCCAATCTAAGCTCACTGTGAGCTCAGGGGCCAAGATGTTAAGATATCAATTGTTTCAAGCATAACTCTCTGGTAAAAGGATAGTTTACACCTTTGGTGCCGTGCAATCCAGGCTTTCTGTGAGCTTGGGTTGCAAGGAGTTGAGAAATCGCTTGTAAATGTACAAGCGAAGCTCTCAGGTGAAAGGAAAGCCTTCACCTTTGTTACAATCATCCACTGAAACAGCTTACTAACATCTCCTCAGTGCTTTAGAGAGCTACAGCAGTCTCGTTTCGGAACGCAATAACGCTTCTGACCCATCTGGAAAATAAACTGCCAGGTTAGGACAGCAGCTCACAATACCAACTGTGTCTGCCAGAAAACCCTGAAGAGTTAGCAAGCTCAGAAGGAGAAAATGGCAAAGCAAATCTCTCAAGTGAAAGGCTAGCTTCTACTTGAGTGCACTGAGGGCACCAAGAGGTAGCTTGTACAGCAAACCTTCCAAATCGCTAACCAAGTCTGGCGATTGAAACACAAAGCAACCACTTCCAATAAGTGAGGCTGAAAACCGAATCAACAGCACTCCCTAGGACATTTGTTGCTCATGTGTGTCCAACGACGAATCAGGGTACACAAACGGAGCAGACTTTTGCTTATAGATTCTCTGATCCTAAGACTTCAAGGAAATCTACCTCCAAGGAGGTAAAGGTAAGTGTTCACCTTTAGCCAACCTAAAGAGTTAAAGGAGTCATGATATTAATCAAGTCTCCAACTCAAGGGCAATATCCCCGAGATGCTAATACATCATACCTTGAATAAAAGTTTCATTTGACGCAGCCGGTGAACATGGAAGGAGACGTCATGTCTTCAACCACGGTTGAAATCAAAGTGAAGAAGGTATGAGTGAGCAGGAGGATGGTGCTTCTCCCCACTACCACTGGTAACAACCGGGACAGTTGCTGACATCGTGTTAAAAGTTTTATAGCTGTATGTCAGCTAGCACTGATTTCCTTCCTCTATGCAAAGAAAGTATGATACTTAATTTTTAGTGAAACTGGAATTTCCTACAAAAAATGTACGACTGCTGGCTATTTTGGGATTTTTTTCTCTGTATGACTAATAGCAGCTGGGGAATAATAATTTATGTATTGATAGACTAAAATATGAACATCATTTCATTTTCTGTCCTTTATTTACTTTTGGGAGAATAATTGTGGGTTACTGCGCATGCATTGCTCGCATTATCTTTTGGCAGCTTTTTGTCTTTTGTATGATGTAATCATTAGCTGCTGTTTCAACCAATGAAGCACTTCTAAATATTTATCCAAAAATTCCTAGACGTTGTTTTAAAAGAGCCATTTTTTCCCATTCGCTTCAGTTTCGCCGTGATTACTGTCGAAAGATGCTTTCCACAAGGGAATTCAGTGTTTTGAAATTTAGACTAATTTCTTTTATTTCAGTCACTGATTATGTTTAAAACACACTTTGTTCACTATATAGCAATTGTTGCGAGTGCAAATGTAAAAAATGTCTCGGAAACAATGTCCAACACTATTGGCGTGTGCAGCTCATCCATGTACGATACATCTCACCCGAGCAGAGGAGCAGCGAGATGTTTATTTGTGAATGAAGCAAGTCAAGGTGAAGCAAAAACCATCTGAGAGACGTTATGTAAATCATAGATAATTTTGATTTCTTCCCACTTGCACAAACCATATAACCTACTTTTCCAATAGGTTATCTTGTGTTTATTATACATTTCTGACCATTAATATAGGTGCAAATCACTTGGTTATGGTGTTTCCCCACCAAAAATCCCAGTTTCCCATTGAGGTCCGATCATAATCATTATTATATCGGGGGGGGGGGGGGGGGGGGGGGTGAAAACTCATGAAGGGGTGGTTTGTCCAATTATGTTATTTTCATTAGTAAAATAAATTTTTGAATATACTTACCCGATAATCATGTAGCTGTCAACTCTGTTGCCGACAGAAATCTACGGTCGGGATACGCCAGCGATCGCTATACAGGTGGGGGTGAACACCACAGCGCCATCTGTGGTCAGGTACTCTAGTACTTCTTGTCAACACCACCTCAATTTTTTCCTCGGTCCACTGGTTCTCTATGGGGAGGAAGGGTGGGTCAATTAAATCATGATTATCGGGTAAGTATATTCAAAAATTTATTTTACTAATGAAAATAACATTTTTCAATATTAATCTTACCCGATAATCATGTAGCTGATTCACACCCAGGGTGGTGGGTGGAGACCAGCATACATGTTAACACAGAAGCTAAGTATCCCGTATTTTATTTTATTAGTTATTCAAAAATAACATAAAATAAATAAGTACCTGGTAAGGAAGACGACTTGAACCATTACTCTGCCTTTATTAAGTACGTCTTTCTTACTGAGCGTAGCGGTCCTCTTAGGATGCTGAACGACTCTTAGGTGCTGAAGTATAAAGGGCTGCAACCCATACTAAAGGACCTCAACACAACCTTTAACCTCGGCGCTTCTCAAGAAAGAATTGACCACCCGCCAAATCAACAAGGATGTGGAAGGCTTCTTAGCCGACCGTACAATCCATAAAAAGTATTCAAGAGAAAGGTTAAAAAGGTTATGGGATTATGGGAATGTAGTGGCTGAGCCCCCGCTTACTACTGCATTCGTTGCTACGAATGGTCCCAGGGTGTAGCAGTTCTCGTAAAGAGACTGGACATCTTTGAGATAGAATGATGCGAACACTGACTTGCTTCTCCAATAGGTTGCATCCATAACACTCTGCAGAGAACGGTTTTGTTTGAGGGCCACTGAAGTAGCCACAGCTCTCACTTCATGTGTCCTTACCTTCAGCAAAGCAAGGTCTTCTTCCTTCAGATGAGAATGTGCTTCCCTAATCAGGAGCCTGAATAGGTAAGAAACTGAGTTCTTAGACCTTGGAAGAGAAGGCTTCTTGATAGCCCACCATAAGGCTTCTGATTGTCCTCGTAAAGGTTATGACCTTTTTAGATAGTACCTAAGAGCTCTAACTGGGCAAAGTACTCTCTCCAGTTCGTCCCCCACCAAGTTGGACAGGCTTGGGATCTCGAACGACTTAGGCCAAGGACGTGAAGGAAGCTCGTTTTAGCAAAAAACCGAGCTGCAAGGAACATGTAGCCGTTTCAGATGTGAAAACTATGTTCCTGCTGAAGGCGTGGATCTCACTTACTCTTTTAGCTGTTGTCAAGCACACGAGGAAAAGAGTTTTTAATGTGAGGTCCTTAAAAGAGGCTGATTGGAGAGGTTCAAATCTTGATGACATAAGGAACCTTAGGACCACGTCTAGATTCCAGCCTGGAGTGGACAACCGACGTTCCTTTGAGGTCTTAAAAGACCTAAGGAGGTCCTGTAGATCTTTGTTGGTGGAAAGATCCAAGCCTCTGTGGCGGAAAACCGCTGCCAACATACTTCTGTAACCCTTAATCGTAGGAGCTGAAAGGGATCTTACGTTCCTTAGATGTAACAGGAAGTCAGCAATCTGGGTTACAGTGGTACTGGATGAGGAAACTGCATTGGCCTTGTACCAGCTTCAGAAGACTTCCCCTTTAGACTGATAGACTCTGAGAGTGGATGTCCTCCTTGCTCTGGCAATCGCTCTGGCTGCCTCCTTCGAAAAGCCCCTAGCTCTTGAGAGTCTTTCGAAAGTCTGAAGGCAGTCAGACGAAGAGCGTGGAGGTTTGGATGTACCTTCTTTACGTGAGGTAGACGTAGAAGGTCCACTCCTAGAGGAAGAGTCCTGGGAATGTCGACCAGCCATTGCAGTACCTCTATGAACCATTCTCTCGCGGGCCAGAGCGGAGCCAACCAACGTCAGCCGTGTCCCTTTGCGAGAGGCGAACTTCTGAAGTACCCTGTTGACAATCTTGAACGGCGGGAATGCATACAGGTCGAGAAGGGACCAATCCAGCAGAAAAGCATCCACGTGAACTGCTGCTGGGTCTGGAATCGGAGAACAATACAACGGGAGCCTCTAGGTTATCGAGGTAGCGAACAGATCTATGGTTGGCTGACCCCACAGGGCCCAAAGTCTGCTGCAAACATTCTTGTGAAGGGTCCACTCTGTGGGGATGACCTGACCCTTCCGGCTGAGGCGATCTGCCATGACATTCATATCGCCCTGAATGAACCTCGTTACCAGCGTGAGCTTTCGATCTTTTAACCAGATGAGGAGGTCCCTTGCGATCTAGAACAACTTCCACGAATGAGTCCCTCCCTGCTTGGAGATGTAAGCCAAGGCTGTGGTGTTGTCAGAGTCCACCTCCACCACCTTGTTAAGCTGGAGGGACTTGAAGTTTATCAAGGTCAGATGAACCGCCAACAGCTCCTTGCAATAGATGTGAAGTGTCCTTAGCTCCTGATTCCATGTTCCCGAGCATTCCTGTCCGTCCAAAGTCGCACCCCAGCCCGTGTCTGATGCGTCAGAGAAGAGACGGCGGTCGGGTTTCTGAACAGCCAAAGGTAGACTTCCTTGAGAAGAAAGCTGTTCTTTCACCACGTGAGAGTAGACCTCCTCTCTTCGGAAACAGGAACTGAGATCGTCTCTAGCGTCATGTCCTTTATCCAGTGAGCCGCTAGATGATACTGAAGGGGGGGAGGTGGGGTCTCCCTAACTCGATGAACAGTGCCAGCGATGAAAGTGTCCCTGTTAGACTCATCCACTACCTGACTGAGCATCGGTTCCTTCTCAGCATGCTCTGGATGCAATCTAGGGCTTAGTATATCTTTGGGGCCAACGGAAAAGCCCGAAAAGCTCGACTCTGAAGATCCATACCCAGGTAGACAATGGTCTGGGATGGGACGAGCTGGGACTCCTCAAAATTGACCAGGAGGCCCAGTTCCTTGGTCAGATCCATAGTCCATCTGAGAATCTCCAGACAGCGACGACTTGTGGGAGCTCTTAAAAGCTAGTCGTCTGACGGAGCCGGACACAAGATCATGGTACTGCTGCACAGTCTGTGAACTGTCAACCATGGGCAAGCGAGGAAGTACAGTGACAACCCGAAGCTGTCTAGACTGTCTGGGTCGTACAGACAACTCCTTATCGGGTTGCTGAGGTTGCCGCACTGCGTCACAACAAGACACTTCTGCTGGTTGTTGAACGTCTTCCCAGTGACACACTGACTCCGTAAACAAAAAATCCTCTAACAAGGACTAAGCTTGGACTGCATGTCTTGCAACACAGCTCAAGGTCTATGGGAGCAGGTGTGGTAACAGACGGGGTTAGCAACTGAAGTGGAACCATTACCCTCCCTGGAAGCATGCTATGCTTAAATAAAAGTCCATAGGAGGCTAAGCAGCTAAAGGCTCCTCTCCAAATGACAGAGTCCTCAAGGGAAAATCAGAAGGAGGGAGAATAGCACTTTCTCATCTACAGGAACCATATCCGAGAAAAGCTAAGTTCTCTCAGTGAGGGTTTCACTGGTGCAAAAGCACCAGACTAGAAGGCAACGTATGAAACTGCTTGACAGTCTAGTGAGTTGGCAACAACCAAAGATGTGTGACTGAGAAGCATGCGGTAAGGTATGCAGAGCATGCTGTATGTAGAGCATGCTGTAAGGTAAGCAGAGCATGTTGCATGGCGTGCGGCTTATGCTGCATGGGATGAGGATTTTTTAAAGAAATCTGAACCTGACACTAATCTAGCTGTCCGAGGATTTACCTGGTGATACATCAGTCTCTTTACCAGCGAGTTTTACCAGATTTCCCCGGGCCACCACGTGACACAATTGGTAGTAATTCATTCAAATTACCCCTAATGAGTCAATATGGATAAATATCAACACAACATCGTGTTCAAAAATAGAAATAAATTTCTACCTCATACTTGGGATCGAACGCTAGCCCCTTCTAATGAAAGGCCAGGTCGAAACCAACCATGCCACGAGAGCCCATTCAAGAGTTGAGGTTCTTGCCTCAAGAGTGGAGGTGGCTGCCGCAAGAGTTGAGGTTGCTGCCTCAAGGATGGTGGAGGTTGCCGCAACGCGAGAGGTTGCTGCATAGCGCTGGTATCTGGCAACTCCCAATGCGGCAGCTCACGCGTGGAGGTAGGTTGAGGAACCTCAACTTCATACGTCTGGCAGGGTGGACTGCGCAGAGGTGGAGTTGAGGTTGCTGCCTCGAGGATGGTGGAGGTTGTCGCACCGCAAGAGGTAGCTGCCTCGAGGATGGAGGAGGTAGTCGCAATGCATTAGGCTCCTACCTCAAGGGTAGAGGAGGTTGCTGCAAAGCATAAGGCTCCTGCCTCAAGAGTTGAGGTGGCGGCTGCGCAGAAAGAGGCTCCTGTCTCACGAGTTGAGGTTCTTGAGGTGCTTGCCTCGAGAGTTGAGGTTCTCGCCTCGAGGAAAGTGGAGGTATCAGCTGCGAGAGCTGAGGTGGCTGCCTCAAGGATGGCAGAGGTTGTCGTACCTCAAGAGGTTGCTGCCTCGAGGATGGTCTTACTGCAAGAAACTCTTGCCTCAAAGGTAGAGGAGGTTGTAAGGCAAAAGACTCCTGTCCCCATTGTTGAGGAGGTTGCCGCGAGGTAAGAGGTTCCTGCCTCAAGGAAGGTGGAGGTTGCTGCACAACGCTGGTATCTGGCAACTCCCAACGCGGTAGCTCACGCATGGAGGTAGCTTGAGGAACCTCAACTTCGTACGTCTGGCAGACTGGACTGCGTAGAGGAGGAGGAGCGCTCGCAGGAGGAGGTGTGTTAACCTTCTCTGCCTGAAACTCCTGCATCAACACCGCAAGCTGAGACTGCATGTCAGCAGCAAAGACCACTAGAGTTTAAGAAAGACAACAACAAACGGAGCTACTGTCCGTTGAGACTGAGGGTCTAAAACAGCTGGTGCGGCAACAGACGGAGTTACTGTCTGTTGCGATACCACCTTGCCTCTCTGGGAGGTGTGCAGTTGTCGTACTGCAGCAAGTCCGAACTGACCCAGTGCTAATGGCACCACCTAGGAGTTGGACTTGCGCGGAAGGGACCGACTTGCACTTAAAAGCTGCAAGATTTGGTCCATGGTTTCTGCGAGAAACCTCTTCCGCAGACGAGGAATAAATGGGCTCTCTCGTCTTAGTGTGGGTGGGGTGATCACGTCGGCTACGTGAGTAGGATACACCCGAAACCACGGAGGGAAACGTCTGTTCGTCGATCAAGGCCTGCTGAACCCATAAGTCCTTCGACATTACTTCTCCCCTGGGCTTGGGAGCTTGTAAGAGGTCCCAGACTAGGCGAACAACTGGCACGAACAGACGAACCCTCGAACGCAACACTGTAACACTTTGCGCTTATCACTTTATCACTTTTGATTTTCTGTTTGCACTTATTTCACTGAACTCGAAACTTTAAGTGGTTTGTACCTGAAACACGCAATTCTATCCTTCATTAAAAGTTAGTAATTGCGAAAACAGTATTACAATGTAACAGAAAAACATAATGAAAGATAAATAATTCAGTGGCTGGAAAAGAGATTAAACACTAGATCAAATAAACTACGTTTAAAATCTCTCACCGCATAAAGTCTGAGAACAAGAATAAAACTCTAGAAACGTTTACCTTCTTCTCCTAAAGAGACTAGGGAGAAGAACAAAAACGATAACAACGTTACCCGCTTGAACGAAACGTTTATCCTCCTCTCTCTCCCTCCGTCTCTAACTCTCTCTCTCTCTCTCTCGACTTAGCACCTGAGAGAAGAGCCCAATTATATATATCGTTAAAACATATTATTGTTAAAGGAAAAAAACTGAAAGGTTTCCCAAATAAAAAGTTCCTTTATTAGAATAGAACCATTTAAGCTAAGAAAGAATGAACAAAACGCTAGAATCGGTTTACTCTTACTGCAACGTGACACCGTGATAGACTCTCTCTCTATTGTAACGATAGAGCGCAAGTTGAACGTTCTGAACGTCAACAACTGCAGAGACAAAACAAAACGTTAGTTCAACTTTGAAAACAGTACGAGACTATCAAAGAAATTCTTTCAAAAACATTATAATAGCATAATATGTTAACAGGTAAAAACGAAATGACGGGCTCAAAGTTAATTAACTTTGGTTCCAAGAAAAGACCGCCTACTATTAGGAAAGGTCGAATATAAACAAATATAAAAATTAATTTAAATAAGTTTATAATAAAAGGAAGTTAATCAAAGAGGCCTATAAAAGGCGGAGAGATATAAAATAATTCTATAACTTTGTTAAGCAAAATTAAGAGAGTCTATACTCTCTTCGACACCAACACTTCCGTCTAAGGGAAGGGTCGGCCATTTAAAAGTGAAAGAGAGTTCATACTCTCTTCGAACCAAAATTAAATCAACAATTAAATCAAATTAATTCCAAAAACTTGCTAAGCTAATGAAATAGCTTCCTGAATAGCGAAGGCTAAACTCTAGAGCAAATACATCACCAAATCGTGAGCAATAACTCCAGAATCAACAGCGTATCCATGTAGGTCTAGCCGGAGGCACGACAGAGGAAAAATTGAGGTGGTGTTGACAAGAAGTACTAAGAGTACCTGACCACAGATGGCGCTGTGGTGTTCACCCCCACCTGTATAGCGATCGCTGGCGTATCCCGACCGTAGATTTCTGTCGGCAACAGAGTTGACAGCTACATGATTATCGGGTAAGATTAATATTGAAAAATTCAAGGTCAGAAATGGATAAAACACATAATAACGAGTATGAAAAATATATGGTTTATGTAAATGACTACAAATTAATTTATCCTACATTTACCCATTACATCTTTAAGTTTTGACAAATCCTCCTATAAATACTCACTGTTAGTTTACTATGATGGGGACGAACCAAACACACAAATGGTTAGAAATTGTTGACGGCAGATCAATTTGTAACTCAGACTTGAGTGTATTCTCTGTACAACTCTCACTTATCAAGCCAAGCTATTTGCTTTTCTGCTTCAATTCTTTAAATTCAATATTTTGGTCGCCAAATTAAACAGGTAAAATTACAGAATGGTACAATAAACAGTGTGTAGAAAATAACACTTGTTTTTAGTGTTTTGAAAATTTTTTATCATGATCCCTATAAAAAATCCGTAGTTTTTTATTTATTAGATCGACTACCGTAACTGAAAAGCAATGACTTTGCGCTAGGTATCATCATCAATTAATTTTGAAACACCTTAGAATAGTTATTCAAATTACCTTTTTCAAACTTTGTTTCCAATAGTCAGTCATAAAAAACCAGTTATCGTAATAAAAATAAACAGTTACCATAATAAAAACCAAGTAACAGTAATGAAATACTGTCAAAACAATGGAGCTTTTGTTTTCCAGAATTTCTGGACGCATAAAAAATGAGGTTTCCATCCCATTTTCTATAGAGTCCTTCGTAGCAGTGTTTATCGTATTATAAATACTTCCTTACTTCATTGAGCTCATCACTTATAAGATTTTGCTCTGCCATATGCTCGTTAAGCTCGCGATTAAACATCATATCACTGCTCCTATTTTCTGGCAAGCGGAACATGTTTCGCTAGGCTCGTTAACCCCATGGGATATTATTTCAGCATTAATTATAAAAATTCAAACAGGCTAATGCACACTTAACAAAGGTGTGAGTTGTAGCTTCACCCTCCAGCTTCTGTTCAAACATGGAACTGGCTTTCATTTCCAATGATCAGAGTAAATACATCAAACACACATTTCTACCCTAACCTTTTGTTATCAAAATAATCAATAGAAAAAAAGAGCTATGATTATAATGTATATTCCAATGTTGAAAACAAATAACTAAGAGGTATAGAAAATAAAACGTTGGACCCTTTACTCTGTTCGAACAGTAACTTACGACAGAAGCACCACCTAGCAGTGTTTTTCTGAACTACCGGGTGGAAGGAGGCTCCTATGGTAAGTGCTATGACAGCAAAACGGGTATTTTTTTTATAAAATCTGTAACTTCCTTAATAAATGTTTGCGCCAGTAGTATATGCGATTCAAAATAGTGTATTTGTAAAGATATATTCAATTATGCAAGTTTCAATGCTCTAACTAATATTGCATCATTTTATAATTGAACCATTAAACATAACAAAACAAATGTTTCCATAATGATAAAACTGTTATTCTGTTAAACCGGGAGCCTTTGTATATCAGCGGCCAGTTCCTCGCGTGTTCTTTAAAAATGGACATCAACAAACTTAACCTTTCCCCCCTAACCCAACCTACAAGCCGTGTCCTTACCTACTTAACTAACGGGAAGGGGGGGGACTAACGCCCCCTGCGACCCCCCTTACAATGCCGTATTCTAAGTTAGACATACTAATACATACAGGTGGCCGCTAACATACATACACCCCAAAAACTGCTAAAATTCACCATTTAAAATCAATAGCTTCAGAATGCAGACAGTTATTGATCATGAAATCAGAAAAATACGTCAATGCTGAAATATGGACAGGATAAAGGAAACAAGAATGACTAAATACAGATCTTCCATAGCAAAAACAGCAAAAATTGAACAGTTTATTTGTAAAATTATCAATATGTATTGTAATGCCCCTAGAGCATAAGATTGACCAGTCTAACCTTAAGTACAAGACGAGTTAAGACAAATCGGTAAAGTTTAACGAGAGCGACAACAACCGACCCGTAGAATGTCAACAAATAAATGAAAAATATAGTTAGTATAGGATATAGATAAGTAGTGTATTTTTTCATCGGTTTATTATACATCCAAGAATGTATAGAGAAGAAAAGGGTTGTTTTACCATTTTAAACTGTTTCCCCAGTATGTTTTCCCCACCCAATACCCCAAATTCCCACTGGGGGTCCCCCATTTTCAGTGGATATAGATAGATATATATATAATTCTGAAACTCTTCATTTCCAACAAGAACGAGTGTCATTTTCGAAGAAAAGTAGTTTTTTCCCTAGGTTACATTACCCTGTAATAAAGTACAATAATACCAAACGGGTTAAGACAAGTCTAGCCTGCCATAGCTTAGAATTCTCGAATGATCTTACTATCTTTACCACAGCTACTTAAAATACTTGTTCTGCATCATCCTGGCAAAATATCAAACTAAACTCTCTTTATTGATGCAAACATCTTTCAGATAAAACAGAAAAATAATTAATAAACATTACCGAAATCACCATCTGCTTAGTTTCCAGAATTTAGTAATAGTAGTAGTACTTGGAATTTTCTTTAAATCCGCTCACTCATCACTTCTGTTATGATTGTTTTCATTAATGTTTCATAAAGTCCGACCTATTATCAATATCATCTATAAGTAAATGAAATATAAGTAATAAGAAATCTGTCAATTTCTCCCCATCTCTCTGGAATGAAATTACAATAACCAAATTATGATTTAATTCATGTTTTCCATCTGGGTTTTATAAGTCAAAGCCAAAGAGTACACAAGCATTTGTTATTCTTGATATTGCAATTTTAAAGTTATGTTGGACAACTATTCAAGTGCAGCCAAGATTTACTTCTACCGTAGGATCTAGAGCTTTCAAATATGCGGTCCCAAGACTATACAGTATAATAAAAGCTCCCACTAGTTGTCTGAAGGACTGAAGATATTAAGGTCTTCAAGAAGTTGAAGAATTTCCTGTTTTTGTAAGTGCTTCGATAATGTCGCTTTAACAATCAACGTTAATTACTTCATTTGATACTCTAAGTACGGAGTGGTAGAAGAGACTCTTTAACCATGGTAAGCACCTCTTCTAGGAGATGTACACTCCAAATCATACCATTATTCTCTAGTCTTGGGTAGTGTCATAGCCTCTGTACAGTACCATGTCCTTCCACTGTCTTGGGGTAGAGTTCCCTCGCTTGAGAGTAGCCTACACTCGGACACGTTGCTCCATCGTATTTTTCTTCCTCTTGTGTGTGAGGGTTTTTTTTTAAGTTTTAATTGTTTATATACGAGATATTTAATGTTTAATGTTGTTAATGTTATTAAAACATTCTATTTTGATTGTTTATTACTTTGCTTGTAGTTATTCATTTCCTTCTTTTCTTTTAAACATTTCGTTTTGATTGTTTACTTTACTTGTGGTTATTCATTTCCTTCTAAAAAAAAAAAACATTTCGTTTTGATTGTTTACTTTACTTTTAGTTATTCATTTCCTTCTTTTCTTTCCTCGCTGGGCTATTTTTTCCTGTTGAAGCCCTTGGGCTTACAGCATCTTGGGCTTACAGCACCTTGCTTTTCCAATTAAGGTTATAGCTAACGCTTGCAGATAATAATAATAATAATAATAATAATAATAATAATAATAATAATAATAACAAAAGAAATTAATCAGGATTAATTTTCTTCACAGATAAACCAAAACAGATTCTAAATGAAGCCATTAGTGTCATTAAAGAAATTAAAAGAATTAATTAAAACGAACTTCATGTTATTAACTACTCAGTTATAAATAGTTCTGGATTATCACCAGTGTTAGGAGACGAAATGCAAGGTTATTATTATTATTATTATTATTATTATTATTATTATTATTATTATTATTATTATTATTATTATTATTATTATTTAAGTTCTTCATTCCATCAGATGAAACACTTAATATTGGTGATTGGGCATGTTAGATTATACATTTCATGTGCCTTACTAAATTCCTAACTACGTTCCCTGTGTGACAGGGCCAGAAAAAAATGCCCTTGCTTTAGGTCCTGTTTTCCCAGATCATATCACACAGGGAAACTCTATGGACTACAAATCCTACAAGATATGTAATTTGTCGTATCCATTCTTCCATATTTAAAGTATCCCGCAGCATATTCTACGGTAATTGTCAAATCCACATTATCAAAGCACTTAGAAAACATGAAATACTCCAGTTTCATCTTAAAAACAATAATATCTTTAGCCTTTTGGATGTCTAGTCGGTGCTTGATATATAGCCTTGGGGTTGCATATTTGAAAGTTTTATAGCCTACAGTAGACATAGGCTTACACGTTGTCTCTCATAATTTGAAACCATCTGGGCTATTCTCGTGTCGACACGATTTGATGGCTGCACGATGCGTTATTAATTATAATAATAAGAATAGGGAAGTGGGGAATATGGGGAAAGGAAGAGTACCCCTGGATACAATCCAGTTTATAGGTCAAAGGCTGGTACTCGGGATGGGAAAGATTAAGGAAATAGGGAGAAAGAGAAGTACAGGAGAAGAATTAAAGAGAGGGGCAGACCCTCTTGCGATATTAGGGGATTGGTATTATCATTTCAAGTCACGATGCGTTGCAATCCTCTTAAACATTTTGGACATCAGGTTCTGATAACTTGATGAGGTATTGCACACATCTTATACTCTATTATAACTAAAATTGATGTCCAGTATAATTCAGTTAATAGGGGTAAAACTTTCTCGTGCCGGGACACCTTTTATGTCTTGCTCCACTGTGTATAATGTTTTGTAATTTCTTAAATTGTATTTTGTGTAGATTGTAACCGATGGAGTACATTAGTCAATCTTGGAATTAACACGGCTAATCATAAGTTTCTTTACAGTATATTCATCCAGTTACTTCTTTACAAAAGTAATGTTTCTAATGTGACATCCAGTGATTCTTACTACAGTATTTATTTGAGTACTGAGAGATAAATTAGTAAATTGATACACCTAGTATAATCCATTTAGCATAAGAGTAATCATTTCTTGGGGTGGGACACCTTATAGGCCTACCAATCTTGCTCCTCAGTTTTTTTTTTTTTTTTTTTTTTTTTTTTGTAATTTCTTTGGTTGCACTTTGGGTAGATTGTAACAGATATAGTTACAGTACCCGATCCTGGTTATAGCTAAATTAATCACAAGTTTATTTACAGAATATTGATCCCCTCTCCCTTGGGTTTTCAACGTTTTGACTACCAGATTCTTGTTGTAATGCATTAATGTAGTCTTCCTTTGCAAGAATGATGCTTTCCTTTGAAAACACAGCATTGCATAATAAGCAACTTCATTCGATTGAATTTTGTGTGTTTTCCACAATTAGTCTATAACTGGTGACTTGTTTAGGCTTCTGGGTTGGGGACGATATAATTTAGGAACCAATTCTTTTAATAGGCCGCTATTTGGTATCACTCTAATAATGACCTTACATATCCAAAAGGAGGTTACTGGCAAATTTCTTTATTATTTTAGCTCTCTGTTTTCTCAGAAAGACAGTAATAGTTTTTTCTCAAGGGGTTTTGTATTAATCACTGTGTGATATATGTTGATTATTCGTTCGTTCGTTCGTTCAGGTTGCTGTTATGGTAATTGAATGAGTTGCACAATTATTTCAAAATTATATTCTAATAAAATACCTAAGTTTTCAACACACGCAGTTCACTTATGAATTATTTTTTTCATGGTTCTTTTAAGTAAATCTATAATTCTAGAGACTTAAGATTACATTTTGACGATTGTTTGGTGTGTAGAACGTTCCTAAAATTCTTGCCACAAAGGGCAAACGGCAAATTGTCAATAGGTCTAGTTGTGGGTCTTGCACCGAGTGTTATCTTGCGATTAGTGCATTGTAATTTGTATTAGTGTATTGTTTTTGGCAATTTTGCATTAATTGCATCTTCTGTCGCGCGTTGGAGCGTCTCCGTAATAGTTTAGGTAATAAGTTACATATTTATGATTATTTAAGTCTAAACACTTGAAGGTAAGGTAGTGTAGGCCTATTGTTTGGTACTGGTAAATATTACTGAGTTCTGCCTTTGGATAGGTTTACACCTTGATTTTGAATAGTTCTTATTATTCATACGGAGGGAATATCATCCATTTCATCCAGTAAATAAATTTCAATATCACCCCGTAGTTAACCAGCAATATCAATAAATAATGTGTACATTGTAGGTCAGGTTATGTGTCATGGCTCAGGTTGGGCAAAGCTTCTGCGTCGTCAGGTACTGCTAGGGAGAACCGTGGGAGCCTTTGAAACTGGTTGGTAGGCCTACAGACCAGGTGTAAAATTTCAAATGTTAAAATAGAGCAACCACATTTGAAAAGGGAAACAAACATAAAACCACCACCTAACCCAAGGTTTCCCACCTAACCTAACCTAGGAGCCATATCCTTTCCTACATATTTCATATCATTTTAAGGGCTTTTCTGGTCCTATATAGCAGGGGAACCCCACTCTCTACAGGATATCTATTGTCATTTTAACATGTTCGTTCAAAAGCATTCAGCCTTTCACTCTACATATTGCTCGTTTATTGTCAAATCCACACTATCGAAGCACTTAGAGAGCAAGAAAGTCTTAAGTTTCCTCTTGAAAGCCTTAATATCTAAAGTCTTTAGAATATCTAGTGGGAGGTTATTGTTAGCTACCAGGGGAGCGTATTAGTCCCTTAGACCGCTGTATCCTTAGCGTACCCTAAGATTAAAACTTAACTCTGTGTTGGCTTCCCAACCGGCTTTACTCTGGCAAGGTCACAGTAAATCTTAATATTTCATAAGTCATAAAACTAGCTTTATAATATCGTATTTCTAGACAAAGATCAACAACATTTTCCCCTTTAAAGAAAATCTGTTTAACAATTAATAAGAAAGTTTGCGCCTGTTCCAACCAACTACATACACCTTAAACCCTGTAATTTGATTTAATTGACAGTGTTAGGTTAGTTAGTTTGGTCCAAGAGTGCCAAAGCCATTCTGGCTAGGTAATGACTAAATGTTCTAGGTTAGGCAAGGTCAAGTTAAGATGTATTATTTTAACTGTGCTTGCCATATTTTCCTGTTTCATACTTATTTGTACTAGAGTTTTACCAATGACAAACATGAATGATGTAATTAATCTAATAGTGATGGTATAATTTATGGAAATTGGTCATTTCTAACTGGTGCTGTACCTTGAAACTCTGGTCTCCCATTGATGTTCCCTATTGTCGAACAACATAGTGGTATGTTATTTAACCTTATTTTGGTGGTTAGTTGTATGAGTTTACATACTGTTTTCTGTATATCAATGCTTATTTCATTATTTAGTAATTTAAAATTAATTTTTATTCCATTATTTTGTAAATTCATCACATGGAGCTCACCTGGAAAGTTGCCATTTTTTTCTGAGTGAATATAATGGGGAACTGAATAATAATTGGAGTTATCTCCCCTATATAAGAAAGAGCAAGTTTGTGGATATATAGTTCTCAGCGGTATTGTCAGACGTATAACTACTTAGTCTCTCCCTGTCCCTCTTGTAGGGGATGGAAAGTAGTCATACCCTGGGGAGAGGGGTTGTAATTAGGAATAGGATTGGGCCTAGGAAGGGTTGAATCTCTGCGTGTGCATATCTATCAAAATATTTAGCCGTCATTTTGGATGAGTTGCACATATTAGTCTACAAATAAAGACGAGATGAGTAGGCCTACTCCTATTCCAAGCTCATTTTTGACGTCTGGAAAGGTGATGGTAGTTTGTTGCTCATGAGGTATTCTCAAGCTCTTGTGGGAGCTTTTTTTTATGGTTTTCCTTTACATTATGTATAGTAATCGATGCCTTTTAGTTCAGAAACTATTATTAAAGCTTCCTAAATTTTCATGTCAAAAGTTCCCAGATGTTTTCATACTACTGCACAGCAATTATTTTACAGCACTGTCTTTAGTTACTCATTGGCTGTCATGAGGGTAAAGGTGCCTATGGTAGCTACAATCATTGCAATAGCTTCGTGATTGAAATAAATTGACAAGGTATTCAGTGACCACTAAGAAGATATTCATTCCATTGGCAGGTGGTTCCTCTGCCCAAACAATACATTTGTTGAATAATAAATATGCAGATATCCTTGTCAACAAACTCATCTGTACCTTCGATCAGTATTTCTCAAGTGTACTCTAAGGAATATATTAATTTGCAATGGTAAAGGGGAAAGAGGGACTGTCCCTTATTCCAGGTAAAGCATAATAGGCAAGGTGAGTTTACGAGGGAATTTATCTTTAGTGTATGGTATAGCATCCTTGGTTAGGTTACTTGGGGGAAGTCCTGTTGGAGCAAAGACCCATGGTCATATGATCTGATTTACTAGGTTGGGTTGAAGTGCATCGATATATTCTCTTGTGATTTCATGCCTGCTAGGTCAGCAAACGGGCTGACATATTAGATTAAGTTAAGTTACAATGCGTCACTAAAATTATCCTTGCTGCAATTTTGTGGTGTGTAGGTATGTTCTAGATTATTGCCAGTGATGTAAGCTACGTATACAATGCACAGCATTTTATTTCTACAAAACTCCCCAGATGTTCATACTGTATTGCTTCTCTGATGAAGCTGTTTAGATTTCGATGCCTCCCACAAAATAAAGATATCCTTTTTTCTTTCCTTTCAAAATGCCTCCACTTCTAGCATTCATCAAGCGCTCTGGCAGTCGATAGCAACAATCTAGGTGATGATAAGCCACCGTTTATTTTGCTTTTTTCGTTATGCATCTAATGTTAGCACTTCTAAATTGAGTTATATCCTTTGTGATTTTAAATATTTCCTCATTTATTGTGATATCATGTGCTGTAGGAAAATTGCTATGAATGTTGGTGAGGTGGGTCAAGGATGAATTAATAAAATAATTAATAAGATATTCTGTAATTGCTAATTTTTCCCAGCCTTGTTAAATGTTACATCAAGGATTGTTTTGTTTTTTGTACAGAGAAAGGTTGTTCACTTACAAATTCTCTTTTTGAGTTATGTTCACCTGATAACGGAGTCGTTTGATTGTTCAAATGTTAAGTAGGTTAATTTTTAATACATTAGAGACCTTTACTGTTTTGCTTTAGGTTTAGTTTAAGGAAAAATCTAGAGAAGACTAAGAATGCTAAGCAAACTTCCTAATAGTTCTGGAGGCGAGTTTGTGTCCATCTCAGATGAATGAAGTTACAGTATCTATGTTTTTATTGTTGTACATATTAAGTACTTCTAAAAAGGTTTGTGTATCAGCCCAGATCCCTTTACATTTCTCTACAGACCCCCTCCACTTAAGTTTGGACTTGATCCCCATGAAGTAAATCTTAGAAAATCTTATTTGTTTTGACAAATACAAACTATCATTCTTTACAATGAGTAACTAAGTGTAGCTGGGTGTTTGTAGCCATAGTCACACTCGTACTCTACCGCTTTTGATATGGCTGTCGGAGAGAGTGGACATGCATTGCTCCTCCGTCGTGGGTTTAACCGGTATATCAAACTTTTTATCTTGTTATTTTTAGGTGTGTTTGCACTGTTTTTGAGAGGAAGCAGCATGTGGACTTGCTTCGTACTGATGGTCACCTTTGTGACATATTCCTTTCCCCACTGGAGACAGATTTTCACCAGCTTTGTCCTTTGTGCACAGGACACTCCTACACAGCAGCGTCTTCATGCGACGAGTGTTCAGAGTTGCTATCATCTCAGTGGGAGTGGTTTGGCCGCGGGAGGAATAAGATGTCTAAAAGGGATTCTTCGCCCCAGAGTTCTGCTTCTCTGCCATGAAGGCCAAGAAACCCCTTCATGCCTCTGTCTGCTCAACCTCTTCTGGAGTTTGGTTAGACAAGAGGGATGTGCCTTTGAGTCCTAGGTGACTCATTGGCCTGCAGGACCCCGTTGCTTCACCTGGAGAAGCAATTAAACCCTCTAAAGGGAAGTCTGCTCATGTTACTCTTCATGAGCTCTAGCCTTTGTTGGAAAACCCGGGTTCTCCTTCGAAGGACAGACTGTTAGAGGCGTTAAAATGCAGTGCATAGCAGGAACCTCCACCTCCTCAGAGGTAGGCCTAGGCCTTTCTTCATCCAGAGCTGAGTGAAAGGACACCCTTCCTCTGGCCTTTCACTTTTTCTGCATCCACAGCTCCTCTCCCATCTGAGGTCCTGCAGATTGTTCTCCTTTGGGGTAACAATCTCGTTTGCACGTGTTGAACCCACTCAGCTGTAGGATCTCCCAAGAGTGTCTATTGTCCCTGGGAGAGATCCCGGCAGACACCCTGTGGCGGGATGTTGCAAAAACAACCCCCACACCCTTGAATCTTACTTACTTACAATGGTCTCCACAAAACAAACTTTCCCCTTACGTTATCAGCAGCGGGACTCTTGGACAAAAGGACGACAATCAAAACAAAACATATCCTTAACACTATATTTCTTACAAACTAAACTAATTCATAAACCATCCACATTCAAAATAAATACTTTAAACCAATCAAAACTTAACACTTTAAACTAATCAAAATTTAACACTTTAAACTAAATATATAATTAACAAAAAAACCTTTCCGCAATCTAATAAATCCTAACGAAACTTAAAACTAACCGCAACCCAAACATGAAAACACAAAACACATATATTACGAGTTCAACACCAAAATTTGTATGTTCATATATATTATTTGCAACACAGTCGTTCACAAACTGCCGAACTGTCTTTCACGGCACAACCCTCAATCTGTGATTAACAGGTTAAACTGTATGGCAAGTTGCCACCACTGCCTCCCTAATCGGGGTCGTAATCATCATCGTCATCATCCTTATCATCATTATCATCATCAATAGCAGCAATCGAAGTAAACAGGCCAGGTCATCGACAATCGTTAATCCAAAAAAAAACAGTCTAAATATGATCAGTTCCAGGCCAGGTCATCAACAGTAATCCACTTTCTAGAAATTTAGTCACTCCAAAGGAGTTAGCCTCACCAAAGGAGGAATCGCAGCCTGCCAAAATAAAAAAGAAAAACACTTACGAACACTTCTAGCTAACTGAACTATCGCACTATAATCAAAGATAAATAATAAATTGTTCCTATCATTCACAATCACGACAAGCAAAGATAAACAAAACTGTACTTACTCAGAAAATCAAAAACACTTCCACGCTGGTCAAAAAATAATAATGATATAATCCAGCTCTCACACAACTGCCTTAAGCTGCAGTCAAATAAAAAAGCATTCGCTCCGAAACATTCACCACTGTCGTAACCTTACTAAAAATGTAAACAAACAATCTCATTTGTACCAACAGTCTTTCTCACCACAAACGATCGTTAACCTAACTACTTTCGCTCGCTAACACAATATCTCTCTCTCTCTCTCTCTCTCTCTCTCTCTCTCTCTCTCTCTCTCTCTCTCTCTCTCTCTCTCACACACAGGATTTGGCAAAACAAAAATAAAAATAAAGCAAAAATAAATCCTCCACAACCCCTGTGTTTGCTATTGGTTTGACATGCTCGAGTGCACTCCTCCTTGAGCTTTTCGTAAGTGTAATCACGGCTCTTCGGAGCGGGCAGGGGTTTCCCCCCATCCTCCTCCTGTACTCCATTGGACACCCCCATTATACAACAACAACATACAAGAACCCCTGAAACGCCTTGCTTACCATCAGCAGGTCGTGCTCAAGAGGAGCTTGGCCCAGACCCAGCCTCTTCCATGCCCTTCTCAACACCCTTGGCCTTTTAAGAACATGATTGAGGTCTACACTCCCAATTCCACCTTCTCAAGGTCCCCCCCTACCACTGGTGACTCGTGTAATGAGACTTGACGACAAGCAAGAAGCTACGGCGAACATGATCTCATAGTTCACTCTCACTATTTGAACACCTCACGAGTGAGACTTAACGTCTCGCACCTAATGTGCTCAAAGGCGAGCTCCCCCCATCCCCCCACTCCAAAACATCCACTCCCTAGAATCCCAA
>NC_090726.1:31404420-31406920 GCF_036898095.1 Palaemon carinicauda | reverse complement strand
TAAACTTCTTTAAGTAAAGAAAAAAAAAATTGGTAATATTCCTTCCAGCGCTATCAAAGTCTGCCGAAAAATTTGTTTTTAACCCCGGTAAAATGATCCTTCCAGTGGGCCTGTAGGATACAATCTAATTGTAATGAATATAACAAAAACATCATTAACAATGGACACAGATCTAGACATGTAAACATGTATTTCACCATTAACATCAAAGAATTATAACAGGTTGGAGGCTAGATTGTTGACCTAATTCACAGATTTTGAATTGATTGTTGACTGTTACTCATGTTGCTTTCACGGACTGTGAGTATAGACCTACCTTTTCCAGCATTCGTAGGGTTTTGTTCAGACACTTTTTACTTTTCCCTAAGTTATTTAATGTGCCTACGGCGTTGCTTTCCTTAACATAATTCTGTAAAAGCCCAATTTAGAGGTATTTGACACTGAATACTGAGATTAGTGACTTACTTCCTCATAGAACTGCACTTCAATGATTCTGAATGTAACCATATTTGGTCTTATAAAGATTACTAAGCCTTCTGTTTCACATAGCTGGAAAACATTGTACTCCAATGCTACGAAATGAGGTCTTGTTAGTGAGGCTTCCATTAAATGGTATAGTATAGAGAGATGACTGTATTGCATCATGCTACATATTTTTATTTCCACCATAGTCGGGATGTCTGCATCCTCTTAGGGTCATAATTGAAATGGTAGCTGTTTTTGCATTTCAATGACAGTAATTTTAACCATAAGGTATCGTATTTGATTATCTTCTATACATTTCATTTCAAGGGGAACATCCATTATTGCCGATAATATTTGCACCAAAAGAACTGAAGTGAAATAATGATTTCTCTCTCTCTCTCTCTCTCTCTCTCTCTCTCTCTCTCTCTCTCTCTCTCTCTCTCTCTCTCTCTCTCTCTCTCTCTCGTAAACAATGAAATCGGAAGTTACCCACAATTGTTTGTAACGTTTTCTTTCTCTCATATAAGTCTTGTCTTCACAGAAAACGTAAAGATCCAAATGATAGGGGAGTCATGTCACGGCAGTGGTCATGTCCATGTACAGTTCTTGATTATTATTATTATTATTATTATTATTATTATTATTATTATTATTATTATTATTATTATTATTATTATTATTAGGTAAGCTACAACCCTACTTGGAAAAGCAGAATGCTATAATCCCAAGGGCTCCAACTTGGAAAATAGCCCAGTGAAGGAAGGAAATAAGGAAATAGAAAAACTATATGTGAAGTAATGAACAATTAAAATAGAATAGTACAGGAACAGTATGGCATTGGACTAATACCTAATATACATAAAGTTACAAAATTCCAGATTTTGTTATTCCATCACTAGATGATCAATGTTTAGTTCTTCTTAATTCAATACTTAGCCATCTGAAAAGCTATTTGCAAATTTGTTGGAATGGACTTGAAGAGATGTTAGATATGGAAGGTTGCACACACACACACACACACACACACACACACACACACACACACACACACACACACATACACACACAACACACACACACACACACACACACACACACACACACCTGGTATTGGCGTAACATTTTTTTAGAAATTTTTTTTTTTTATCATAATATTTCACAACGAAAAATACAGATCTTATAGGTTATTATTTGATTCTTAGAGTATGTTATAAAATTTTTCTTTAATGGAATAATGGTGTACTCAGAGAATTTAGATTAAATCTGTGTTCCGTAATATTGTGGTCCCTCGTAATTCAGAACTTAGTATTCCCAATATCCTAGGACTCGGTGTTGGCTAAATATACATCTGTACCCTATCCCCTATCCCCTGAAACACACACACACACACACACACACACACACATATATATATATATATATATATATATATATATATATATATTATATATATATATATATACGTGTATATATATGTATATATATATATATATATATATATATATATATATATATATACGTGTATATATATATGTATATATATATACACATATACATATATATATATATATATATATATATATATATATATATATATATATATATATATACATATGCATGCATACATACAGTATATATATGTTTATATATATACACATATACATGCATACATACAGTATTTATATATGTATATATATACATACACATACATACATATATACAGTATATATATATATATATATATATATATATATATATAATGCCATTTATGTTAGAGAATAATTGAAATTGCTCTAATGGAAGCAAATGTTATCATGAAAAATAGTACATCCTTTTATCAACGTATTTATCCACTTATGTCTTACTTAATGACGCAATTGCAGTAATACCCCCTCCCTGCATTTTCCCATTGTGTTGAATGGACTCCCTGGAGCCCTGCCAAGTGACATAGATTCTTATCACTCCGACTGTAAACTTCCATGAAATGGAAATATTCTGAAACCGAAAGTCTTGTGTATGATGTTTGCTTCATAAA
>NC_090726.1:31376920-31389420 GCF_036898095.1 Palaemon carinicauda | reverse complement strand
TCCTCCTTCTCTTTCTGCTGTTGCCTCATTTTTTTTTTTTTTTACTTTTCTCGTTTTTAATTTTTTCCTTTTTTTTTTATTGCTGCCTCACTTGCTTCTCTCCCTTCTTCTTGTCCTCTTGCTGCTGCTGCTGGCTTTTTTTTTTGGGGGGGGGGATGCCTCACTTGCTCCTCCTCCTCCTCCTCCTTCTCTTGCTGCTGCCTTTTTTTTTTTTTTTTTTTTTTTTTTTATGCTGCTTCACTTGCTTCTCCTCTTCCTCTTTCTCCTGCTGCTGCTGCTGCCTCCATTTTTCATTTTCTCTTTTTTTTTTTTTTTGCTGCCTCACTTGTTTCTCCTCTTTCTCCTCTTGCTGCTGCTGCTGCTGTCTCCGTTTTTTTTTTATTATCTCTCTTTTTTGCTGCCTCAGTTGTTCTTCCTCCTTCTCCATCTCCATTTGCTGCTGCAGCTGCTGCCTCCGTTTTTATTTTATTTATTTATTTTTTTTTTTGCTGCCTCAGTTGTTCTTCCTCCTTCTCCATCTCCTTTTGCTGCTGCAGCTGCTGCCTCCATTTTTATTTTATTTTCTCTCTTTTTTTTTTTTTGCTGCCTCAGTTGTTCTTCCTCCTTCTCCATCTCCATTTGCTGCTGCAGCTGCTGCCTCCGTTTTTATTTTATTTATTTATTTTTTTTTTGCTGCCTCAGTTGTTCTTCCTCCTTCTCCATCTCCTTTTGCTGCTGCAGCTGCTGCCTCCATTTTTATTTTATTTTCTCTCTTTTTTTTTTTTGCTGCCTCAGTTGTTCTTCCTCCTTCTCCATCTCCATTTGCTGCTGCAGCTGCTGCCTCCGTTTTTATTTTATTTATTTATTTTTTTTTTTGCTGCCTCAGTTGTTCTTCCTCCTTCTCCATCTCCTTTTGCTGCTGCAGCTGCTGCCTCCATTTTTATTTTATTTTCTCTTTTTTTTTTTTGCTGCCTCAGTTGTTCTTCCTCCTTCTCCATCTCCATTTGCTGCTGCAGCTGCTGCCTCCGTTTTTACTTTATTTATTTATTTTTTTTTTTGCTGCCTCAGTTGTTCTTCCTCCTTCTCCATCTCCTTTTGCTGCTGCAGCTGCTGCCTCCATTTTTATTTTATTTTCTCTCTTTTTTTTTTTTTTGCTGCCTCAGTTGTTCTTCCTCCTTCTCCATCTCCATTTGCTGCTGCAGCTGCTGCCTCCGTTTTTATTTTATTTATTTTTTTTTTTTTTGCTGCCTCAGTTGTTCTTCCTCCTTCTCCATCTCCTTTTGCTGCTGCAGCTGCTGCCTCCATTTTTATTTTATTTTCTCTCTTTTTTTTTTTTTGCTGCCTCAGTTGTTCTTCCTCCTTCTCCATCTCCATTTGCTGCTGCAGCTGCTGCCTCCGTTTTTACTTTATTTATTTATTTTTTTTTTGCTGCCTCAGTTGTTCTTCCTCCTTCTCCATCTCCTTTTGCTGCTGCAGCTGCTGCCTCCATTTTTATTTTATTTTCTCTTTTTTTTTTTTTGCTGCCTCAGTTGTTCTTCCTCCTTCTCCATCTCCATTTGCTGCTGCAGCTGCTGCCTCCGTTTTTATTTTATTTATTTATTTTTTTTTTTTGCTGCCTCAGTTGTTCTTCCTCCTTCTCCATCTCCTTTTGCTGCTGCAGCTGCTGCCTCCATTTTTATTTTATTTTCTCTCTTTTTTTTTTTTTTGCTGCCTCAGTTGTTCTTCCTCCTTCTCCATCTCCTTTTGCTGCTGCAGCTGCTGCCTCCGTTTTTACTTTATTTATTTTTTTTTTTTTTGCTGCCTCAGTTGTTCTTCCTCCTTCTCCATCTCCTTTTGCTGCTGCAGCTGCTGCCTCCGTTTTTATTTTATTTATTTATTTTTTTTTTTTGCTGCCTCAGTTGTTCTTCCTCCTTCTCCATCTCCTTTTCCTGCTGCAGCTGCTGCCACCATTTTTATTTTATTTTCTCTTTTTTTTTTTTTTTTTTTTTTTTTTTTTTGCTGCCTCAGTTGTTCTGCCTCCTTCTCCATCTCCTTTTGCTGCTGCAGCTGCTGCCTCCATTTTTATTTTATTTTCTCTCTTTTTTTTTTTTTGCTGCCTCAGTTGTTCTTCCTCCTTCTCCATCTCCTTTTCCTGCTGCAGCTGCTGCCTCCATTTTTATTTTATTTTCTCTTTTTTTTTTTTTTTTTTTTTTTTTTTTTGCTGCCTCAGTTGTTCTGCCTCCTTCTCCATCTCCTTTTGCTGCTGCAGCTGCTGCCTCCATTTTTATTTTATTTTCTCTCTTTTTTTTTTTTTGCTGCCTCAGTTGTTCTTCCTCCTTCTCCATCTCCATTTGCTGCTGCAGCTGCTGCCTCCGTTTTTACTTTATTTATTTATTTTTTTTTTTGCTGCCTCAGTTGTTCTTCCTCCTTCTCCATCTCCATTTGCTGCTGCAGCTGCTGCCTCCGTTTTTATTTTATTTATTTATTTTTTTTTTTGCTGCCTCAGTTGTTCTTCCTCCTTCTCCATCTCCTTTTGCTGCTGCAGCTGCTGCCTCCATTTTTATTTTATTTTCTCTTTTTTTTTTTTTTTTTTTTTTTTTTTTTTGCTGCCTCAGTTGTTCTGCCTCCTTCTCCATCTCCTTTTGCTGCTGCAGCTGCTGCCTCCATTTTTATTTTATTTTCTCTTTTTTTTTTTTTTTTTTTTTTTTTTTGCTGCCTCAGTTGTTCTTCCTCCTTCTCCATCTCCTTTTGCTGCTGCAGCTGCTGCCTCCGTTTTTATTTTATTTATTTATTTTTTTTTTTTGCTGCCTCAGTTGTTCTTCCTCCTTCTCCATCTCCTTTTGCTGCTACAGCTGCTGCCTCCATTTTTATTTTATTTTCTCTTTTTTTTTTTTTTTTTTTTTTTTTGCTGCCTCAGTTGTTCTTCCTCCTTCTCCATCTCCATTTGCTGCTGCAGCTGCTGCCTCCGTTTTTATTTTATTTTCTCTTTTTTTTTTTTTTGCTGCCTCAGTTGTTCTTCCTCCTTCTCCATCTCCATTTGCTGCTGCAGCTGCTGCCTCCGTTTTTATTTTATTTATTTATTTTTTTTTTTTGCTGCCTCAGTTGTTCTTCCTCCTTCTCCATCTCCTTTTGCTGCTGCAGCTGCTGCCTCCATTTTTATTTTATTTTCTCTCTTTTTTTTTTTTGCTGCCTCAGTTGTTCTTCCTCCTTCTCCATCTCCTTTTGCTGCTGCAGCTGCTGCCTCCATTTTTATTTTATTTTCTCTTTTTTTTTTGCTGCCTCAGTTGTTCTTCCTCCTTCTCCATCTCCTTTTGCTGCTGCAGCTGCTGCCTCCATTTTTATTTTATTTTCTCTTTTTTTTTTTGCTGCCTCAGTTGTTCTTCCTCCTTCTCCATCTCCTTTTGCTGCTGCAGCTGCTGCCTCCGTTTTTATTTTATTTTCTCTTTTTTTTTTTTTTGCTGCCTCAGTTGTTCTTCCTCCTTCTCCATCTCCATTTGCTGCTGCAGCTGCTGCCTCCGTTTTTATTTTATTTATTTATTTTTTTTTTTTGCTGCCTCAGTTGTTCTTCCTCCTTCTCCATCTCCTTTTGCTGCTGCAGCTGCTGCCTCCATTTTTATTTTATTTTCTCTCTTTTTTTTTTTTGCTGCCTCAGTTGTTCTTCCTCCTTCTCCATCTCCTTTTGCTGCTGCAGCTGCTGCCTCCATTTTTATTTTATTTTCTCTTTTTTTTTTTGCTGCCTCAGTTGTTCTTCCTCCTTCTCCATCTCCTTTTGCTGCTGCAGCTGCTGCCTCCATTTTTATTTTATTTTCTCTCTTTTTTTTTTTGCTGCCTCAGTTGTTCTTCCTCCTTCTCCATCTCCTTTTGCTGCTGCAGCTGCTGCCTCCATTTTTATTTTATTTTCTCTCTTTTTTTTTTTGCTGCCTCAGTTGTTCTTCCTCCTTCTCCATCTCCTTTTGCTGCTGCAGCTGCTGCCTCCATTTTTATTTTATTTTCTCTTTTTTTTTTTTTTTTTTTTTTTTTTTTTTGCTGCCTCAGTTGTTCTTCCTCCTTCTCCATCTCCATTTGCTGCTGCAGCTGCTGCCTCCGTTTTTATTTTATTTTCTCTTTTTTTTTTTTTTTTTTTTTTTTTTTTTTGCTGCCTCAGTTGTTCTTCCTCCTTCTCCATCTCCATTTGCTGCTGCAGCTGCTGCCTCCATTTTTATTTTATTTTCTCTTTTTTTTTTTTTTTTTTTTTTTTTTTTTTGCTGCCTCAGTTGTTCTTCCTCCTTCTCCATCTCCAATTGCTGCTGCAGCTGCTGCCTCCGTTTTTATTTTATTTTCTCTTTTTTTTTTTTTTTTTTTTTTTTGCTGCCTCAGTTGTTCTTCCTCCTTCTCCATCTCCTTTTGCTGCTGCAGCTGCTGCCTCCATTTTTATTTTATTTTCTCTTTTTTTTTTTTTTTTTTTTTTTTTGCTGCCTCAGTTGTTCTTTCTCCATCTCCATTTGCTGCAGCAGCTGCTGCCTCCGTTTTTATTTTATTTTCTCTTTTTTTTTTTTTTTTTGCAGCCTCAGTTGTTCTTCCTCCTTCTCCATCTCCATTTGCTGCTGCAGCTGCTGCCTCCGTTTTTATTTTATTTATTTTTTTTTTTGCTGCCTCAGTTGTTCTTCCTCCTTCTCCATCTCCATTTGCTGCTGCAGCTGCTGCCTCCATTTTTATTTTATTTTCTCTTTTTTTTTTTTTTTTTTTTTTTTTTTGCTGCGT
Source organism: Palaemon carinicauda (assembly GCF_036898095.1). Taxonomy (NCBI): domain Eukaryota; kingdom Metazoa; phylum Arthropoda; class Malacostraca; order Decapoda; family Palaemonidae; genus Palaemon; species Palaemon carinicauda. The sequence goes on along the minus strand of NC_090726.1, from coordinate 31,384,722 downwards.
CAGTTGTTCTTCCTCCTTCTCCATCTCCATTTGCTGCTGCAGCTGCTGCCTCCGTTTTTATTTTATTTTCTCTTTTTTTTTTTTTTGCTGCCTCAGTTGTTCTTCCTCCTTCTCCATCTCCATTTGCTGCTGCAGCTGCTGCCTCCGTTTTTATTTTATTTTCTCTTTTTTTTTTTTTTTTTTTTTTTGCTGCCTCAGTTGTTCTTCCTCCTTCTCCATCTCCATTTGCTGCTGCAGCTGCTGCCTCCGTTTTTATTTTATTTATTTATTTTTTTTTTTGCTGCCTCAGTTGTTCTTCCTCCTTCTCCATCTCCTTTTGCTGCTGCAGCTGCTGCCTCCATTTTTATTTTATTTTCTCTTTTTTTTTTTTTTTTTTTTGCTGCCTCAGTTGTTCTTCCTCCTTCTCCATCTCCATTTGCTGCTGCAGCTGCTGCCTCCGTTTTTATTTTATTTATTTATTTTTTTTTTTGCTGCCTCAGTTGTTCTTCCTCCTTCTCCATCTCCTTTTGCTGCTGCAGCTGCTGCCTCCATTTTTATTTTATTTTCTCTTTTTTTTTTTTTTTTTTTTTTGCTGCCTCAGTTGTTCTTCCTCCTTCTCCATCTCCATTTGCTGCTGCAGCTGCTGCCTCCGTTTTTATTTTATTTTCTCTTTTTTTTTTTTTTTTTTTGCTGCCTCAGTTGTTCTTCCTCCTTCTCCATCTCCATTTGCTGCTGCAGCTGCTGCCACCATTTTTATTTTATTTTCTCTTTTTTTTTTTTTTTTTTTTTGCTGCTTCAGTTGTTCTTCCTCCTTCTCCATCTCCATTTGCTGCTGCAGCTGCTGCCTCCGTTTTTATTTTATTTTCTCTTTTTTTTTTTTTTTGCTGCCTCAGTTGTTCTGCCTCCTTCTCCATCTCCTTTTGCTGCTGCAGCTGCTGCCTCCATTTTTATTTTATTTTCTCTTTTTTTTTTTTTTTTTTTTTGCTGCCTCAGTTGTTCTTCCTCCTTCTCCATCTCCTTTTGCTGCTGCAGCTGCTGCCTCCATTTTTATTTTATTTTCTCTTTTTTTTTTTTTTTTTTTTGCTGCCTCAGTTGTTCTTCCTCCTTCTCCATCTCCATTTGCTGCTGCAGCTGCTGCCTCCGTTTTTATTTTATTTTATTTTATTTTTTTTTTTTTTTGCTGCCTCAGTTGTTCTTCCTCCTTCTCCATCTCCTTTTGCTGCTGCAGCTGCTGCCTCCATTTTTATTTTATTTTCTCTTTTTTTTTTTTTTTTTTTTTTGCTGCCTCAGTTGTTCTTCCTCCTTCTCCATCTCCATTTGCTGCTGCAGCTGCTGCCTCCGTTTTTATTTTATTTTCTCTTTTTTTTTTTTTTTTTTTTGCTGCCTCAGTTGTTCTTCCTCCTTCTCCATCTCCTTTTGCTGCTGCAGCTGCTGCCTCCATTTTTATTTTATTTTCTCTTTTTTTTTTTTTTTTTTTTTTTTTTTTGCTGCCTCAGTTGTTCTTCCTCCTTCTCCATCTCCTTTTGCTGCTGCAGCTGCTGCCTCCGTTTTTATTTTATTTTCTCTTTTTTTTTTTTTTTTTTTTTTTTTTGCTGCCTCAGTTGTTCTTCCTCCTTCTCCATCTCCTTTTGCTGCTGCAGCTGCTGCCTCCGTTTTTATTTTATTTTCTCTTTTTTTTTTTTTTTTTTTTTTTTTGCTGCCTCAGTTGTTCTTCCTCCTTCTCCATCTCCTTTTGCTGCTGCAGCTGCTGCCTCCATTTTTATTTTATTTTCTCTTTTTTTTTTTTTTTTTTTTTTTTTGCTGCCTCAGTTGTTCTTCCTCCTTCTCCATCTCCATTTGCTGCTGCAGCTGCTGCCTCCGTTTTTATTTTATTTTCTCTTTTTTTTTTTTTTTTTTTTTTTTGCTGCCTCAGTTGTTCTTCCTCCTTCTCCATCTCCTTTTCCTGCTGCAGCTGCTGCATCCATTTTTATTTTATTTTCTCTTTTTTTTTTTTTTTTTTTTTTTGCTGCCTCAGTTGTTCTTCCTCCTTCTCCATCTCCATTTGCTGCTGCAGCTGCTGCCTCCGTTTTTATTTTATTTTCTCTTTTTTTTTTTTTTTTTTTTTTTTTTGCTGCCTCAGTTGTTCTTCCTCCTTCTCCATCTCCATTTGCTGCTGCAGCTGCTGCCACCATTTTTATTTTATTTTCTCTTTTTTTTTTTTTTTTTGCTGCCTCAGTTGTTCTGCCTCCTTCTCCATCTCCTTTTGCTGCTGCAGCTGCTGCCTCCGTTTTTATTTTATTTTCTCTTTTTTTTTTTTTTTTTTTTTTTTGCTGCCTCAGTTGTTCTTCCTCCTTCTCCATCTCCATTTGCTGCTGCAGCGGCTGCCACCATTTTTATTTTATTTTCTCTTTTTTTTTTTATTTGCTGCCTCAGTTGTTCTGCCTCCTTCTCCATCTCCATTTGCTGCTGCAGCGGCTGCCACCATTTTTATTTTATTTTCTCTTTTTTTTTTTTTTTTTGCTGCCTCAGTTGTTCTTCCTCCTTCTCCATCTCCATTTGCTGCTGCAGCGGCTGCCACCATTTTTATTTTATTTTCTCTTTTTTTTTTTTTTTTTGCTGCCTCAGTTGTTCTTCCTCCTTCTCCATCTCCATTTGCTGCTGCAGCGGCTGCCACCATTTTTATTTTATTTTCTCTTTTTTTTTTTTTTTTTTTGCTGCCTCAGTTGTTCTGCCTCCTTCTCCATCTCCTTTTGCTGCTGCAGCTGCTGCCTCCATTTTTATTTTATTTTCTCTTTTTTTTTTTTTTTTTTTTTTTTGCTGCCTCAGTTGTTCTTCCTCCTTCTCCATCTCCATTTGCTGCTGCAGCTGCTGCCTCCATTTTTATTTTATTTTCTCTTTTTTTTTTTTTTTTTTTTTTTTTTGCTGCCTCAGTTGTTCTTCCTCCTTCTCCATCTCCATTTGCTGCTGCAGCGGCTGCCACCATTTTTATTTTATTTTCTCTTTTTTTTTTTTTTTTTTTTTTTTTGCTGCCTCAGTTGTTCTTCCTCCTTCTCCATCTCCATTTGCTGCTGCAGCTGCTGCCTCCATTTTTATTTTATTTTCTCTCTTTTTTTTTTTTTTTTTTTTTTTTGCTGCCTCAGTTGTTCTTCCTCCTTCTCCATCTCCATTTGCTGCTGCAGCGGCTGCCACCATTTTTATTTTATTTTCTCTTTTTTTTTTTTTTTTTTTTTTTTTTTTGCTGCCTCAGTTGTTCTTCCTCCTTCTCCATCTCCATTTGCTGCTGCAGCTGCTGCCTCCATTTTTATTTTATTTTCTCTTTTTTTTTTTTTTTTTTTTTTTTTTGCTGCCTCAGTTGTTCTTCCTCCTTCTCCATCTCCATTTGCTGCTGCAGCGGCTGCCACCATTTTTATTTTATTTTCTCTTTTTTTTTTTTTTTTTTTTTTTTTGCTGCCTCAGTTGTTCTTCCTCCTTCTCCATCTCCATTTGCTGCTGCAACTGCTGCCTCCATTTTTATTTTATTTTCTCTCTTTTTTTTTTTTTTTTTTTTTTTTTGCTGCCTCAGTTGTTCTTCCTCCTTCTCCATCTCCATTTGCTGCTGCAGCTGCTGCCACCATTTTTATTTTATTTTCTCTTTTTTTTTTTTTTTTTGCTGCCTCAGTTGTTCTTCCTCCTTCTCCATCTCCATTTGCTGCTGCAGCTGCTGCCACCATTTTTATTTTATTTTCTCTTTTTTTTTTTTTTTTTGCTGCCTCAGTTGTTCTGCCTCCTTCTCCATCTCCTTTTGCTGCTGCAGCTGCTGCCTCCATTTTTATTTTATTTTCTCTTTTTTTTTTTTTTTTTTTTTGCTGCCTCAGTTGTTCTTCCTCCTTCTCCATCTCCATTTGCTGCTGCAGCGGCTGCCACCATTTTTATTTTATTTTCTCTTTTTTTTTTTTTTTTTTTTTTTTTTGCTGCCTCAGTTGTTCTTCCTCCATCTCCATCTCCATTTGCTGCTGCAGCGGCTGCCACCATTTTTATTTTATTTTCTCTTTTTTTTTTTTTTTGCTGCCTCAGTTGTTCTGCCTCCTTCTCCATCTCCTTTTGCTGCTGCAGCTGCTGCCTCCATTTTTATTTTATTTTCTCTTTTTTTTTTTTTTTTTTTTTTGCTGCCTCAGTTGTTCTTCCTCCTTCTCCATCTCCATTTGCTGCTGCAGCGGCTGCCACCATTTTTATTTTATTTTCTCTTTTTTTTTTTTTTTTGCTGCCTCAGTTGTTCTTCCTCCTTCTCCATCTCCTTTTGCTGCTGCAGCTGCTGCCTCCATTTTTATTTTATTTTCTCTTTTTTTTTTTTTTTTTTTTTTTTTGCTGCCTCAGTTGTTCTTCCTCCTTCTCCATCTCCATTTGCTGCTGCAGCGGCTGCCACCATTTTTATTTTATTTTCTTTTTTTTTTTTTTTTTTTTTTTGCTGCCTCAGTTGTTCTTCCTCCTTCTCCATCTCCATTTGCTGCTGCAGCGGCTGCCACCATTTTTATTTTATTTTCTCTTTTTTTTTTTTTTTTTTGCTGCCTCAGTTGTTCTTCCTCCTTCTCCATCTCCATTTGCTGCTGTAGCGGCTGCCACCATTTTTATTTTATTTTCTCTTTTTTTTTTTTTTTTTTGCTGCCTCAGTTGTTCTGCCTCCTTCTCCATCTCCTTTTGCTGCTGCAGCTGCTGCCTCCATTTTTATTTTATTTTCTTTTTTTTTTTTTTTTTTTTTTTTTGCTGCCTCAGTTGTTCTTCCTCCTTCTCCATCTCCATTTGCTGCTGCAGCGGCTGCCACCATTTTTATTTTATTTTCTCTTTTTTTTTTTTTTTTTTTTTTTTTGCTGCCTCAGTTGTTCTTCCTCCTTCTCCATCTCCATTTGCTGCTGCAGCGGCTGCCACCATTTTTATTTTATTTTCTCTTTTTTTTTTTTTTTTTTTTTTGCTGCCTCAGTTGTTCTTCCTCCTTCTCCATCTCCATTTGCTGCTGCAGCGGCTGCCACCATTTTTATTTTATTTTCTCTTTTTTTTTTTTTTTGCTGCCTCAGTTGTTCTTCCTCCTTCTCCATCTCCATTTGCTGCTGCAGCGGCTGCCACCATTTTTATTTTATTTTCTCTTTTTTTTTTTTTTTTGCTGCCTCAGTTGTTCTGCCTCCTTCTCCATCTCCTTTTGCTGCTGCAACTGCTGCCTCCATTTTTATTTTATTTTCTCTTTTTTTTTTTTTTTTTTTTTTTTGCTGCCTCAGTTGTTCTTCCTCCTTCTCCATCTCCATTTGCTGCTGCAGCGGCTGCCACCATTTTTATTTTATTTTCTCTTTTTTTTTTTTTTTGCTGCCTCAGTTGTTTTGCCTCCTTCTCCATCTCCTTTTGCTGCTGCAGCTGCTGCCTCCATTTTTATTTTATTTTCTCTTTTTTTTTTTTTTTTTTTTTTGCTGCCTCAGTTGTTCTTCCTCCTTCTCCATCTCCATTTGCTGCTGCAGCGGCTGCCACCATTTTTATTTTATTTTCTCTTTTTTTTTTTTTTTTTTTTTTTTGCTGCCTCAGTTGTTCTTCCTCCTTCTCCATCTCCATTTGCTGCTGCAGCGGCTGCCACCATTTTTATTTTATTTTCTCTTTTTTTTTTTTTTTTTTTTTTTTTTTGCTGCCTCAGTTGTTCTTCCTCCTTCTCCATCTCCATTTGCTGCTGCAGCTGCTGCCTCCGTTTTTATTTTATTTTCTCTTTTTTTTTTTTTTGCTGCCTCAGTTGTTCTGCCTCCTTCTCCATCTCCTTTTGCTGCTGCAGCTGCTGCCTCCATTTTTATTTTATTTTCTCTTTTTTTTTTTTTTTTTTGCTGCCTCAGTTGTTCTTTCTCCATCTCCATTTGCTGCTGCAGCTGCTGCCTCCGTTTTTATTTTATTTTCTCTTTTTTTTTTTTTTTTTTTTTGCTGCCTCAGTTGTTCTTCCTCCTTCTCCATCTTCATTTGCTGCTGCAGCTGCTGCCACCATTTTTATTTTATTTTCTCTTTTTTTTTTTGCTGCCTCAGTTGTTCTTCCTCCTTCTCCATCTCCATTTGCTGCTGCAGCTGCTGCCTCTGTTTTTATTTTATTTTCTCTTTTTTTTTTTGCTGCCTCAGTTGTTCTGCCTCCTTCTCCATCTCCTTTTGCTGCTGCAGCTGCTGCCTCCATTTTTATTTTATTTTCTCTTTTTTTTTTTTTTTTTTTTTGCTGCCTCAGTTGTTCTTCCTCCTTCTCCATCTCCATTTGCTGCTGCAGCTGCTGCCTCCGTTTTTATTTTATTTTCTCTTTTTTTTGCTGCCTCAGTTGTTCTTCCTCCTTCTCTATCTCCTTTTGCTGCTGCAGCTGCTGCCTCCATTTTTATTTTATTTTCTCTTTTTTTTTTTTTGCTGCCTCAGTTGTTCTTCCTCCTTTTCTATCTCCTTTTGCTGCTGCAGCTGCTGCCTCCATTTTTATTTTATTTTCTCTTTTTTTTTTTTGCTGCCTCAGTTGTTCTTCCTCCTAATCTATCTCCTTTTGCTGCTGCAGCTGCTGCCACCATTTTTATTTTATTTTCTCTTTTTTTTTTTTTGCTGCCTCAGTTGTTCTTCCTCCTTCTCTATCTCCTTTTGCTGCTGCAGCTGCTGCCACCATTTTTATTTTTTTTCTCTTTTTTTTTTTTTTTTTTTTTTTTTTGCTGCCTCAGTTGTTCTTCCTCCTTCTCCATCTCCTTTTGCTGCTGCAGCTGCTGCCTCCATTTTTATTTTATTTTCTCTTTTTTTTTTTTTTTTTTTTTTGCTGCCTCAGTTGTTCTTCCTCCTTCTCCATCTCCTTTTGCTGCTGCAGCTGCTGCCTCCATTTTTATTTTATTTTCTCTTTTTTTTTTTTTTTTTTTTTTGCTGCCTCAGTTGTTCTTCCTCCTTCTCCATCTCCTTTTGCTGCTGCAGCTGCTGCCTCCATTTTTATTTTATTTTCTTTTTTTTTTTTTTTTTTTTTTTTGCTGCCTCAGTTGTTCTTCCTCCTTCTCCATCTCCTTTTGCTGCTGCAGCTGCTGCCTCCATTTTTATTTTATTTTCTCTTTTTTTTTTTTTGCTGCCTCAGTTGTTCTTCCTCCTTCTCCATCTCCTTTTGCTGCTGCAGCTGCTGCCTCCATTTTTATTTTATTTTCTCTTTTTTTTTTTTTTTTTTTTTTTTGCTGCCTCAGTTGTTCTTCCTCCTTCTCCATCTCCTTTTGCTGCTGCAGCTGCTGCCTCCATTTTTATTTTATTTTCTCTTTTTTTTTTTTTTTTTTTTTTTTGCTGCCTCAGTTGTTCTTCCTCCTTCTCCATCTCCTTTTGCTGCTGCAGCTGCTGCCTCCATTTTTATTTTATTTTCTCTTTTTTTTTTTTTTTTTTTTTTTGCTGCCTCAGTTGTTCTTCCTCCTTCTCCATCTCCTTTTGCTGCTGCAGCTGCTGCCTCCATTTTTATTTTATTTTCTCTTTTTTTTTTTTTTTTTTTTTTTTTTTTTTTTCTTTTTTTGCTGCCTCAGTTGTTCTTCCTCCTTCTCCATCTCCTTTTGCTGCTGCAGCTGCTGCCTCCATTTTTATTTTATTTTCTCTTTTTTTTTTTTTTTGCTGCCTCAGTTGTTCTTCCTCCTTCTCTATCTCCTTTTGCTGCTGCAGCTGCTGCCTCCATTTTTATTTTATTTTCTCTTTTTTTTGCTGCCTCATTTGTTCTTCCTCCTTCTCCTTCTCCTCTTGCTGCTGCTGCTGCTGCCTCTTTTTTTCTTTTTTTCTCTTTTTTTTTTTTTTTTTTTTTTTTTGCTGCCTCATTTGTTTCTCCTCTTTCTCCTTCTTCTCTAGCTGCTGATGCTGCTGCTGCCCCCCCCCCC
>NC_090726.1:31354420-31366920 GCF_036898095.1 Palaemon carinicauda | reverse complement strand
CAACTAATTGCTCTAACACTCCGAACTAGAGTAATTCACCCGGTCCAGAGCCCACATCCAACACCACATAGCTGTGCTAATTTGGGCACTTGATCACTGTAAATAGGGACTTTATCATACAGAGTTAAGCTTATTTGAATCGAGACTGAGAGAACGTTGTGCATGAAATTAATAAGATGTCAGTTTGATCTCCAGGGAATATAATTTCTTAAGATAAATCTACTAGCAATTATATAATCATTGATAACTTGCAGTCACGGCAATAGCGTGGGGAATAATTTTGCGCTTATGCCACCTGCAAATGTATTTTTCTGACAATTTATAGGAGAATACATTTTCCGAAAATAGGTGTATCATAGTTTCATGACAAAATTTCAGAAAATTACGTTGTTCTGAGACTAAAAAGCTTGTATTTTTTATATGATTTGTCAATAAAACAAATTTCTGATAGCCTTTGCCAGAATATAATAGCGTTGTCATTTACCTCCACTTATTTTCGATACGAAGTAATAAATTCTTATTGTATTCAAGGTGTTATGAAGTCATCAGTATATATTGCATCCATCACTGATTATCTATTATGCAATGGTGATACTTAAATTTCGTTACTTATCAAACTTCCAACAACAACAACAACTACAACTTTATTCTACTGCTGCTATCTTTTACAAATCAACCAATAATGAATACGGTTTAAAATATTTGCTAGAATACTAACAGTTATCAAATAATATTTAAGCAATAATACATTATCTTACAGGCTGTATAAAGAATACTCATTCAACTTCTCTACACACCCCCTAAATCAGAATTGACTTCCTTATTTCCTCAGTGACTGGCTGGGGCAAAGGGTTGTGGAGAGGAGACCCCTCGGACCCTTTTCTGCAGTGTCCACTTGGCCCCTCCTACGAAAAAATAGTAATTTATATATATATATATATATATATATATATATATATATATATATATATATATATATATATATATATATAATGTGTGGGTGGGTTTTGTATTAGCAGTGGATAGTTGAGACGCCAAATTGAAATATGGCAACTCGATTTGTAACTTTTGTATGCTTTTGCTAACAAAGGCAGCCCTTTACTCTTTGGTTCGCTAAGCTTGGAGAAGGCTCCGCCCATTTCATAGCAGTAGGAAGAGGAGCAACACCTTGTCTGTTTTGTCATGGGAACACTAGAGACATCTGACGAAAGATTTCTTTTGATTCTAACTGTACCAGGAATTCCCATGTTCAGCTGTACATACGTATGTTGTCCGACTCACGCATTTGCTCTCGTGTAGAGATTTAAAACGTCAAGATTCCTCTTGCCTAGATTTAAGGCTAACTTTGATTAGTTCCGGTTGACCTTCAGTTCACTATCTCCCTGAAAATAGGAGTCAGTGCTTACTAAAGCTAGCATCAAAACATTGCTTTGATAGGTCCTTTGAGGAAGAATTAAGTGGCTACCTTTGTTACGTTTGGAAAAGTAAATGATAAGTGCTCGTTAAGAGGATACAAACCCTAGTACCATCCGGCATATTTATTTGTAGTGTACGCGACCCGTCAAAAAGAAGTTATATATTTATATAAATATGCACCCACATATTCCACCCTTCCTTCCACCCCCCACCTCCCACCCCACCCCCCCCATTTCCTCTCGGAGCACCCCTCCGAGCAGGGTATGACTGCTCCCTATCCACTCTACCTGAGGAACGGGAGAGACCCAATAGTTATACGTCTGGTAATACTTCTGAGCGTGACCGGAAAGATGTGTATATATATATATATATATATATATATATATATATATATATATATATATATATACATACACATCTATATATACACACATAAATACAGACACTTGTTCTTTATTATATATGGGAGATAAGTAAACCTACCATTAATAAGAATTACATGTAGGCAAGGAACCACCCAGAAACAGTTTAGTAAGCTGTTCATGACTGGGATCTTTGTTGTTAACCCATGAAATTGTGGTTCCGCCATTATTATTATTATTATTATTATTATTATTATTATTATTGTCTCTGCAAACGTGACCCTGTGTATGTCTGTGTAAGCAATGAATAGTTTGATGTCAATATGCATATAAAGTTTACAGTAACACCTTTATAATTGCCTTTGAAAAAATCGACTTTTTATAATAATTTTAAATCAAAGCCTATATATTTCTTTCTATGGTAATCAAGATACGATTGTGCATTGCGAACTTTTATGAAGTTTAATCCAGTTCTTTTAAATCACTCGTGAGAGTTCTAGCTAAAACACAAACACACACATATCAAGAACGGGCATTTTTAAGGCTTTACTTTATTTTCTAGGTGTAGTATACATATCTTTATTCCTGAAATTAATCGAGCCAGCTATGCTTCACTTATTGGGCTAGGTAAATCTCCTACTTTTAATAATGATAAAGGCAGAAAACACATTTCATTCATCGTAACATTTAATTTGTAAGACTTGTATGCTAGACGTTCTTTGGGCCACCTATAGTAGTTTTAGGAAGATAGAAAAGTTATCAGCTGATTATTGTAAACTTCCTTTTTATAAAGACAATTTTGATCCTAGGTAGCACACTTGATGTGTTTTAGGACGATAAAAGTTATCAGGTTATCAGCTGATTATTGTAAATTTCTTTTTTATGAAGTCAATTTTGATCCTAGGTAGCACACTTTATGTGTTTTTAGGAAGATAAAGGTCAGGTTATCAGCTGATTATTGTAAACTACTTTTTTATAAAGACAATTTTTATCCTAGGCAGCACACTTTATGTGTTTTTAGGAAAATAAAAGTTATCAGTTTATCAGCTGATTACTGCAAACTTCCTTTTTTTTAAAGACAAGATTTATCCTAGGCAGCACACTTAATGTGTTTTTAGGAAAATAAAAGTTATCAGATTATCAGCGGATTATTGTAAACTTCTTTTTGTATGAAGACAATTTTGATCCTTGGTAATATTCAGACACAATACTATTTTAAAATTGACAACACGGGTTCCCTTTGTCAGCAACGCTCCAACGATCGAAACTAACAGTTTGTCATGATGACAAGACTAACGAAGGCGAGGTTGCTCTTGTTGCCATGTCCTAATTGGCTGTAACTTCATCCACACCTCTTTGCAATTGCTAACACAGGCTTCATCAGCAATGCAACGACCTTCTCTTGATCACTTTGTTCCAGTTACATTGCATTGTCTTTTATGAGGTTATTATTCTAATGGGTACTTTCCCTTTCGCTTGCTTGCATAACACTAATTAATTTTTCGTACCCTGACCTTGCTTGTGGATATATATATATATATATATATATATATATATATATATATATGTATAATATATATATATATATATATATATATATATATATATATATATATATACTGAGCTATATATAAATAATAATAATGCTCTATTTCTTTCTTTTGCTGAGCTACCTTCTTATCGAGGGCCCTTAAGCTTGTAGAATTTTTTGTAGGATATATATATATATATATATATATATATATATATATATATATATATATATATAGATAGGGCATCACATGATGAAATGCGTTTGCGAAAGCCAAACCGCAAGTTAGGGTACAGATGATCACCTTCAGCATACCTATTTAAACGTTTTGCCACAAGACATTTAAAACCTTTAGATAATATGGGAGTTATGGAAATTGGGCGGTAATCAGTAGGGCTAGAACTACCACACACACACACACATATTTTCCCAAATGAAGTAACATTACCAATTCTCCAGCAAGTGTAAAAAGAACTTGCTAACGTTCGAAAAATATCAGATAGCCGAGGTACCAAGAAATCAGTGGATATTTATAAAGAAAAAAAAAAGGAAAATTACTGTTTGGGTCTACACTTCTATAAGCATCAGGGTCCAATAACGATGGTTAAAAGAGGAAATGTGTGTCAAGTTAAATAACAGTATTAGATAGATAAGGAAGAAATAAACGATGAAATGAGGTTAATGTCAATCATCTAATAATGGATAAGTGATGAAACGAAATTAATGCCAATCATCTAAGAAGAAATAAACAGTGAAACGAGATTAATGTCAATCTTATAATAAAGAAGCATTTCTCTTTAGGGAAGAAAGTGTAAACGCGAGGTGCACTGTAGGCGTTACTTAATATGTCTAGCTTCACTGTAGCTCCATTCCTACTTCCTTAACTTTAATTCATTATAATTGCAGGTGTTACCCCCATTGTATTTTGGTGCAGAATGGCCTCATAGGCCCCAGTGCCTAGCTATGCTGCTCTAGCTCACAAATCCAATCCAAAGAGGCATTTCTTATATTATCGCCCTTTCCCTTTACCCTCATAAGGTCGTAGTAATTCTCGCCACCTTTGGCCTCAGAAGTAGTTGGAAGTCACTTTCCCTTCTTTTCAAGATGCCACGGGAATGATAATTCAAAGCGATTCCTACTTACCTCTTCCCTGTGGGGAAATGGCGAGGGATTCTTTTAGGTGTAGTGATTATTGAAATCCTTAATTAAGAATAAGGGGGTTATCGTAGTACATCCTTAACTGACGCCGGAAGTAGCAAGGTTTAAGCATATTGAAGGTATGAGAAGGGGCAGTCACACTTCCATGGTTTGGTGTTGGCCAATTTTGCATTCACTAAGCCGAACCTGTTCAAGTAATTTGTAGGATTTTCTATCTTTGCTTCAATGTCAATCTTTGAGTTGATTTTTTTGTGGCATTCTGTAACGTTTAGGACATAGTATCAATAATGTCGATTACTGTGAGGTTGGGAGGAACGTAGAGAGTAGTGTTTTTTTTTTTTTTTTCTTTTTTTTTTTTTTTTTTATGTTGGCTACCCCCCAAAATTTGGGGAAGTGCCTTGGTTTATGTATGTATGTACTGTGAGGTTGCTCCATTTATTAGTAGCCATTCACTAATCTTGAGAACCCTGTGGAGTATACGAAATAAATTTCATAAATTCTTAAAAGGTCTAAGCAGTGAACGATGTTGCTGCACTGGGTCCACACTTGACTAATAGTAGCATAACAAATTGATATATCAAGATAAATTCGAATCACACTGTATAGCTATGGGGTGTCATTGTGCTGTATATATTTCCCTTGTGTAGGTTTATGAGGTGACTAATGATATTTGAAATGAATGAAAAACAGTTACATTTTCTCTCTCTCTCTCTCTCTCTCTCTCTCTCTCTCTCTCTCTCTCTCTCTCTCTCTCTCTCTCTCTCTCTCTCTCTCTCTCTCTCTCTCTTATATCTATATATATATATATATATATATATATATATATATATATATATATATATATATTATATATATATATATATATATATATATATATATATATATATATATATATTTTATATATATATATATATATATATATATATATATATATTTATATATATATGTATATATAGTTTATTTTTTCGACTTTGCCTAGTAGTACTTAGCCATTACCATGAAAGGATAGCTAATTATTGTCTACGCCAGCTCAGGGTCTAGTGAAAGGAATGGGGGAGGAATTATTAACAGTAAGAAATCCATAATAAGTATTTTTTTTTCTCTAAAGATGGAATAGAAATCCATCTGGGATGCTTAGCTATGTTGAATAAGAATATTTTTAATAGAAATACATCAAAATGCTCTGTTGAATAAGAATATTTTGAATATAATTACATCTAAGGTGTTAAGCTATGTTGAATAAGAATATTTTGAATAGAAATACATCGAAGGTGCTAAACTATGTCGAATAAGAATATTTTGAATAGAAATACATCGAAGGTGCTAAGCTCTGTTGAATAAAAATATTTTGAATAGAAATACATCTAAGGTGCTAAGCTATGTTGAATAAGAATATTTTGAATAGAAATTCATCTAAGGTGCTAAGCTATGTTGAATAAGAATATTTTGAATAGAATTACATCTAAGGTGCTAAGCTATGTTGAATAAGAATATTTTGAATAAAATTAGATCTCAGGTGCTAAGCTATGTTGAATAAGAATATTTTGAATAAAATTAGATCTCAGGTGCTAAGCTATGTTGAATAAGAATATTTTGAATAGAAATACATATGTGCTAAACTATGTTGAATAAGAATATTTTGAATATAAATACATCTAAGGTGCTAAGCTATGTTGAATAAGAATATTTTGAATAGAAATAAATATAATGTGCTTAACTATGTTGAATAAGAATATTTTGAATAGAATTACATCTAAGGTGCTAAGCTATGTTGAATAAGAATATTTTGAATAGAAATCCATCTAAGGTGCTAAGCTATGTTAAATAAGAATATTTTGAATAGAAATCCATCTAAGGTGCTAAGCTATGTTAAATAAGAATATTTTGAATAGAAATCCATCTAAGGTGCTAAGCTATGTTGAATAAGAATATTTTGAATAGAAATCCATCTAAGGTGCTAAGCTATGTTAAATAAGAATATTTTGAATAGAAATCCATCTAAGGTGCTAAGCTATGTTAAATAAGAATATTTTGAATAGAAATCCATCTAAGGTGCTAAGCTATGTTAAATAAGAATATTTTGAATAGAAATACATCTAAGGTGCTAAGCTATGTTAAATAAGAATATTTTGAATAGAAATACATGTAAGGTGCCAAGCTATGTTGAATAGGAATATTTTGAATAGAATTACATCTAAGGTGCTAAGCTATGTTAAATAAGAATATTTTGAATAGAAATACATCTAAGGTGCTAAGCTATGTTAAATAAGAATATTTTGAATAGAAATACATCTAAGGTGCCAAGCTATGTTGAATAGGAATATTTTGAATAGAATTACATCTAAGGTGCTAAGCTATGATGAATAAGAATATTTTGAATTCATTGTTCATGAAGGCGACCAAAACTCTTCCTCCAAAGTAAAGTCGCCTTCAACCCATTTTTTTTTTTTTTTTATATAATAGAGATGATAATTTCGAATGAAAACAGTGAAAGCCCAAAGCAAAGCTTCGCGGTCAAGAAGTGTCAGAAAGCGAACCCCAGCTGTGGAAGAGAAAGAAAGACCATTCCGAAAGGGAAAGGAACATTTAGTTATTTTGATCACGCGCGAAATTGCCCTTTGGGAAACGTGTTGAAGGGAACAAATGTCTTTGAATATATCGTGTGCGGGAGGGGGGTTGTTAGATTAGCCAGATGACGGACGTGGGCGCGCACGCCCACCCTAGCAAACTGTGGAGCATGATGAAAAGATGAATAGACTGGATGGAGATGGAGTATTGTTCCACCCATCATGAGCCATTAAAGCCTCGGCTACCTGGGCATGCGGTTATTAGCATGCCCCTTGCATGCTCACTCTTCTCTGATGGTATCGCCTTTATTGCAAATCATTTATTTCGTAACCCTTTTCCTTTTGTTATTTTTATGATACAATCTGAAGTACCTTTAGTATTTTTTTTATTACTCCAAATGTTGTGTTTTTTTCCACTAGAATTTTAGTTGCATTGTATTTTTTTGCGATTTTGTTATAATTTTCATTTCTACTTGTAGTTGGGCTTATGAGAGGTTCCAAGTGCTCATTGGAAAAAAAAGAGATTGGAGAAAAATACGAAAAGTAAATATATTTAGAATTGTGTACATTCGTATATGCCCTAACGTTCATCGTTTGTATAAAATGCGAGTGTATTGGTAGAAGGGTTTCAAAGCAATGGTCTCCTCCATGATACATAACTATTTTCCTGAAGTTCTTCCTGCAGGACGCAAGAACTCTTTTTATATTTTGTCGAGTTGATGTTGCATAGTGTAAGGCCCATGTGTGGGACTAGTTGTCGAGTTGATGTTGCATAGTGTAAGGCCCATGTGTGGGACTTTTATAGCCCTTTTCCCTGGAAGTTGAAAGCATATCTTCATGGCCCTAATGTACACAGTAACAAATGCAATCGTTTTTAGGCTACTGCAGGACAAAGGCATCAAACATGTCCTTATTCATGTCGGGAGTTTTGGCCAGTTTTCATCACCGTGCTGGCCAACTGCGGATTGTAGATGGTGGTATAGTCCTTTGTCTGATCGCTCAAAGCAAACCAACCTAGTATCGGTGGTCCTTACTAGTTCAGTTTTGTTGATCATGGCCATACACAACCCTTTTCACCACATTAAGGTATCACCACTCAGGAAGGGCCGTGGTTTTGATCAAGAGCAGTATGGAATTTCTTGTGACTTGTAATTCTAATACCGAAGGCCATTAAAATCATATTCAATTGGAAAATGCTAGTCCTCAACCTTTAGAAATCCAGTATCTTCGCACAGTCTTTAGCTTGAACACCAAAAGCACAAAGAATGTATTGTATTTTAGTATGCAAGATTAGGGTGCTGTGCTACTGTTGTTGTCTGGGATATTGACATTTGCTCACTAATACTAAAATTGTCATGACATTACACTTCAAGGAGAAACTAAACCTTTAGGTTCCTACACAGGCGACTTTCAGAGTTTCGTTTATTATTGGATTACGATTATTTCAAAAGATGGGAAAACTTTAAATATGAAGCCATTTCTGTAAATAGTTTCGCTTTACGCGCGCAATCGAAGCTTGAGCAATTTCTCTCCCTAAAGATAGCCTTAAGAATTTCGTGAACAAGGGACCTCAAAACAAAGCCTCGGTGCCAGAACATCAGATAAAAATCCGGAGTGACATACTCGTAACGAGTTATGATGATGAAGCGGTAGCTGGAAATGCATTGGGCAAGACCCATCCTGCCATAGACCCCTGGCGGGGAAGCTGGGTCTCTCTTGTAATTGAACGCGAAGGTGGGTACTTTCTGACCCTCCTCGCCACTGTTGGAATTGCAAATGAACGAGCCAGAATTTGCTGGCGTTTCATTTGGTGTCTGTGTATGGAGGAGCCGTGGAAGTTTAAGCTGTTTTTCGCAATCTTTCAAAAGGTGTCATTACATCTCGGAAGTTCCTTAGGATGTAAATGTACTTGTATTGAAATATTCTCTTACTCCTAATTAATGGCTCACATTATTACAATAGTTCATTCTTAAGTAATGGTTCATAGTAATCTGCTCGTTCACTCTCAAGTAATGGTTCATAGAAATCCCCTCGTTCACTATTAAGTAATGGTTCACAATAATCCCGCTCGTTTACTCTTAAGTAATGGTTCATAGAAATCCGCTCGTTCACTTTCAAGTAATGGTTCACAATAATCCGCTCGTTCACTCTTTAAATAATGGTTCACGGTAATCTGCTCAATCACTGTTAAGTAATGGCCGGCTTTATTCAATCACCCATTCTTAAGTAACGTCCCGCTTCCATACGCTCCTTTAGTCGTAAGTAACTGTCTTCATTAATAAATTCAAATTTTGGGGCCATGACGGTCTGCTGACGGGTAGCAGGTCCGTAAAGCGTAAATAGCTTGTAAGTATCACGTAGATATCGCCCGTAAATGTCCTGTAGAACTTAAATTTTTAAGTTCAACTGGGTACATCTGAAAACAGCGCTTTTCAACGGCTTAGCGGGAAACTTTGGGCACGAAATGAATATTTCGAATATATTACAAAAATAGTCCATTTTATATTAGACATTGTAAGGTTTTGATTCAAGTCAATACAATAAAGAAAAGTTTAATTACAATATATTTGAGAAAATTGTCTGGACAATGAATGGTGTAATGACGTTTAAAATTCCATTATAGTAGAATAACCAAGTAAGTAAACGAAGCAAATATATAATGAAACCAATAGGAAAAACATGAAATGAATATTTATAATATATTACAGAAGGTAGTAAATATTAACATTGGTATAGTAAGGTTTTAATTAAAGTCAATACATAAACGAAAAGAATATTTGAAATATATTACAGCAAAGTTTTTATAGTTTATATAGGAAATATTTATTTTAATGTTACTATTCTTTTAAATAATTAATTTTTCCTTGTTTCCTTTCCTCACTGGGCTATTTTCCCTGTTGGGGCCCCTGGGCTTATAGCATCCTGCTTTTCCAACTAGGGTTGTAGCTTAGAATTTAATAATAATAATAATAATAAATTGCCAATATGAAAGTAGGCAATGAACGAGGTAATGTCGGGCCCTTCAATATCACATTATGCGACGTCCAGCTTTTTTATTCGTTCGTTCGTTCGTTTAAGAGCGCCTTGCCTTGAGCAAGACACGGGCTCTTGCGTTGGTAGGCCATAAGGCCAGCTTCTCCTTAAGGGGATCTGTCTCACCTCTCAAACATTCTTATGACACTAGGACGGAGTTTGGAATAGAAGAAAAACCGATTGTCTTTTTTACTATTAAATTTGTTTGTATTTTCTTTATTATTTATGTATTTCGTTCGTATGGTATCGGTTTTTAGGCGCTGTTTTTTTTTTTTTTTTTTTTTTTTTTGGGGGGGGGGGGGGCGCAGGTTTACTCTGTCATTTCATCTGTGTCTATTATCTTTCTACTTTTTTTCTTGTATATTTTTATAAATTATGTTTTTTCTTGTAATCACAATAATGTGTAATATAACTATTTATTTTCGTAACGTCTATATTCCATTACTTCCGTATTTTTGTCACAGCAATATGTGTATTTTTTTCATAAAGTTTTTCTTTCTGTCCATTATTTTGCTAAAGTATTCCTTATTATATTAAGGCGTTGAAGTAAATGCATAATGGAAGTACTAAAAAAACACTCAAATTTAACATTTCAAATTTATTACAGACAATAGTCGATATTGGATTAGACATAGCTGTTAATTGAAGTCATTACGTAAACGAAAAGAATAATTAAAGTATATTACAGCAAATTGTTATTATGAAAATGTATAATGAAGGAGTTAATGACATTTAAAACCCCATGATAATAAAATAACCTACAATTAGAAAATAATTAATAAAGTCAGCATGGAGAACATTAATTAAATGGATTAACGGAAGCTAAATACATCCTGCCAAGGCAGAGATCATTAAGCGAAGGATAAGTACTTGTTAAGCCAGTCGCGTTGTACCTTGGCATGCAAAGTTGCTTGGACACCTCTGCATGCGGTTTCTTACAGGTGTGTTCCTCCTCCAAGACTTGTCAAATACTGTACTGTGTTCTGTACGAAGGTTAGCCCTCATCGTTTGGGCGGATAGGGACTTCCCTGTTCACTAGGAGTACTACCTCAGAAACGATTTTTTCTAGAGTTTGTTCCTGGAAAAAAAAGCACTGGCCGGCAATGGGGACATGCTTACGTAAATCATGAACACATATGTAACTACCAAATACTGGCGTCACAATGGTCCCTGTCAAGAGTACGTTTACTGAGAAGTACAATTAGATGATGGTTGTCAGGCGTATATGGCCTATACAATGTCCGGCAGAGCTGAAGCCATTGGGAGCAATGTACAGGAATGCGTGATCGTGCCTTGAAGCATTGTTTGTGTCTGCTTGCGCACTGTTCACGCACAAGTTACGTACCGTTTACGGCGCAATACGTGTCCTAAAATGGACCGCATTGGTACATATTGATGCGCAATGGCACTACTGTACTTGTTTAAGATTGATTGATTTCCCAAGTTTTCTGGCATCCTGACATCCCAGGTCATTGCCGCCGAGATTACGAATAGGTCAAGTATTGACAAGCATTGACATGCGCCGTCAGCGGTGTTCACGCCTCTCAGTACTCATACTTGGTTCACACAAGTGACACGCACATGGCACGAACATTTATGCGTGCCAAGTTTTTTAACATTTCAAGATGCTCTGCGACATGGCAAACCCCCCCCCCCCCCCCCAACCTTCACCCAACTCTCACGCTCTTTCCCGAATACTTTAATCACCGACACGCCGAAGCAGTAACTAAAATCATGTTAGACCCCACTCTCGAGTAACAGTCCACATTAATACGTTCTTTCACTCTTAAATAATGGTACTCCTTGATACGCCCACTCATTCTTAAGTAACGGGTCGTATTAATACATTATCTCATTCTTAAGTAACAATTTGCATTAATACATTCGTTCACTCTTAAATAACCGTCCGCTTTGATATGCTAGTTCACTTTATGTAACTAGGAGTCTCGTCTTGCTTGGAAATAAGATATTTTATTTTCGAAAAATAGCAGCAGTCTGTTTTCCACCTTAAACCAGACTATCATGTACTTTTGCAGTCAATTGTCTTATCATATCCCTTACTGTCAATAAGATTCTGTAAATAGATGCTAAGCTCTTTAAGTAGGGGCCAGTCAAATACTTACTATCTACAGTTTTTTTTTTTGTCCAAGAGCATAAAAGGGTTCTAATATTTTTATATAGGAATTTAGCACTAAGAAGGAGGTGAATTATGGTCGTTTTTTTTTTCAAAATCTGGATTTACCTGCAATAAGAGGATGTCATTAATGCAGTTCTAACTTAACTAGATAACTCGTATTATGACAAACTTATCATTATAGAGATGAAGACATCAGATATAATGGTTTTAATAATATAGGAAAGTTAGTTTAATTATAATTCACTTCAGACTTTTTTTGCTTTATCTGCGAATATATCTCTCCACAAATAAATTGG
>NC_090726.1:31336920-31349420 GCF_036898095.1 Palaemon carinicauda | reverse complement strand
GGTTAATAAATCTTTCGGAAGTTTAGGTACAGTTTAATGAAGACTAAGGATTCCATAAACTTTGTTTGAGATGTTTCCCTCGCTATTCATTCTCGCTCTCGCGGCCCAAATTATCCTTCAAACTTTAGCAATTGAGAATTTAAATACTTTGTTCATTTCGTTGTAAAGATCAATGATTACTGAATGATTAGAAAATTTAGTTACAGTTTAATGGATACTCAGGATTCCATAAGCTTTTTTCGGCATGTTTCCCTCGCTATTCATTCTCGCTGTTGCTGCCCAAATTATCCTTCAAACTTTAGCAATTGAGAATTTACCTACTTTGTTCATTTCGTTGTAAAGATCAATGATTACTGAATGATTAGAAAATTTAGTTACAGTTTAATGAATACTCAGGATTCCATAAGCTTTTTTCGGCATGTTTCCCTCGCTATTCATTCTCGCTGTTGCTGCCCAAATAATCCTTCAAGCTCTAGCAATTGTCCGTCAGTCCCAGTCTTAAGCCCTGTCCACACAATCGAGCATGCCCGACGGGCAAACAGTGATACCAGACCACAATAGTTAGTAAGAATGAGGGTTAATGACGTCAGAAACGGGAAAAACACAGACAGGGATGTGGCATCATACAGTGTTGCCAGATCCCTCCCTTTAGCTTTCCCGCTTCTGACGTCATCAACCCTTATCTTCACTAACTATTGTGGGGGTATCACTATTTGCCCGTCGGGCATGCTCGATCGTGTGGACAGGGCTTTACAATCATCCAGGTTAAAGCGAGCTTTCAACGTAATGGGAACCGGTCGCAAACGTTTTCCAATGTTTTATTTTGATAAGCAATGACTGTGATGCAGAAAACTAGTACAGAAAACCC
Source organism: Palaemon carinicauda (assembly GCF_036898095.1). Taxonomy (NCBI): domain Eukaryota; kingdom Metazoa; phylum Arthropoda; class Malacostraca; order Decapoda; family Palaemonidae; genus Palaemon; species Palaemon carinicauda. The sequence continues at coordinate 31,348,552 of NC_090726.1, read as the reverse complement.
GATTCTCTTCAACGAACCGTAAGAAAGCTGGAAAGATTTAATATTGCTTTAGAAACTCGTGCTCGCAGAAGTTTCCTGTTTTAGCGTGATATTTGGTTCGAAATTTACGGGAAATCGTTCTTAAGGGTATTTTTAACCTTTCAACACTTTCTTGACTCTTCAGCACTTTCTTGAACTTTCAGCACTTTCTTGACCTTTCAGCAATTTCTTGACTTCCTTATTGACTTTTAATTCGGATGATGATTGATGTGCTCAGATACTTCAGATCTGTTTAGGAAGAAGATTCTCTTAGATTATTGTCTTTTATTCTCGCCATCAGCATGTTTTGGACGGGCTCACTCTTCTTTTTTTCTCTATCTAACTTTTAATTACTAATTAATGTTATTTCATCAGACCAAAGTATCAAAGTATCATAATTTAATGTATGTTTAATATTTTTGAGAAACTAGTTTCATCCTTCTAGCTAATGGGAACAAAAGCTAGACTGATGAGGTTCTGTATACCATACTCACGAACATTTGCTTGGGTAATTTTTTTTTCTTATTAACTAAGGACACACCTTTTTTGTGTTATACAGAAGGGAGTGTATATGGAAAGTGTCGAGAATGGACTTTCTAAACTTTGAAAGTTTTTCGTTTTCCAGATATATTGATGATTTACTCATCATTACAAAAGCAAAAAAAAAAAAAAAAAAAAAAAAAAAAATGGGATAATATGTTTTATGAAGAAGCGTTCCTTTTAGTTATCAGAAGATGGAAGATTTTTTTTCTTAATGAACTTATACAGAGAGAATGCCATTTAACGGTTATAATGGATACGATTACTTTGAACTTGAAATGTCAATGTTATAAAAACTCAGTTTTTAATTGCCTTAGTTTTGCATTACTATTCGTTCGTGATATAAATAAACGTGGCAAACAATTCCTCTTAGTTCAAGGGATTAACTACTGCAATGCAATTATATTTAAAGTACCTTAGTACATCGATTCTTGGCCAGGACCTTTCACCCCCAAAGGACGTACCGGTACGTTCTTGCAAAACTATTAATTACATATTTTTACATATTTTTGATAATTTTTTGAGAAACTTCAGGCATTTTCCAAAAGAATGAGACCAACCTGACCTCTTTAGGACAAAAATTAAGCTTTTTAGAGCAATTTTAAAAAATTATATAGCAAAATGTGCTCGAAATTTAACCTTATGGGTTAAGCTGTTTACTTGGGAGGCCACTGCTATGGTAGGGGACCAAAAGGGTGGGGGGCGCTGTTGGGCTTGCCCGGCTGACGTTCTGGTGAGTATCTGAGCTGATGAAACTGGAAATGTAGCCAGGCTCCTGTACCTTTACCTTTACTGTTGCAAGTAACTGTTATGGTATTTCCTCATAACAGAAATGTGAAAGAAATGGAAAGAAAGCTTAAAAAAAGCCTGTCAGTCAGCCATAAGTGATCAGTTTGTATAACAGAGGAATAGGTGGTATTGATGACTGTGACAATTTACTCTCATCTTACAGACCTAGTTGGTGGTAGGATATCTTTTCACATATCCTGAATTTGTCTTTTGTTGCTTGTCCCGTCCACTGGAGAATGATATACCTGCTTCGAATATTACCATTGAGGCAATTAGTGAATTTCTTGGTACACTACCTTGGGTTAGAGTTCTCTTGCTTGAGGGTACGTTCGGAGACACTTTTCTATCTTATTTCACTAACTCTTGTTTCGTTAAATTTTTTAAGTTTTTATAGTTTATATATGAAATATCTAATTTAACGTTGTCACTGTTCTTAAGATATTTTATTTTGGTTGTTCGTTACTTCTCTTCTCTTCTACGAGTATACAAATCCTACCACAAAGGTTCAGCGTAAGGAATTTAGGAGATAAGTAGCTCGTACTCTTATCAATATCCAAACAGGAAGAGAGAGGCAAGAAGGTCCTTCGACACCCCCTTGTGCCAAGGGGTTGTTAGGTACTAAGAGAGAGGCTAGATGAGTGCAAGTGAAGTTTTATTCGACGAGACAACGAGCTTTTATACAGAAAATTGAGAACAAGTCTGATACAAAATTCAAACAGTATAAAATTTTTGATAGCTTGATTAAACAGGTTTTTATTATCAGTTCAGGGGAGAGCGAGAGATCAAAAAGGCAAAAACGTTATAGTGTACGAGCGTGTATGAAAGATGTTCGGTGCACCATTCAAAGTCAGTCAGGTATGACAATGTTAACCATTTTCTAGAATCTAGACTCTACTGTTACCATTTTCTAGAATCTAGACTCTACTGTAACCATTTTCTAGAATCTAGACTCTACTGTAACCATTTTCTAGAATCTAGACTCTACTGTAACCATTTTCTAGAATCTAGACTCTACTGTAACCATTTTATAGAAGCTAGACTCTACTGTAACCATCTTCTAGAATCTAGACTCGACTGTAACCATCTTCTAGAATCTAGACTCTACTGTAACCATTTTCTAGAAGCTAGAATCTACTGTAATAATTTTCTAGAAGCTAGACTCTACTGTAACCATTTTCTAGAAGCTAGACTCTACTGTAACCATTTTCTAGAAGCTAGACTCTACTGTAACCATCTTCTAGAATCTAGACTCGACTGTAACCATTTTCTAGAATCTAGACTCTATTGTAACCATTTTCTAGAATCTAGACTACTGTAACCATTTTCTAGAATCTAGACTCTATTGTAACCATTTTCTAGAATCTAGACTCTACTGTAACTATTTTCTAGAATATAGACTCTACTGTAACCATTTTCTAGAATCTAGACTCTGCTGTAACTATTTTCTAGAATGTAGACTCTACTGTAACCATTTTCTAGAGTCTAGACTCTACTGTAACCATTTTCTAGAGTCTAGACTCTACTGTAACCATTTTCTAGAATCTAGACTCTACTGTAACCATTTTCTAGAATTTAGACTCTACTGTAACCATTTTCTAAAGTCTAGACTCTACTGTAACCATTTTCTAGAGTCTAGACTCTACTGTAACCATTTTCTAGAATCTAGACTCTACTGTAACTATTTTCTAGAATTTAGACTCTACTGTTCAGGGAAGATGACGCGTTCGTCAAAAAATGAAAAAAAAAAGATTGCAATATATCAAATGTGAACAAAGACTACAGTACATATAGTATGCAGCTGTATCTGATTAAATACTTAACTTTTTAGAAAAAGTGGCATTTCACATTTCATAATCTCATTTTGTTTACCTTCTTTTAATATGTTTTCCTAATCTGTATTCTTAAAACTTATTCTAGGCACGCTGTAAATAATTTAGGAGAGATGGAGTCTCCCTGACTAATTCCTTTCTCAGTATGGGTGTTCTCACTATATGTAGTTTCAGGATATCTGAACTTCCCAAATAGAGATCTTCAAATGTTCTAACACAGACACACACACACACACACATATATATATATATATATGTATATATATATATATATATATATATATATTGATAGAATGATATGTGCTAATACTTTACTTTATTGTTACAAATCTAGTACAGTACTTATTAACTTACAGAGAAAGTGGTTTAAATGCTTTTCTTTTTTGTTCTCACGATCCTTGTAACACAGATAGATTTGTACGCGTTTGGTTTGAAATTTAGCCAAGGAATGAAAATAAGTAGAGTAGTTTACTTTGCAATATAAGATAATTTCCAAGTGTCTTTCCTTAAACGCTGGGCGTTGTGTTGCAAACAATTTCTGAAAGTAAATTCCTTAAGTAATGTATTTACTCTAGGTGCCAGTTTTTGCTTGCCCCGTCCACTGGAGAATGATATACCTGCTTCGAATATTACCATTGAGGCAATTAGTGAATTTCTTAGTACACTACCTTGGGTTAGAGTTCTCTTGCTTGAGGGTACATTCGGAGACACTTTTCTATCTTATTTTACTAACTCTTGTTTTGTTAGAATTTTTTAAGTTTTTATAATTTATATATGAAATATCTAATTTAACGTTGTTACTGTTCTTGATATATTTTATTTTGGTTGTTCGTTACTTCCCTTCAAGTTTATTTATTTCCTTGTTTCCTTTTCTCACCTGGCTGTTTTTCTCTGCCTATAGCATCCTGCTTTTCCAACTAGGGTTGTAGCTTAGTTGGTAATAATAATGAGAATAATAATACTTGGAAGAGTATAGTAGCTATTTGATGAAGATAGAATTTATATGGAAGCTGCTAAATGAAATAAGTGTGATTTTATGGGTAAGAGTAAAGGTATCCAAAGGCCCTCTCCGGAAGAAACAATGTTAGAAACTCTCGTCAGGAGCAAGTGACTTGGGAAAGGGGTAATTGAAGGACCTGTTAAGCCAAAGGATGAGGTTTTAGTACCCAATAAATCCTTTTGACTTTCTTACTTCGAGTGTAACCAACCCCGATTATCTAACGCATGTAAGCGGATTAGAAAGGGTAGATAGGATCGCTGTGCTTCTGCCCCCCATCCCCCACCCCCCCCCCCTCCACTCCTCCCTCCCACAACTACCTCCCTTCAACCCCCTTCTCCCCCATCATTGAAGAAGTCAAGTGCAAAAAGAGCTTCAGGGAAGGGGGGGGGGGGGAGGGTAAGGGTTGTTTGGTTGATAGTGGTGGCACTGGGTTCGGTATGACTTCCTTGTTTTTATCCTTCTTCTTTGGCGTAGGTCACTGGTTATCATATTTGCACTCTCTGTCTCGGTATATATATATATATATATATACAGTATATATATATTTATATATATATATATATACAGTATATATATATATATATACAGTATATATATATTTATATATATATATATATATATACAGTATATATATATATATATATATATGGATGAGGGGTATGAAGCGTGAAGTAGTAGGAGATGAATGGAAAAGTATTGTATTAAAACTTCAGGAAGATTATGATGATATACTGTGCATATATGTAATACACACACACACTCATATATATATATATATATATACAGTATATATATATATGTATATATATATATATATATATATACAGTATATATATACATATATATAATATATATATATGTATATATACATATATATATATATATGTGTGTGTGTGTGTGTGTGTATTACATATATGCACAGTATATCATCATAATCTTCCTGAAGTTTTAATACAATACTTTTCCATTCATCTCCTACTACTTCACGCTTCATACCCCTCATCCATGTAGGTCTGGATCTTCCAACTCTTCTGGCGTCCTTGTGGAGCCCAATTAAATGTTAAATGTTTGGTGAATTAATCTCTCTCGGGGAGTGCAAAAAGCATGGCCAAACCATCTCCATTTATCCCTAACCATGATCTCATCCACATATGGCACTCGAGTAATCGCTCTTATAGTTTCATTTCTAATCCTGTCTTGCCATTTAACTCCCAGTATGTTACATTGTTATGCCATGACTCATGTCCGTACAGTAACACAGATCTCACTAAATTGATGTAGAGTCTAATTTTTATATGTAATTTCAGGTGATTTAATTTCAAAACTAATTAATCTAGCATTTGATTTGTTTTTCAATCTTTCACTAAACTCTAATTCTAAAGACCCTGTATTGGAGATCATAGTTCCTAAATACTTAAATGATTCTATCTCATTAATCCTTCCTCTTTCCAATGATATTTCATTTTCCATTGCATACTTCGTTCTCATCATCTGTATTTTTTCTATTTATCTTGAGCCCAACCTCCTGTGATATTTCATGCAGTGCAGTGCTGAAGGATATCGTTATAATTTTAAAATAATCTGTGGTGAAGAAGCAAAGCAAGGTAAACAAGCATTGTAAATCATGTTGTGTTCTGCTAATGACAGTCACACACATTGTAGCATGAAAAATTCGCATATTTGTTTCTGTTACTAAGCGATTTTTCAATATTTATGGTAATTAATAAATTTTGTATGGATTCAGGGACTAGAATCCTTGCAGTTATCCCCTGTGGTTCTTCTGTCTCTTTGCCTTTTCCTTTGATAGCTTCAGTGATATTCAAAGCAAACTTCGGACTTTTCTAAAATCCGAAATGTCATGACATTCTAATGATTGTTCTTTCAGTTTTGCATGAGTTCAGGAAATTTGTTTTATTATAATTACATCCTAATTTGTGTATTTGTACATATGAATACTCGTTTGAATTAACTTTCTTCTATAAGTACAAGCAGCAAGCTTAGTTATTTAGAAAAGGTCAGTTACAAATACATTTGTGCGATACAAGTCAAAACATAAGAAGAATTTTTGATGGTAACTTTCTTGAAAGTAATTGTGAAAACGAGTTCTTTTCTCTCTCTAACACTCTCTCTCTGTGAATATATTCATTATCCAAGCCTTCCATAAACGCAAGGAGGAAGAAAGCTACTCTCCACCTGCCAAGACTCTGTAGGACCACTCTATTTACAATCACATTGAATTTCCCCAAAGTCCCCCGAAGGGCGAAGCTGTCCCCTCTGCATTAAGATCTGCTATGTAACGCCTGCTGTAAATTCTCGACTAAATAAACTTTCATTTAAGTAACGACCGTTAATTCCTCTCAATAACTTTATCACCCTCTCGGACGAGATGGACGGGACAAGCCAGTCGCCTATGATGGCTGTAAGGATACTGTCTTGGCCCATAGCTTTAGATTCCTGCAGCCTTTAGCAGGATGGGTTCTGTCACTCTCGAGTGGGTTGTATTCTTTATGTTTCGGCTTTTTCGTGTCCAGTTTTTTCTTCTTGCTTCGATTGTTCTTTAGTGTTGTAAAGATGGACAAATGTGACAGAAGAAAGTAGGCCATTAGTAGTAGGAGACTACTGAAGTGTGTGCGTATATGTGCACATTTATATATATATATATATATATATATAAAGTATTATATATTTTAAATATATATATTACGTACTGTTTATATACACATAATGTATTTAATCATATATATGTATATATACAGTATGTTTGATATGTATGTATGTATGTATGTATATATATATATATATATATATCTATATCTATATATATATCTATATCTATATCTATATATATATCTATATCTATATCTATATATATATATATATATATATATGTATATATATATAGCCAGACACTTACTCTATTGTATAGGTGATATATATATATGTATGTGTATAATATATATATATATATATATATATGTATATATATGTATACATTTAATGTATGTATATATGCATGTATAAACGAAATGCCTAATTTAAATACTATATAAATAAACTATCAAAAAATCTATAGGTGTCCACACCTGTTCATAGAAAGATTGAGCAAAAATATTTTAGATATGTTACGGCCAAAATTCCCCTCAATGAAAAATTGAACTTCAGTGATCTCATATCCTTAATCAAGCTATGAAAGAAATATTAATTAGCCTGGACATGAGTCAACTTATAGTTGCAATATTAAGTGGCAAATTATTTGAGTTGAATTAAAATCACGTTCGATATTCAGCTTTTTTTTTTTTTACGTTTTTTAATGTCAGCAATTTTTACTCTGCTGTGTATTATTTTATCGTTTACAGTATGAACGGAACGGTTAGAATGTGTTTTTTCACATGACATTCCTATTATTACCTCCGCAAACGAAGTTGGAAAGAGGTTATGTTTTACCCCTTGTTTGTGTGTGTGTGTGTGTGTGTGTGTGTGTTTTGTTTGTTTGTGAACAGATTCCTGGTCACAATTTTTGTTGTCGATAAATGAAACTTGCAGCAATTAGCTGTTTTGTAAAAAGCTCTAAATTAATAAAATTTGGAAGGTCAAGGTTACGGTCGAGCAAAAGGTCGAGAAATAAGCTGCCGTGGCGGAGGTCTGCGCTCTACTGAGTGCCCCTCTAGTTGGACCTGTACTTTTCTCCATTTTCATCCTTTGTAAAGGAAAGGAATTGTGTTTTGTTGCTAGATAGATTTCTATGGATTTTATATATCCCTAGATATAATTTTTACTCATTACATAATTTTTATAAATGTTTATTATGTCTTTTCGGCTTTGTTCTACGTAGAGCTTTTTTCTTTTTTTAAAGATGTAAATTTCCATCAGTTTTGGTTCGTTGCTTTGAACTTTGGGTCTTTAATCTATCGTTTTATATGTAGGTAAATAAGTAAATGAATTTTACTACTCGAATCGAAATTCATAGTATGCGAAAAAATCAATTTAATGCAATCAAAGTTTACGAAAGCATGATTCTTAAAATTGTACTTGCGCTAGTGATTTTGCGCCCGCTGAACTTCTTTACATTATTATTATTATTATTATTATTATTATTATTATTATTATTATTATTATTATTATTATTATTATTAGCTAAGCTACAATCCTAGTGGGAAAAGCAGGATTCTATAAGCCCAAGGGCTCCAACAAGGTAAAAATAGCCCAGTGAGGAATAAATATGAGGAAATAAACAAACTATATGAGAAGTAATGAGGAAATAATATAAAATATTTAAGAACAGTAACAACATTAAAACAGATCTTTAATATATAAACAGTGTTCCAATTAGTATTTCGTTTTTAATCGTTGAAATTTAATTCTAAATTTTATCTCTGGGCCATGAGCGGAACGTAGAAAAAATATCTCCCTAATTTGTCGTTTCAGACTTTTTACCTTCTTTCCGAGTCCTAAAATTGTATTAATTATAGAAAGATATTTATAACATGTAGTCATCGTTAATGCCTACTATTTTCCTTGGGTCAAAGCTAAGGTCATAAGAGGATCTTTGTTTTTACTTAATTGATTTGATAATTCTGGTGATGTTATAAGAACTTGATTAAGTCAAAAGGTTCTGTATGTGATGAGTTTTTTGCTTCTTTAATTTAATCTTGGTTCTTAATTTAATCTTGGTTCTTAATTTAATCTTGGTCCTTAATTTAATCTTGGTCCTTAATGTAATCTTCGTTCTTGATGTAATCTTGGTTCTTAATTTAATCTTGGTCCTTAATTTAATCTTGGTCCTTAATTTAATCTTGGTCTTTAATTTAATCTTGGTTTTTAATTAAATCTTGGTTCTTAATTTAATCTCGGTTCTTAATTGAATCTCGGTTCTTAATTGAATCTCGGTTCTTAATTTACTCTTGGTCCTTAATTTAATCTGGGTTCTTAATTTAATCTTGGTTCTTAATTTAATCTTGGTCCTTAACTTAATCTTGGTTCTTAATTTAATCTAGGCCCTTAATTTAATCTAGGCCCTTAATGTAATCTTGGTCCTTAATTAAATCTTGGTTCTTAATTAAATCTTGGTCCTTAATTTAATCTTGGTTTCTTAATTAAATCTTGGTCCTAATTTAATCTTGGTCTTTAATTTAATCTTGGTTCTTAATTTGATCTTGGTTCTTAATTTAATCTTGGGTCCCCTAGAACCTGCAATATCTGCGCGATGAGAAATCATTATTTTGGGGTCCTTCGAATACATTGCTTGTTTTCATTCTAAGAGTCTTTTGATGGATTTTTCCCTTTTTTTGCGTTTATATCCGAAGAAACAATACGGTGTTGTTTTTAAGCTTTTGTATTTCCTTCTTTGAAGTTTGTTTTTACATCGGTAGGGTCATCAACATCTTAAAACGTCAGAGAATCTTTGATCTTGAAGGATTGATAGTTTTTGTGATAGCGAAAGGAACGTGTCTGTGATTTGTTTCGAACTCTCTCTCTCTCTCTCTCTCTCTCTCTCTCTCTCTCTCTCTTTATTGATTATTTGTTCCTGTTCAAAATAAATAAAATCGTCTTATTTATTCATATCGGTTCCTGACTTATTTATATCAAAAGTATTTATTTTATATGAAAATTTCATTGCCAGATTTTTTTATAAGAAGAAAACCTAAACACACACATCGATAGAAATGCCGCTTGAAAATTAGAAACAAGTAGACTTGTGGAAAACATGAGGGAAGAAATTTTAAATATCAATGGATTAGAAATAGAATGGTCGTGCCCTCTGTATGAATTATGAGTAAAGGGCGGGGTGGGGGTGGGGGGGGTTTGGATGGCTGTCTTGGAGGAATAGTACCTTGGATAGAAGAGAGACTTTAGCTATGGTAAGCAGTTCTAGGAGAAGGACACTCCAAAATCAAACCATTGTTCTCTAGTCTTGGGTAGTGCCATAGCCTTTGTACCATGGTCTTCCACTGTCATGGGTTAGAGTTCTCTTGCTTGAGGATAGATTTGGTCATATCATTCTACCGTGTTTCTCTTCTTCTCTTTTTTTATCATCAAAGATCCAGTTTAATGTTGTTACTGTTCTTAAAATATTTAATTTTTAGTTTTCATTACTTCTCTTCTAATTTATTTATTTCCTTGTTTACTTTCCTCTCTGGGCTATTTTTCCGTGTTTTAGCCCTTGGGCTTATAGCATTCGGTTTTCCAACAGTAACAACAAATTCAGCCGTTTATAGTCCACTGCAGGACAAAGGCCTCAGACATGTCTTTATTTATGTCTGGGGGATGGCCAGTTTTCATCAAAACGCTGGCCAGTGCGTATTTGTGATGGTGGGAGACTTTTGTCTGATCGCTCACAGTTTTGCCCTTTCACTACGTTAAAATACTCTTCAACTCAGAAAAGGACGTGTGTACCACACACACACACACACATATATGTATATATATATATATATATATATGTATATATATATATATGTATATATATATATATATATATAATATATATATATATATATATATATTCATTTACGTGCATGTATAAGTGTTTGTTTATAAAGGCTGACATACATGTACTTTTTTAATAATCTATTGCGTTAACTGTGCATAAAGCCCATATGATATGAGTTCCAACGCACCTGGTAATTGGAACTCACTCACTCTCTCTCATTTTGCACGTGCGAAACCTGTCATCACTTGATAATATTTTTACTTTCTAGTTCAAGAAGAAGAAGAAGAGAGAGAGAGAGAGAGAGAGAGAGAGAGAGAGAGAGAGAGAGGATGCTCAAGCATAAAGCATAATTAGATCGAGTACTGCCTTTTTTTTTGCCACTTATTGCATCATACTTTGGCAGGCAAGGGAGGAGGAAACCTGGTGAAGATATTAGGTACAAGATTTCTTAACTCTCTCTCTCTCTCTCTCTCTCTCTCTCTCTCTCTCTCTGTATATATTTATTCACTCAAGCAAATAAAATTCACAACAAATCACCGAACTGGTTTGGTTTAGGGTACAAGGGTGAAGATGAGGCTTATTAGCTCTGGGTCTCTATTTTTAAGGACAACTATAAATGTCCGGTTTATCTAAGAAAGTCTCCATTATCATCATTTTCTGATTTCGAATTCTTCTACTTTTTAAAGCGTTCAATTCAAAAGAAAGACAACGAACTCATTTAAAGAGAGTGACTGTAGTATCAACGATCACACAAAATAGAAAGGAATACTGGTATCTCTCTCTCTCTCTCTCTCTCTCTCTCTCTCTCGTAAAAGGTGGCTGTCCGGTTCGGTTTCTTACGGTTTAGAACAAGGAGAGTCCTTAGGGGACATTAAACCTTCAGTCTTCGAAGTTCATTGGCCTCGACAATAGTTTCTCTCTCTCTCTCTCTCTCTCTCTCTCTCTCTCTCTCTCTCTCTATATATATATATATATATATACATCCATACAAAATTGCAGCCGTTTCTAGTCCACTGTAGGATAAAG
>NC_090726.1:31324022-31326522 GCF_036898095.1 Palaemon carinicauda | reverse complement strand
GATATTTTCTCTCTTGCTGCACCGTGAGATAGTTGGGTTAGATTGAAATGCCGACACATTGTACTTCGAAGAATAAAGTAAATCGTGGGAAGAAGATCAATTGTGGAAAAAATACAAAAATACATCTGTTTCCTCTGTTCCTAATTGATTCTCTGCGACGAATGATGGAAACATTGGTAAAGAATTTTGGTTGAAGTGGCTTCGTTCTATGAACTCGATATCAGTTTTAGAAAATCAGCCAAAAATAATTCACAGAAAAACAGTGAGGAACAGATATCTATCTATCTATCTATCTATCTATCTATCTATCTATCTATCTATTTATTTATTTATTTATCTATCTCTATCTCTACATATCTATCTATCTATATCTGCCTTTCTTTCTATCTATTTATCTATCTGTATATATACATTACATATATGAATATAGTATACCTTAAACTGTCACAGTAGGTTATTTCATAAGTAATATTACCTTTATATTGCCAGAAGGAAAACTATTGCAATTTTATATTTGAGATCTGTATTGTTGGGAATGCTTCCAAAACATATTACTAGGAGAGCCTTTGAAATGACCGCTGGAAGGGTTGCCGTGACTTCAACCTGTCAGTATGTTAAATTACGTTCCTGCAAGGCGTGCACCTTACTTATGTGGGGATGGCATGAATCACATTTTCTCATATTTAACTTTCAATGACGTGTGTTAAACACTATTTTCAATGTACGATATGCTGACAGGCAAAGGGGGGGGGGGGGGGGAGTGGTTCTAGATGTGTGCTTCGCTAATTATTTTGCATCCTGGAAGAAATATTGTAGTGTGAGATTTGCAAGATTTGTGGAGGCTAGTGTTCGTAATACTAGGCAGGCAGTTAATTCTAATAGCCAGGCCTTCTCCATCATGAGGCTCAATACTACGCAGTACTCTAGAAGTTTTATTCCAGCTGTTACCAAGTTGTGGAATGATCTTCCTAATCGAGTAGTTGAATCAGTAGAATTTCAAAAGTACAAAGTTGGAGCAAATGCTTTTTTGTTGACCAGACGGACATGAGTCTTTTTATAGTTTATATATGACATATTTGTTTTTGACGTTGTTAATAGTTTATATATGACATATCTGTTTTGACGTTGTTACTTTTTTTAGAACGATTTATTGTTAATTTGTTCTCTTCATTTATTTATTTCCTTACTTCCTTTCCTCACTGGGCTATTTTTCCCTATTGGAGCCCCTGGGCTTATAGCATCTTGCTTTTCAAATTAGGGTTGTAGCTTGGATAATAATAATAATAATAATAATAATAATGATAATAATAATAATAATGATAATAATACTAATTAGTTATGAATGAATTCACATCTTTTCAACAAATGCTTCACGTTGATTATAAACCTTTAAGGATTGTTTTTATATTTGAAGCATGATCATCTTAGATGTAAGTAGAGAAGGATCTTGTGCTCAATAGTTTATGTGTGAAAGATCTATTTTAATGTTGGTACTGCTTATAAAATGTTCTAGTTTATTTGTTCACTACCTCTCTCGTAGTTTATTTATTTCCTTATTTCCTTTCCTCAATGGTCTATTTTTCTCTGTTAAAGCCCTTGGGCTTATAGGATCCTGCTTTTCCAGTTAGGGTTGTAGCTTCGTAAAAATAATGATAAGTTCATAGTTTAAGAATCCTTGAAAAGAAGAGGGAAATATACATTACAAAATTGAATGATAAGATTAACGGTTACATAGGCAACACAGGCAAATAGTACTTTTTATAATTCTTGCATAGTCAAGACCCCCTGGGGCTGATACAGACCAATTGATAAAAAAAAAAAGTCGGATTAGTTTAAAGCGCACGTGGAAGAACCCTTAGGTAACACAGTACGAAAACCTCGTGCGAAAAAAAAAAATAGATGACATTTCATTCGCAATTTGCAACAGGGTGAAACAGGAGTAAAGTTCTATGGGTTTATCACACAAGTCAATTTGTTTGCTAAATCCCAAACTGCTATGCACTATGAACGGTGACTCTTGAAGTCTTTTTCATAATGCCTAAAGTCCTTGGGGGTCTTTGGGTCCTAGATTATCTTGTAAGAAGTCCAGATCTGTAGTGGTATCTAGCGATGTTTCCACAGAAGTTACTTCGCGTAATGATTACTATTAAGGTTTTTGGGGGTTTGGGGGCCGGGGGATATGTTTGGTAGATTGACGCGCACAATTTCTGGAATTATCTTCCCAGCGAGCATTGTCGAACGGTCTTCTTGCTCAAGTAATCATTAATTTTGACGTTGAGCTTTTGCCATAAGCATTTTCGCTGAATACACTATTATTGCTGATTTCGTTACATGCGATTTCGTAAAACATATATTTCGTTGATCGAAACCGTATTTGGCCTCTCCTGATATTTCATAATCTGGGAGATCGTAGTATGTTTGATCCTAAGGCTTTTCTAGTGGCTTAGAATTGATTTGCATATATTGTATTGTTAATGCTTTATGAAAACCTCACGTGGAA
>NC_090726.1:31316522-31319022 GCF_036898095.1 Palaemon carinicauda | reverse complement strand
CAACTGTACCATAGAGTCCTGTTATGGGTAATGCTCAAGACGACTCAAAATAGCATCAAATAGTTGCGGAGGTTTCATGTGTACGATGCTTCACAAAGAATTTATTGTTACAAATTCTTCTGAATGTGTTGTTTAGTTGTTCATTTCTTATTACGATTATTTTTTATACAAAGTTTCAAAATCATACTATCACTTGCTTGGTTTACTCGGTAATCTTCACCTTAGAGATTACTGAGTCTTATTTTAACAATCTTTTCTCTATCTTTTGTCAATAGCGTTTTTATGATTTTTTCTCATTATATATATATATATATATATATATATATATATATATATATATATATATGTATATGTATATGTATGTATATATATGTATATGTATATATATGTATGTATATATATGTATATGTATATATATATATATATATGTATATGTATATATATATATATATATATATGTATGTATATATATGTATATATATATATACATATATATATACACATATATATACATACATATATATATATATATATATATATATATATATATATACACATATATATATACACATATATATACATACATATATATATATATATATATATATATATATATATATATATATATATATATATATATATATATAGACGTGTGTGTGCTCGAGCTGCTGATATTCACAAGAACTATAGAAAAATACATTTATAATTCCCTACAGTTTCATATTAACTTTAATGTTCATTATTTTTAAATACAATTTTCTTGAAACTATAATCATCCTCATTTATTTTGATATTAGATTACACTTAATTCATATACAAAGCCCACACGGAACTCCATTTGGAAAAGCGACGGCCGCAAACCTCCAAAAAGAATTTAGAAAATCACACAGCGCTTCATACTAGAAGGCCGGAGCAACGTCATCGAAATGGCTTGACCATTTACGGAGAAGTAATATAAATAGGTAATGTAGAACACGCCAAGAACAAAGTAAAAGCAGTTGCCTGAAGACTCGAATATTTTTTTTTTTTTTGACGCAAAGCTATGTAATTTAGGTAGTCCTATTTGCTTGGCCTTGCATCATTCATCACCTGACTGAACTGGTTCTCTTCTTTGCAACGCCTGTGATTGCGATGAATAATAATAATTAAAAAGAAGAATGTTTAATGATTTTTCATTTATTCTTGACCCTGTTGCGTGACTCGAGTTAATGAGTACTTTCTCTCTCTCTCTCTCTCTCTCTCTCTCTCTCTCTCTCTCTCTCTCTCTCTCTCTCGTGCGCGAGCATAGCGATTCACACTCACTCACTCTCACCTAGTTGACCCAACTTGACCACCTTACGGGCAAAATGAAGCAATGGCATTGTTGATGACTGCTTGCTTGTACTCTAGTCGCCATTTGGTCGAATTTAGATGTTAAGATTTTGTGAAGAAATAGACGTTGGAGATTGAATGGTGGTAATAGAATGAATGATGTGAAAGAGACAAAGGGCAGTTGGGAAATGGAATGGTAAGACGAATTGAAGAAGAACAAAGTGAAGTACAATGTTAATTTTCTTCGGAAATTTTTAGTAGAAATATACGGTTCTCAGTCGTATTTTAGTGAATACAGGCAACCGTAATTTTTACCCTATTTTGTTATTATCTTATACGGGTTGGTGACCGTAAGATCACTCCTTAACGTCAATACATCGGTTTTTATAACTGTAAATGCCTGGCAAAATTTATTCTAGGATTTTTGTTTTCTTTTATTAAAAAAAAAAAAAAAAGTATTCAATTGACAAATTGAAATTTCTTGGTGCTTTTCTTTCTGTTCTGTTACTGCTTGCGGCATAAAATTATGTGTGGAATTCACAGCTTGAGTTGAGTCAAAAGGGCACAACGAAAAAAAAAAAGAATAATAATAGTTTCTTTACCTCCTTGGATCCTTCATGTGAACTGACCAATGCACGAACTTTCAAAATACGCTGTAATAGATTCCTAACTTGGTTCTCCTTGGCTTCTCATTTGTTGCTTTCTGCTACTGTGTATAGAACAGTATTACCAATCTACTGACAGTTGACTTTAGTTTATTTGGAATGTCATAATCTTGTTTTTTATTATTCAGAGGTTTGTGGTATTGACTGGAAACTAACAATATTGTTAGACATATTTAGAGGTTAAGCTAATAAATTTTGCTAGTACAGTAGCTATGTTGTTTTTCTATTTTTATGGATTAAATAGGATTTTGTTTTATGTTGTTGATTTGGAAAAAAATAGAATGATGTTTACAATTGTGTTTTTCGCCGTTATTTATGTTTAAAGTTGTTTGCATGTTATATGCATACACTGTCAAACTCTCACAACACACTCACACCCACACACACAGACACACACACGCATATATGTATATCAATTATATATATATATATATATATATATATATATATATATATATAAATATATATATATATGTATATATACATATATATATATATATATATATATATATATATATATATAT
>NC_090726.1:31296522-31314022 GCF_036898095.1 Palaemon carinicauda | reverse complement strand
CGATTCAATTTGCGCTAAATAACAGGCAGGACTCCGGTCGAAGGTCAGACTGGATATTGGGTACACATTTGCTAGAGCGACATGCGTTTCTGTAGCAAGGTTTATGAATACTGGTTTTTAAGGCCTTTTTTTTTTACTATACTTTTATTTGATTTGAGTTTGTCATGTCATGATCTGATTAACCTTGTTTCCTCAGTAATCTTTATATTTATAGTATTATGTCTCTTATGGCTTTTTTATTTGACTTTATTTTTTTTAAGTTTGTTATGTCATGAACTGATTAACCTTTTTTTTCCAGTATCTTCCTATGTGATCTTTATATTTATAGTATTATGTCTCTTATGACTTTTTTATTTGAGTTTATTTTTTTTTAAGTTTGTTATGTCATGAACGGATTAACCTTTTTTTTCCAGTATCTTCCTATGTGATCTTTATATTTATAGTATTATGTCTCTTACGGCTTTTTTATTTGACTATTTTTTTTTAATTTGTTATGTCATGAACTGATTAACCTTGTTTCCTCAGTTTCTTCCTATGTGATCTTTATATTTATAGTATTATGTCTCTTATGGCTTTTTTATTTGACTTTTTTTTTTTTAAGTTTGTTATGTCATGAACTGATTAACCTTGTTTCTTCAGTATCTTCTTATGTGGTCTTTATATTTATAGGATGAAGTCCCTTATGGCATTTTTACTTTATTTTATTTGAGTTTGTCATGTCATGCATTGATTAACCTTGTTACTAAAGTATCTTCCTATGTGATCTTTATATTTCTTTATAGGATGAAGTCTCTCTCTCTCTCTCTCTCTCTCTCTCTCTCTCTCTCTCTCTCTCTCTCTCTCTCTTCTTGGTGTTCTTCAGTTATTCGTTTTATTTAATCGAAATTTAGTTATATAATTACTTCTCATAAAATGGGAACAGTTGCAAAAAAATTTCATGAAATTTTGATTTCACTTCAGTAATTTTTTAGCTATATTAAATATTATTCATTTAGAATTGGATATCTTTATAACTCTCTTACGATGATTGCTTGAAAGCTTGTTAATATTTTGAGATTCATAATTTTAAACGAAAACATGTATATTGAATTTCTATTAAATTTTTGTATTCTTGATCTAGATATTGATCTCTGGCACCATCATTCAGTTAGTTCGTTATGCATGTTGCATAAGATTATTCATAATTCTGATCATCCTTTACATTCACATCTTCCTGGACAGTTCTATCCTGTTCGTAATACTAGACATGCAGTTGATTTTAAGTCAGGCCTTCTCCATCATGAGATTCAACACTACACAGTGCGCTAGAAGTTTTATTCCAGCTGTGACCAAGTTATGGAATGATCTTCCTAATCGGGTAGAACTTCAAAATTTCAAACTTGCAGCAAATGTTTTTATGTTGAAGAGGCTGACATAAGTCTTTTTATAGTTTATATATGATATATCTGTTCTGTTGTTGTTACTGTTTTTCAAATATCTTATTGATTGTTAATTATTTCTTATATCGTTTATTTATTTCCTTATTTCCTTTCCTGACTCTGTTATTTTTCCGTGTTGGAGCCCTTGGGCTTATAGCATCTTGCTTTTCATATTAGGGTGTAGCATAGCTAATCATGTATATATATATATATATATATATATATATATATATATATATATATATATATACAATATGTGTGTATATTCAGTGAATCATGGAAGGAATTGTAAAAGATGATACAAATTAGATCAGCGAAAGCAGAAATGTATTTCTGTAAAGGAATATGAGTAAAACTGCGATAATGTTTAATGAAAATACAGAGATAGAACAAATAAGTGTTATGGATCAATGTCTAGAGATTATTAATGGATATACGTACTTCGGACAGACAGTAAACGTGTCTCCAGGACACGAGACCGAAATTAAAAGAAGAATAAGGATGTGATGGAGAGTCGTGGTAAACAAAATGAGATTATGAAAAGTAAAATCCCACTTTCTCTAAGAAGTAAAACATTTAATCAGATGGTACTACCAGTATCAACTTATGCGTCCGAAATTTGGAGCTTTAGAACATAAGCTACAGTAGTTACAACTTGAAAGAACAATGGAAAGAATAATGATGGTATTAGAGACAGAAAAAAGGCAACATGGATACGCGACCAATCGAAAGTAGAGGATATTCTCACAACATAAAGGAAAAAGAAATGGACATAGGCAGGGCATATAATGAGAGTGACAGATAATGGATGGATATTTAGAATAACATTATGTGTCTCTAGATATTACAAACGAATCAGGGGAAGGAAGAGAAGACGAAAGATGAACGATCTAAGGAAATTTGCTGGTTTAGACTGGCATGGGAAGACTGTAAACAGATACGAGTGGAAGGTCATGTCTGAGGCCTTTGTCTTTCAGTGGACTAGCACCGATTGATGATGATGATATATGTAAAAACAGTGTCTGTGTATATGTGTATATATATATATTATATATATATATATATTATATATATTATATATATATATATACACACATATATATATATATAATATATATATATATATATATATATATATATATATATCTATATATATATATATATATATATATATATATACTGTGTATATATATATATACATATATATATATATATATATATATATATATATATATATATATATATATATATAGTGTGCGTGTGTTTTCTGCAAATATAAATTTTAATCTGTTATAACCTCTCCTTTTGCAGTACGCAATCCACAATTTGAGATCATGTACATTCATATACTACCAGTCTATAAATAGACAGCTGTATATCAAATTCATATGTATTCACTAATACAAGTAAATACAGAAATAAACAAACCTCAGTGAAAGGAATTTCTTGCCAGGGAGATCCATCGACCACCGTCACTTGAAGGCTGCAATTAAATTTCCTTTCGTTGCCTTGATTATGAAAACCGTAAAGAGAAATTACAGGAGGGGCAATAGGCGGACGAAAATAGTGAAAAAACAATCATGAATAGACATCGAGGAGATTATCATGTGCATAATTTGTAGAGAATGTGGAAACGTTTTAGCATTGAGCAGAAGAGTCCAATATGATAAGAGGACGAATTGTTTGGGGGGGGGGGAAATTAAGTTATTAACCTTGGAATGAAGCGTAATTGTTGGTGAATGAAAGAAGAGAAGTCGACGAGCAGTCGTGAATGGACTTAGAAGTTAATTCAATTTTCTTTTAAAGAAAGCCCACAGGAAGAGGTGAAGTCATTGATGCTAAAGATTAGTTTTGATTTTTCCGTCTCTGAAGCACCCGTTAAATACTGTAAATGATGGAACTGTGTTGTTTTTCAGGAAATGTAATCTAGTTAGTGATTGAAACACTGATGACAATATATTTATTATTTTCATCAAATGACTTCAGCAATCTAATATTTTTCCTACCAAACAAACTATTTTCTAAAGTTCTTGCTCAGCTCCACTTGACATTTTTCATGACCTTAAAACTTGAGTTTCTTTAGGCTTTACAGATTAGAAAGAAAAAGGAACTACAATCCAAGATGAAATCCTGGTTAGGTAATCTTGATTTAACTTTCTGAATTGGGATATCTTTACGTGGTGAAAGGATATATGTATAGCCATGATCAGCAAAGCTGTATTAGTCAGGGCCACCCATACTAGGTTAGATTTCTGTGAGCGATCAGATAAGTCTCCTAGCATCACAAATCCGCATTTGCCTGCGTGTTGATAAAAACTGGCGAGACCCCAGACATGAATAGGATATGTCTGAGGCCTATGACCTGCAGTGGACTAGAAACGACTTCAGTTGTCGTCGTTGTTGTTCATTAGGCCAGTCATTCTACGTCATTTTTGGGTCAAACCCACCACAAATTGCAATAGTAATGAAACATGCATTTTTCAATGTCAAATTTAGTGGAGAATGACATACTAAAAATCAAGGAAAATCGAAGCATTGGAACATTTCCAAATTTTGCAATCATTAAGAGAAGGTTTGAAGAAAAAAAATCTGCATATGTAGATGGTGTCATCCGTCTAAGAATTTTATAGTTACCTCTTGTTTTTTAAGAGATCCTGTTAAACTGTTCCTTAGACCCTTTGAAGCTTGAACTTACTGCTTGGAATTACTAGAAATGAACGAAAGTGGGAAGATCAATGTCTCTTTGTAAACGGTGAATTGTCATTAATGGAAACTTGCATATCTGGCATTTGTTCATATATCAATTGTCTATACTTGAGTCAATACTTCGCCAAAAATTTTTCAACGTCTCCTGTGCTTGTTGGCTGGGTCTTTTATTTAAATTTTTTTCTGAATTAATTTTAGATGTCCAATAACCTTACATTCTAAATACGTTGTTTTGGGTGCACTTCAGCCCATTCGATTTTCATGAGATCATGGTGATATAAATAATATTGATAATGAACATTAGGTCTGATGGAAAATATCGAAAGATTAGGATTTGATGTATATAATAAATCCCACCTCATAAGATTAAATCATTAACGCAAGTCAACAATAAACCAGTAGGAATCAATAGAATCACCAAAGATTTAGTAAAAAAAAAGCAAGGCTCTCTCTCTCTCTCTCTCTCTCTCTCTCTCTCTCTCTCTCTCTCATCTCTCTCCTCTCCTCCCTCTCCTCTCTCTCTCTCACATAAAGTAAAGGCTCTCTCTCTCTCTCTCACGCACACACATAAAGCAAGGCTCTCTCTCACATAAAGCAAGGCTCTCTCTGCTCTCTCTCTCTCTCTCTCTCTCTCTCTCTCTCTCCTCTCTCTCTCTCTCTCTCTCTCTCTCTCTCTCACATAAAGCAAGGCTCTCTCTCTCTCTCACGCACACACATAATGCAAGGCTCTCTCTCTCTCACATAAAGCAAGGCTCTCTCTCTCTCTCTCTCCTCTCTCTCTCTCTCTCTCTCTTCCTCTCTCTCTCTCTCTCCTCTCTCTCTCTGTCTCACACATAAAGCAAGGCTCTCTCTCTCTCTCTCTCTCTCTCTCTCCTCTCTCTCCTCCCTCTCTCTCTCTCTCTCTCTCTCTCTCACACATATATTTTCCGGTCACGCTGAACTCTCCCCGTCTCGTGGTAGGGGGAGAGTAAATAGTCATACTCCGGTGAGAGGGGGGTTGCGTACCATAATAAATATAGAGGCTATGGCACAGCCTTCGTAGTGGGAGCCCTTGTTACCAAATAGCATGTGATTACATAGGGGCCCCCCTATAGTGTTGCGTTACTCCAGTCAGTTGATCATTATTGAGAAAAAGAAATACAGAGACCCCCTGACGACCCAGAAAATTTCAGGTTTGAACATCTGTAATTCGATAAGTGAAGATGATTTTATGAACTCTTATCAAACTTGAATTCTCTGATACACCAATTTGGAAAGCAGCCAGGATATAGCTTACTTATAACCTTTATGCTGACATTATTTGATGAAGTTTTGAATGAGAAGATGCTCCGGAGAAAAGCCGAAGTGAGAAGTTATTTAGGTACTGCAAATAAAAAACTTTAAAATAGCAAATCATGATTTGCCAACTCGTCTCAGACGAATCGATTTATGATTAAGACCCAAATTCTACTCCTTTTTATGAATAGTTTCTGCAAGACCTGGATTTACTGGACGCAAAACAACACCATCGCTATGATTAGGCAAGGTGGCTTTAATGATGTATTGAGACTTGCTTACTTATCTGCGCTTGCAAATCAGCCTCCTCCTCTTCTATCTCTTTTTCCTTTTCTTCATCCGTCCCTACCTTCTGCACCCCCCCCCCCCTTCCTCTCTACGCATGTCCATTCATCACTCACTGAAGCATTCATCCGATCATACTCATCATTGCTATTATCTCTTACGAGCTATCTGAGCTGAGCCTGAAGTGAAATTTTATTATTTTTTTTTTCTGTTGGGGGGAGGGCGAGTTGCAAAATTTAGCGGCATTCGATGTCAAGGGCCTCCCTTCAGGCTTGTCTGTGTGCAGTCTAGTAAAATGAGTTACTGTGGGGGTTTTTATATGGTTGAAAATTGCAAAAAAAAATTGGCTTATTGAGAAAGTCTTACAAGATTTTCAGTGATCAATCTATTCTGAAGAAGTGTTTTAATTCTTTCATTTTACCTTGTTTTGAGTATTGTTCTCCTGTCTGGTGTTCAGCTGCTGATTCTCATCTCAATTTGTTGGACAGAAACTTATGGTCTATTAAATTTCTTATTCCTGATCTAGATATTAATCTTTGGCACCGTCGTTCAATTAGTTCATTATGCATGTTGCATAAGATTTTTCATAACTCTGACCATCCTTTACATTCAGATCTCCCTGGACAATTCTATCCTGTTCGTAATACTAGGCAGGCAGTTAATTCTAATAGCCAGGCTTTCTCCATCATGAGGCTCAATACTACACAGTATTCTAGAAGTTTTATTCCAGCTGTTACCAAGTTGTGGAATGATCTTCCTAATCGGGTAGTTGAATCAGTAGAACTTCAAAAGTTCAAAGTTGGAGCAAATATTTTTATGTTGACCAGGCTGACATGAGTCTTTTATTGTTTATATATGACATATCTCTTTTTGACGTTGTTAATAGTTTATATAGGACATATCTGTTTTGACGTTGTTACTGTTTTTAGAATGATTTATTGTTAATTTATTCTCATATATTTATTTCCTTATTTCCTTTCCTCACTGGGCTATTTTTCCCTATTGGAGCCCTTGGGCTTATATCATCTTGCTTTTTCAACTAGGGTTGTAGCTTGGCTAATAATAATAATAATAATAATAATAATAATAATAATAATAATAATAATAACACTGAGCATAGTTACCATTGGTGCTACTTCTTACTCGGTATTATAAATGTTTCTTTTCTTCATTTCTTTTTGGAAATTTACTAATATAGTAGTAACCTTGCTGTATGACCTTTATGTTTGGAACACCTCTTGTTCAAATAGAAATCGTTCCTACTTGAACATTGTCTCATGTCCAATCAAAGTACAGTTGTGGTTTTTAAAATTGCCTTATTGACCCAAGCTATTTAAGTTTTATAAGGATATCTTTACTTTTATGGTTTTAAAGTAAATTTACTTTTTTTCTTCATAACATACTGCAGCATATGACATCAAAGACCTTCGATGTTATGCACCAGATAAATCAAAACCAGTCAGTCAATCTCGCATAAGTTGAGAGGAGATTGCAAACTTTAGAGTCAACCTTCCTGTCGATAGCTTTTCCTCCATAGGCACTTATATATAGGCCCCTTTATCGTTCTATTTGTTACAGTATAAGGGATGCATTTCTTAATGTTTACAGAGAGAGTTCTTAATGCGCGAAAGGATAAGTCATCAGAATTCTCGTGATATTTACATTCTCATTTAATCGTTCATATAGATATCCTGTTATGCATCGTTAATGACGACTGTGTGATTAAAAAGCAAGTAACAAGTATGGCTACATCTGTTATAATTTTGGAACTTCAAAGGTTCAAACTTGCAGATAATGTTTTTCTGTTGAACAAGCTGATTGAAGTCTCTTCTTGTTTTTTATATTTGAAAGATCTATTTTAATGTTGTTACTGTTCATTTAGTGTTTTATTATAATTTTTAAATTGTAGTTTATCCTTATTTCTTTTCCTCACTGGGCTATTTTTCTCTATTGGAGCCCTTGGGTTTATAGCATCCTACTTTTCCATCTAGGGTTGTAGCTTTGCTAATAATAATAATAGTTTTGTCGGTTTTGTTTTTCTTCATAGTTTTCTCCGTTGTCTTTATCAGTCATTTTTAGTACCTATTAACTTCCATAAGAAAATATTCCTAAACCCTTAGTAAGGCGGAGCAGTAGGCTGGAGACCACATGACAGCTGGAGTCACGATTTTTTCCTCTTGGGCAGAGACCAACAAAGTTGCGAACTTCCCGAGATTTGTTCGTGGAAGAAAAAGCGTGGTCTCACACACGGCCTTCGTATGTCCACTGCAGTAATAGCTTTTTACGTTATTTTGAATGACTTATAAGTAATAAATTAGCCCGTTGCGGTGTGTATTCATTGGTGCATGGTGCAGTTGAGTATTTATGGTTATATTAATGAATAACCACTCCCTGACCATGGGGAGTGTTAATCATAGACCTGTCAAGGGTTATAACAACGAGGAGAGCAAAGGGTCGTTTACAATTTGTCTTATTTTCTACAAATGGAAAGATGTGATTTACTTCGATGCGCCACGATCATAAACCTCTCTCTCTCTCTCTCTCTCTCTCTCTCTCTCTCTCTCTCCTAATATTATCTTGATATTGAAAAGACAATATTGCCCCCCCCCCCCTCTCTCTCTCTCTCTCTCTCTCTCTCTCTCTCTTAATATCATCTTCATATTAAAGACACTCGAAAGCTCTCAACAATAATGCCTCTCTCTCTCTCTCTCTCTCTCTCTCTCTCTCTTAATATCATCTTCATATTAAAGACACTCGAAAGCTCTCAACAATAATGCCTCTCTCTCTCTCTCTCTCTCTCTCTCTCTCAACGGAGATGAAAGACGAATTCCTCGAGAGAGAGAGAGAGAGAGGAGAGAGAGAGAGAGAGAGAGAGAGAGAGAAAATTAACATATTTTGCATGGAAGTTGAGGGTCGAAAATCAATGAGCATCATGCTAATGCCTCGCAAACTAAGCATGAGAGTAAATATCTGTACATTAGCTTCTAATGCGAGAGGTATTAGCGGACCTTGAATGAATGATCATAATAGACAAGGTAAATACTATAATAGCTGCCATTGTGGCGATGATGATTACGGAGGCCACAGTGGAGTGCGATCAGAAGTTACGATCAGCAGATGTTCACTGTAGGTAGTTCCTCGTGTCGATCATGTCCTCAGGATTTTCAAGTGTTTTTTTTTTTTTTTTTTTTTTTTTTTTATCTACAAGTCTTCATCTACTCTTCAGCAGTCATTGAGGATGAGGGACCAAACAAGGAAGGCAAGAGTATTATGAGGAAAACATTATCTTCACTTCTTATAAGAGGAAAGGTTTTCAAAAGGTCCATCTTGAAGGTATGAATTAGTTAGAGAGTCGCCCGCCGTCTGTGCACCTCACGATGTGCACTGTATGCATTACTAAAGGGTCTTTGCCATATCCCGTCGGTCCCTAGGTGTACTTACCTTTGAGTCTTCTTGCCACAAGTTCCCCCTTTTTTTACATCTTTGCTCTCCACCTCCTCCTAAGTTGTACTTATTGGGAGGTGTTCATAAAATGAAGGATATCCTTGTAAGCATAAGGTAGAAGTACAAGGTAATTCTCTGAAGCAAAAGGTAGAAGTATAAGCAAATCTTTCTTTCCATATTCATAATGTCATTATGAATATGGAAAGAAAGATTTGCTTATAATTCTACCTTTTCCTTCAGAGAATTACCTTGTACTTCTACCTTTTACTTGCGAGGATATCCTCCAAGCAGAAGTAAAAGGTTGACTCGTGTTTCGGGAGCGCTTAGTTACATGTTGGAACTTGTAAGATTTCATTTGTGCTGTCAAGATAAGAAAGAGTTTAGTATTTATAATACGTATTTAATGCCCTGTTTTTACTTGTATTTAATTAAGTTTACGCATCAGAAAGATCACAGACGCCGCCGCGCCTTCCCCAAAGCCTCGCTGGCAACATCTATCCCCCACCCCTTGCAATAGAAGTTCTTTGACCTCTTTTTAGCTCCCCCACCCCTTGCATTAGAAGTTCTTTGACCTCTTTTTACCTCCCACACCCCTTGCATTAGAAGTTCAAAATGACCTCTTTTTAGCTCCCCCACCCCTTGCAATAGAAGTTCTTTGACCTCTTTTTAGCTCCCCCACCCCTTGCATTAGAAGTTCTTTGACCTCTTTTTAGCTCCCCCACCCCTTGCATTAGAAGTTCTTTGACCTCTTTTTAGCTCCCCCATCACTTGCATTAGAAGTTCTTTGACCTCTTTTTTACCTCCCACACCCCTTGCATTAGAAGTTCTTTGACCTCTTTTTAGCTCCCCCACCCCTTGCATTAGAAGTTCTTTTGACCTCTTTTTAGCTCCCCCACCCCTTGCATTAGAAGTTCTTTGACCTCTTTTTAGCTCCCCCACCCCTTGCATTAGAAGTTCTTTGACCTCTTTTTAGCTCCCCCACCACTTGCATTAGAAGTTCTTTGACCTCTTTTTACCTCCCACACCCCTTGCATTAGAAGTTCTTTGACCTCTTTTTACCTCCCACACCCCTTGCATTAGAAGTTCTTTGACCTCTTTTTAGCTCCCCCACCCCTTGCATTAGAAGTTCAAAATGACCTCTTTTTAGCTCCCCCACCCCTTGCATTAGAAGTTCTTTGACCTCTTTTTAGCTCCCCCACCCCTTGCATTAGAAGTTCTTTGACCTCTTTTTAGCTCCCCCACCCCTTGCATTAGAAGTTCTTTGACCTCTTTTTACCTCCCACACCCCTTGCATTAGAAGTTCAAAATGACCTCTTTTTAGCTCCCACACCCCTTGCATTAGAAGTTCTTTGACCTCTTTTTAGCTCCCCCACCCCTTGCATTAGAAGTTCTTTGACCTCTTTTTAGCTCCCCCACCCCTTGCATTAGAAGTTCTTTGACCTCTTTTTAGCTCCCCCACCCCTTGCATTAGAAGTTCTTTGACCTCTTTTTTAGCTCCCACACCCCTTGCATTAGAAGTTCTTTGACCTCTCTATAGCTCCCACACCCCTTGCATTAGAAGTTCTTTGACCTCTTTATAGCTCCCACACCCCTTGCATTAGAAGTTCTTTGACCTCTTTATAGCTTCCACACCCGTTGCATTAGAAGTTCTTTGACCTCTTTATAGCTCCCACACCCCTTGGATTAGAAGTTCTTTGACCTCTTTTTAGCTCCCCACACCCCTTTCATTAGAAGTTCTTTGACCTCTCTCTTTAGCTCCCACACTTCTAGCATTAGAAGTCCTTTGACCTCTTTATAGCTCCCACATTCCTTGCATTAGAAGTTCTTTGACCTCTTTATAGCTCCCACACCCCTTGCATTAGAAGTTCTTTGACCTCTTTTTTTTTTTTTTTAGCTCCCACATCCCTTGCATTAGAAGTTCTTTGACCTCTTTTTAGCTCCCCCACCACTTGCATTAGAAGTTCTTTGACCTCTTTTTAGTTCCCCCACCCCTTGCATTAGAAGTTCTTTGACCTCTTTTTAGCTCCCCCACCCCTTGCATTAGAAGTTCTTTGACCTCTTTTTAGATCCCCCACCACTTGCATTAGAAGTTCTTTGACCTCTCTTTAGCTCCCCCACCCCTTGCATTAGAAATTCTTTGACCTCTTTATAGCTCCCCCACCCCTTGCATTAGAAGTTCTTTGACCTCTCTTTAGCTCCCACACCCCTTGCATTAGAAGTTCTTTGACCTCTTTTTAGCTCCCACACCCCTTGCATTAGAAGTTCTTTGACCTCTTTTTAGCTCCCACACCCTTGCATTAGAAGTTCTTTGACCTCTTTTTAGCTCCCCCACCCCTTGCATTAGAAGTTCTTTGACCTCTTTTTAGCTCCCCCACCCCTTGCATTAGAAGTTCTTTGACCTCTTTTTAGCTCCCACACCCCTTTCATTAGAAGTTCTTTGACCTCATTTTAGCTCCCACACCCCTTGCATTAGAAGTCCTTTGACCTCTTTATAGCTCCCACATTCCTTGCATTAGAAGTTCTTTGACCTCTTTATAGCTCCCACACCCCTTGCATTAGAAGTTCTTTGACCTCTTTTTTTTTTTAGCTCCCACATCCCTTGCATTAGAAGTTCTTTGACCTCTTTTTAGCTCCCCCACCACTTGCATTAGAAGTTCTTTGACCTCTTTTTAGTTCCCCCACCCCTTGCATTAGAAGTTCTTTGACCTCTTTTTAGCTCCCCCACCCCTTGCATTAGAAGTTCTTTGACCTCTTTTTAGATCCCCCACCACTTGCATTAGAAGTTCTTTGACCTCTCTTTAGCTCCCCCACCCCTTGCATTAGAAGTTCTTTGACCTCTTTTTAGCTCCCCCACCCCTTGCATTAGAAGTTCTTTGACCTCTTTTTAGCTCCCACACCCCATGCATTAGAAGTTCTTTGACCTCTTTTTATCTCCCACACCCCTTGCATTAGAAGTTCTTTGACCTCTTTTTAGCTCCCACACCCCTTGCATTAGAAGTTCTTTGACCTCTTTTTAGCTCCCCCACCCCTTGCATTAGAAGTTCTTTGACCTCTTTTTAGTTCCCCCACCCCTTGCATTAGAAGTTCTTTGACCTCTTTTTAGCTCCCCCACCCCTTGCATTTGAAGTTCTTTGACCTCTCTTTAGTTCCCCCACCCCTTGCATTAGAAGTTCTTTGACCTCTTTATAGCTCCCCCACCCCTTGCATTAGAAGTTCTTTGACCTCTCTTTAGCTCCCCCACCCCTTGCATTAGAAATTCTTTGACCTCTTTTTAGCTCCCACATCCCTTGCATTAGAAGTTCTTTGACCTCTCTTTAGCTCCCACACCCCTTGCATTAGAAGTTCTTTGACCTCTTTTTAGCTCCCACATTCCTTGCATTAGAAGTTCTTTGACCTCTTTTTAGCTCCCACACCTCTAGCATTAGAAGTTCTTTGACTTCTTTTCAGCTCCCTTACCTCAAGCATTAGAAGTTCTTTGACCTCTCTTTATAGCTCCCACACCTCTAACATTAGAAGTTCTTTGACCTCTCTCTTTAGCTCCCACACTTCTAGCATTAGAAGTTCTTTGACATATATTTCTAGGTTCCATACTTTTAGCTTTAGCATTAGAGGGTCTTCGATCTATATTTTGAGGTGCCTTACTTCCAGCATTAGAGGCTCTCTATTTTTAGGTGTCTTACCTCTGGCATTGGAGGCTCCTCTTCGCTGTTCTCTCCTGTCTTCTAGTTTTCAAGATCTTTTTTCATTAGATTATGTTTCTTTCGAGATTTCATTCTCTTTTTTCCTTAGTTCGTCAGTGTCCTTCTAGATTTCAAAAGAGATTTCAGTGCCGCGAGTCCTCACTTCGTCAGATTCCTCAGGGAAATCGAAGGCATTTATTCTTTACCTATCTGGGCAATGGGTAAAGAGATGAATACTATCGATTTCTCCGCTTACACTATCATGCCAAAGTAAATGACGAGCAACATAATATATTTACCAATGTCGTCTGGATATGTCCTTACTTCAATGGCGAATTTTGGGACAATCCTGTTGAAGAACTGCACGTCACTCACCGTTTAGTTGAACCATTCTGCCTCCATCCTCATTCCCCGCAATCCGTTTTTGCACCGATACAAAGCCTCGTACCTTTTCCAAGAGTCTCCTTTAATAAGACATCGTCGCAAAAACCAAAGCAAAGGATCCTTCAAGGCGCATACATTATGATCTTCAAAGCTCAGCTGCCAACGGAAGATCCCGTGTCTTTCTATAGGTCGGACGATATAAAACGAACGATCGGCAACTTCGGCAGCAACCAAAACCATCTGTAGTTGATGGTGTTCCGAAGACGTAACACACAATTCTTACCGTCAGGTTCCTATTCCGCCAGAACGCGATCTCTGTGAGTTAAGTGAAATCCTTCTCCCAGCCATCAACTCATTTCCTCACTCATATTGACTCGCAATTCCTTGATTAGATTTCGCCAGATACACACAGATCATGTGAGGTGTTGCAGGTTACGTTTGAAAAAATGAAGATCAGGTCTTCAGAAGTCATTTGAAGCTCGGGGAGGAGTCGTTCAGGACTGCTCCTGGAAATTTCAGTTCTGGAGTCATTCAGAAATCCATGTAAAGTATACGGCTATGTCCTTTGAAGACTTTTGGAAATTCGGGAAAGTTTTCTTCCGATTCCGTTCTGGAGGCATTCAGAATTCCATGCTAAGTCTATGGCTATTTCTTCTGAAGCCATTTGGAATCCGTGAAGAATTTCTTCCGAATTCGTTTAGGACTCGCGAAAAATTCCATTCTTGTTTTATAACAACAACAACAACAAGTTTTGAAGACGCTAAACGCTGAACTTTGCAGTTTGAAGGAAACTTTAAGATACCCGGACGAAGGGGGAAGATGTTTTTTTTATTCTCTCTCTCTCTCTCTCTCTCTCTCTCTCTCTGCGCTATAGGATTTTAATTTTTCCTCCTGCTTAGAGTTAGCCCTTTTACGATTTTTACTCTCTCTCTCTCTCTCTCTCTCTCTCTCTCTCTCATAGGATTTAACCTTTTTCTCCTCTTGCTTAGAGTCAAGTCGGCCATTTCTCTTTTAGTACCTTTCTTTTTTTCTGCAGGAAGTAATGCCTGCATATATTATGGACCTTATATTCTTGCTTGCGTATTCGCAGAATATTATTAGGCACTTGGAATTTAATCTCTGATAATCCAATTAACCATAATTGAAAACCGACCCCTGTGATTATAGGGGGTCTGGGGTACTGCTCGTATAAGCAATTACATATCCTAAGATTCCTTATGGGAGATAGTTGCAGAAATGCTGTAATTTGTAACTGTTAAATGATTTGTGTAAAAGGAAATTTGAACGGACCCTATGAAAGTTGTTAACAATGTTACGAGGAAAAGTAGCGTCCATGAAAGCGAGCAGTACTTTAGAAAGGTTTTATTTTCCGTATTTTTGAATTGTCATGTTACATTAATGTTATTTTTTCGATCTAGCTTTGTTTTCAGTTAGAAACAGGAACGCATTAGAATAAAGAAACACTCGTATTATTATTATTATTATTATTATTGTTATTATTATTATTATTATTATTATCAATAATAATAATAATAATTTTATTAATTTTATTATTATTATTATTATTATTATTATAAGCTAAGCTACAATCCTTGTTAGAAAATCAGGATGCTATAAGCCCAAGGGCTCCAACAGGCAAAAATAGCCCAGTGAGGAAAAGAAATAAGGAAATAAATAAACTACAGAAGTAATGAACAATCAAAATAAAATATTTTAAGAACAGTAACAGCATGAAATTAGATTATATGAATTGGTGATTGGTTATTAATTTTTTTTTTTATAGTTTCAAGTGTCAATATTACAAATTAGATTTATATCCGCCTAATGGTAAAGTGAATCTAGTAATCTCTATATTACATGTTTTTTTCCTTTCGACAGTTTACTTTCTTCTCAATACAAGAATTCTTTACCGAACTCAATTTCTACTTTAGGTAATGGGGGCAGATTTTGCCTTGTTACTATCAGAATAGGAGTTATAATGAAGTTATGTTTTCTTGTAATGATATTGCATTTCAGGAACTGGGGGACAAATTGTGTCTAATACAGAGATATTCGCCTAGAGGTCAAACATTTAGGATTAATGTGATCCATGACGAATTATTTAGTTCATTTTAAAATATGTTCCGTATTACAAATATATTTTGGGGAAGTGAATCGTATTAACAATCCTTCTTATGTGAAATACCCTTCTTGCAGTTCCTATTCCGCTCTGTCTGAGTAAATGAATTCATTTTTTAATTATTTCAGCGTATCTTATTCCTCTCCAGGTTGTCTATCACGTGCTACTTTCCAAATTGATTGACTGACTTTTTTTCTATCTCAATTTTTTATTTTTTCAGACATCTTTTTCCAGGTGTTAAATCTATATATGTACAACCTATATTTATTTATATGATTATTCAAACGTTGCATAGATAAGAACAGCTGTTTCAAATCATGAGGCCCAAACAATAAATTGGATGACACATTGGTAATTGAGTTTTAATTAAACATATAAAAGTCTCTTTCGACGAACATCTGAACGACACAGAGGAGACGAAAACCTGTTGACTGCCGTTGATAATTTAATCGAAACATTTGAGTGTCACCGTTCAGGGGCAGGGAAGAGAATGATATCATTTAACCCACATTTTGAATTAAAAATTGGAAACGGGCTCTTTATCCAAAGAGGTGGCTATAACTAAAGGATGACCTCTGGGGTTTTACTTAAGGAGGCGTAAAGGAGTACAATCGGGCACACAATTCTATCTAATTTCTCTTCCTCTTATTTTTTTAAATCTTTTTTTAGTTTATATGGGAAATATTTATTTTAATGTTACTGTTTTAAAAATATTCTATTTTTCCTTGTTTCCTTTCCTCACTGGGCTATTTTCTTTGTTGGGGCCCCTGGGCTTATAGCATCCTGCTTTTCCAACTAGGGTTGTAGCTTAGCATTTAATGATAATGAAAATAATACTGTGAATAATGAAATCAAATAATTAATGAGGTCCTCTTAATTAAGAGTAACAGCGAACATTTTATAGTGAATGGTTGACATACGACCATGCCTCCAGAGATATTCATAGTTGATTATACTTTTTATTACTCTGAATAACTCGGAGTATTGCTAATTACCACCGCTGTCTTCTTCCATCCACTTCATACAATTCATTCATATCCCAACTGTTATTTTACGCGATTGATAGTTTCATATTCGAAATATAAATAAATTTTTCTTTAAACTTGCAAATTCACTTAATATAAAGTCACGTTACGTAAACGATTATTATTTATGCGGCAATTATTATTATTATTATTATTATTATTATTATTATTATTATTATTATTATTATTATTATTATTATTATTATTATTATTATTATTATAACAGAGACCATAAGAACTGTTATTTTTATTGTAAACTCTTTATTTGTTACTTTTCATCTCCTTCATTAAAAGTCGAATTTAAATTCTTGTGCCGAAGGAATGTTAATAGACTACCGGGGGGTGAAGTTGCTTATTAATATTTAAAGGTCCTTTACTGATATATTATGATGTATATCCCACACGTTGTTATTTATATGTATAAATATTGTGTTCATTCTTTTCTTGCGTTTATCATTCTTTGCGATATTTTAATGTAGAAGCGAGTGCCATTGTTACTCTTGTTAAAGCAGTCGTAATAATGATAAATATACTTCTGGTATTAAGGTAAGTTGATTTATCTATAAGATATTTAGATTTAATCTCTCTCTCTCTCTCTCTCTCTCTCTCTCTCTCTCTCTCTTCTTAAAGGCCCTATGAAGTCCGAATGTTCTATGATCGTACATCGGTTGTTATATAAAAATTAATTGTTCTTCCTGTTTGAATTATTGATGGCTACTATCTCGGACTATTTGATTCCCATAATTAACTTCAATATTCTCTCTCTCTCTCTCTCTCTCTCTCTCTCTCTCTCTCTCTAATGATATATATCAGATAAATTGAATCTTATAGCAATTAGATTGAATCCTCTCTCTCCCTCTTCTCTCTCTCTCTCTCTCTCTCTCTCTCTCTCTTTTTAATGATATTATATATCAGATAAATTGAATCTTATAGCAATTAGATTGAATTCTCTCTCTCTCTCTCTCTCTCTCTCTCTCTCTCTTTTTAATGATATTATATATATCAGATAGATTGAATCTCATAGCAATTAGATTTAACATCTCTCTCTCTCTCTCTCTCTCTCTCTCTCTCTCTCTCTCAATATATGTATCAAATAAATTGAATCATATAGCCGCTACAATCAACCTTCTCTTATATATATATATATATATATATACATATATA
>NC_090726.1:31284022-31289022 GCF_036898095.1 Palaemon carinicauda | reverse complement strand
CTTTCCTCACTGGGCTTTCCCTGTTGGAGACCTTGGGCTTATAGCATCTTGCTTTTCCAACTACTGTTGTAGTTTGTCTAGTAATAATAATGATAATAATAATAAAGATGTTGTAACGCTACTTGGATGGGTCATTACAGATATTTTAGAATAATTTCAAATTTTGCTGTTTGATAATCGAGTACTCATTACTCTAAGGACAATATATATATATATATATGTGTGTGTGTGTATACATATATATATATATATATATATGTGTGTGTATACATATATATATATATATATATATGTGTGTGTGTGTGTGTGTATATACATATGTGTATATTTATATATTATATATATATATATATATATATTGTCCTTAAAGTAATGAGTTGTGTGTATATATATATATATAATTTATATATATATATATATATATATACATATATATATATATATACATATGTATATATATAGAGTAATGAGTTGTGTATAAATATATATTATATATATATATACAGTATATATATGTATATATATATATATATATTGTCCTTAAAGTAATGAGTTGTGTGTATATATATATATATATGTATATATATAGAGTAATGAGTTGTGTATAAATATATATATATATATATATATATACAGTATATATATGTATATATATATACATACATATATATATATATATATATATATGTTTTTTTAGCTTATCTAGCACTATTTTCGTCTTTTTAACTTAGAAATTTGCCTCTACTTCCATTCCTTATCTGCCTATATTTAATTAAACTTCACTTTATTAGAAAAACCAAAATGTACCATATTTTAGGAAAGATCAAAATTATTTTTATTACATAAGGTGATATTTAACAACTCATAACACGCCATGTGTAATAATAATTATTAATCTAATACTGCATACATTTTTTTCATTTTTTATTTTATGACAATCTTTTTCTTCTACTTTGGTTAGTTCGTACATAAACTAATACCTTAAAAATTCATACGTTAAATAAATGCAAATTCTTAGTCGTGTTTTTCAGATAATCTTTCGGTCATATAGTAAGGTAGAACGATAGTGGTCGAATTATAAGAGTTGTAATATGGCATGGGATAAGCTAGCCGTATAACCTAATCTTAAGAATTTAAAAGTAATTTTATTATCCTATGGTCAATATCTAATTACAATTAACTGTTGTTCCATCCACTTCACATAGGCCCTGACTGGCCTCCCCAGCCCCAATGTATTGCATTATGTGGTCCAAATATTGTCACAATTTACATCAGAATTATAAGGCTAACCATTAAGGACAATTAGAATTTGATGTTGTAAAATTTATTATTCGAAGTATTAACATTACCTGGAGAAGCAACAAGACAAGAAATAGATAACAATTGCAAGACTGAAATACTAAAAATAAGGATAAGCTGAGAAAAACACTTTACTCATATATATATATATATATATATATATATCTCCAGAAGTTTAAAACTAGCAAACTCGTTTTAGTCCCGCATCATAAATAGGAATTCATAATACTTCATATTATTGTTTGCTCATGTTTCTTGCTTTTAGGTTTTTAATTGATATATATATATATGATATATATATATCTATATTTGTATATATATGTGTAATATATATATATATATATATATATAAATAAAATAAACACACACATACAGACATACCATTATGTGGTATGAACTCTCACATTTTTCCTGTTTTCCCGTCACTAATAATTCATTAAACTATGATCGAATAGACGTTGTTGAAACCACTCCTTGGTCTCACGACCACATCACTCCATCATGTTCAATTACTTCTTGGTAGCCCCCTCCTCTCTCTCTCTCTCTCTCTCTCTCTCTCTCTCTCTTTGTTACCAAACATTTATCCCTTTATTATTCGCCTTCTTAGATTTTGATAAGATCACATATAAGTCTCTCTCTCTCTCTCTCTCTCTCTCTCTCTCTCTCTAAACCTTTATCCCTTTATTATTCGCCTTCATAGATTTTGATCAGGTCGGTCGCAGGTAAAGTCTCTCTCTCTCTCTCTCTCTCTCTCTCTCTCTCTCTCTCAAATATTTATCCCCTTTATTATTCGCCTTCATAGATTTTGATCAGCTCAGTCACAGGTAAAGTCTCTCTCTCTCTCTCTCTCTCTCTCCTCTCTCTCTCTCAACATTTAACCCTTTATTATTCGGTCTTCATAGATTTTGATCAGCTCAGTCACAGGTAGTGTCTCTCTCTCTCTCTCTCTCTCTCTCTCTCTCCCAACATTTAACCCTTTATTATTCGCCTTCATAGGATTTTGATCAGGTCGGTCGTAGGTAAAGTCTCTCTCTCTCTCTCTCTCTCTCTCTCTCTCTCTCACCAAACATTTATCCCTTTATTATTCGAATTCATAGCTTTTGATCTGCTCGGTCACCGGTAGTCTCTCTCTCTCTCTCTCTCTCTCTCTCTCTCTCTAAACATTTATCCCTTTATTATTCGGCTTCATAGATTTTGATCAGCTCGGTCACAGGTACTCTCTCTCTCTCTCTCTCTCTCTCTCTCTCTCTCACCAAACATTTGTCCCTTTATTATTCGAATTCATAGCTTTTGATCAGCTCAGTCACAGGCAGTCTCTCTCTCTCTCTCTCTCTCTCTCTCTCTCACCAAACATTTATCCCTTTATTATTCGAATTCATAACTTTGATCAGCTCAGTCACAGGTAGTCCTCTCTCTCTTCTCTCTCTCTCTCTCTCTCTCACCAAACATTTATCCCTTTATTATTCGAATTCATAACTTTTGATCAGCTCAGTCACAGGTAGCTCTCTCTCTCTCTCTCTCTCTCTCTCTCTCTCTCTCTAAACAATTATCCTTATATTATTCGGCTTCATAGATTTTGATCAGCTCGGTCACAGGTATTCTCTCTCTCTCTCTCTCTCTCTCTCTCTCTCTCTCAAATATTTATCCCTTTTATTATTCGCCTTCATAGATTTTGATCAGCTCAGTCACAGGTAAAGTCTCTCTCTCTCTCTCTCTCTCTCTCTCTCTCTCTCTCTAAACAATTATCCTTATATTATTCGGCTTCATAGATTTTGATCAGCTCGGTCACAGGTACTCTCTCTCTCTCTCTCTCTCTCTCTCTCTCTCTCAAACATTTAACCCTTTATTATTCGCCTTCATAGATTTTGATCAGCTCAGTCACAGGTAAGTCTCTCTCTCTCTCTCTCTCTCTCTCTCTCTCTCAACAGTTAACCCTTTATTATTCGCCTTCATAGATTTTGATCAGCTCAATCACAGGTAGTCTCTCTCTCTCTCTCTCTCTCTCTCTCTCTCTCAATATTTAACCCTTTATTATTCGCCTTCATAGATTTTGATCAGCTCAGTCACAGGTAGTGTCTCTCTCTCTCTCTCTCTCTCTCTCTCTCTCACTCTCTCTCTCTCTCTCTCTCTCTCTCTCTCTGTTACCAAACATTTATCCCTTTATTATTCGCCTTCATAGATTTTGATCAGCTCAGTCACAGGTAGTGTGTCTCTCTCTCTCTCTCTCTCTCTCTCTCTCTCTCTCTCTCAATATTTAACCCTTTATTATTCGCCTTCATAGATTTTGATCAGCTCAGTCACAGGTAGTCTCTCTCTCTCTCTCTCTCTCTCTCTCTCTCTCTCTCTGTTACCAAACATGTATCCCTTTATTATTCGCCTTCATAGATTTTGATAAGATCTCAGGTAAGTCTGTAACCGGGTTGATTATTTGCAAGAC
Organism: Palaemon carinicauda; assembly: GCF_036898095.1. Lineage (NCBI taxonomy): Eukaryota > Metazoa > Arthropoda > Malacostraca > Decapoda > Palaemonidae > Palaemon > Palaemon carinicauda. The sequence continues at coordinate 31,285,286 of NC_090726.1, read as the reverse complement.
TTTATAGCGTAATGATGTCGGCTTAACCTGAATCTGTCTCTGGTAAGAGGTGAAGGTGCTTGCAATTTATTGGAAATACCTTACTGAAGTTACTATTAGAATTAGGAAAAAAAAAGGATCGGAAAAGAGAAGGTAATTTTTAAAGCTTTAAATGAGAAGTTAATGTTGATCACACGAATATCCAATTTGAGTGGACTTTATAGAGAAATTTAGCATCTTTTCGTGTTTAAGTTTTTTGTTTATTATTATTATTATTATTATTATTATTATTATTATTATTATTATTAGCCAAGCTACAACCCTAGTTGGAAAAGCAGGATGTTATAATCCAATGGCTCCAATAGGGAAAAATAGCCCAGTGAGGAAAGGAAATAAGGAAATAGATAAACTACATGAAAAGTAATGAAACAATTAAATAGTATATTTTAATGACAGTAACAACATTAAAACAAATCTTTCATAAACTAGGAAAAAAGACTAACGTCAGCCTGTCCAACATAGAAACATTTGCTGCAAGAGAAAAATATAATATTTAAAGAGGATTTATTATTTGTTATAAGAATATACTAAAAGACATTGGAATATTGCCAATGAGGTTCACGAACGTGAGAACCGAGATATATCTGCGCGTGTTAAACCCCGGCGTTAATTATACCCTTCGCCATTCTTAGAACTGATTGCGGTTTGTCCCCCTCACACTTCTTGCGCCATCCAATCATTCTCAGCGAAATGAACATTAATGTTTAACTAATGGAATTTTACCCACAGATTCTATATAATTGTTTATGTGGAACAATGTGATTTCCATTTACTTTCGGAATGCTAAATCCCTAATATTAGCTGGCTAATATAGTGGTAACGTGTTCGCCTAGCATTTGCATGGTAGCAGATCGATCCCAGCCAGGGATCGTGAGTTTAAGCTGTGGTGGTGCACCATAGCGGGAGGTAGGGCTTGCTCGGCTGACGTTCTGGTGAGCATCTATTCTGATGTAACTGGAACCGAAACCAGACCTTTAACCTTTAATGTCCACAAAAGGTGACTACCACAGATATATTCTTTTGAAGAGAAAGGACGCTAAAAAGAATTAAACTGTATGGTCATACTTTTGGAAAGCAGCCGTCTTTTCAATGGCGTTAATTGCAGACTTGATTCAAGATGTGAACCAATAAACGGGTTGAGATTAAGGTCATAGTTTAATTATTATTTTCAACTTTATTTTGCGGTTTATTAAAGTCAAGTTGTTTCTTTAAGGCTTATATAGAA
>NC_090726.1:31270011-31280011 GCF_036898095.1 Palaemon carinicauda | reverse complement strand
AATAAAGCTCCTTATTCAAGGGAATCATTACGAAGTTTCCCTTACATTCCTTGCCACTCAATGAAAGAGCGACCCCATTTCCCATTGGATTTTCACATCTCAAAGACATCGCTGGCGGCGGATCGCTTGCGGCAGTTCCATATTCGGTCAAAAATTGCACTTTTTCTTTAAAGATATATTTCATTGTCGTTTTATTGCATTCTTGTGTGTTTGTTTACTTGTCCGAGTTCATTTGTGCTTGCGTTGGTGGAATTTGCTGTATATATGATATGTAATTTTTTATGTTAATGATTATTGAATGTTTTTTTTTTTCTGTTGATTTTGGGACTTAAGGGTGTTAGTGTCCGTAGCTTATGTTGATACTAATATTATTACCACTGATAATAATAATAATAATAATAATAATAATAATAATAATAATAATAATAATAATAATAATCATCATCATATCATTATTATTATTATCATTATTATTATTATTATTATTATTATTATTATTATTGCAATTATTATTATTACTATTACTATTATTATTATTATCATTATTAATATTATCATTATTAATATAATTATGATTATTATTATTATTCAGGTTGACTGATGAATTTTTCAAGTCTGCTGGCTGATTGCAGCGCTCTAGAGAAGAGAATTATCCGGAAAATAGAAAAATTGGATAAGAAAATAAACTCTGCCGATGCAGCCATTACTTTTAACTCAACCTGCCTAAAAGAGGGTCTCCTACCACGATATTATAATTATTATTATTATTATTATTATTATTATTATTATTAAATCATGTATTGCTCCTTTTAAAGAAAATAACAAAGACATAATGATATCTATAAAGTTTACTATGACCTCTTTTTACCATCAAAATAATTATTAAGACGACTAAACATCATCTTCCTATCTGTATTTTTACATACGCACACATACAGATTTATACATGACACACACACACACACACACACATATATATATATATATATATACAGTATGTATATATATATATATATATATATATATATATATATATATATATATATAAACACCATACGAAAAAGATTTTCATTTACATGTGATAGTGTGTCATATATTTTATTCTGTTACAGCTTCGCCATTCCATGTACAAAACCCATTTGCGAGCGTTGCATACTTGATGCAATAAGGCAGCGGGTAATTGAGGGCCTCAATTAAAAGTCTTCAAGAAGAGGTTTTATCTGATATTGAGTGAAGCCTCTGAAGCATCCGATGAATATTTGCAGGAAAGCTAAAAAGTCGATGTCTTTTTTTAGGGATTATCTTTGCTCTTTAGCGTCGGCTGGGGCTTAGTATTAAATGCTGTGTGTGTCGGATATTGTATTCGATTTTTCAAATTTTACTTTTTGATATTGTTCAATCACTTCAAGATATATATATATATATATATATATATATATATATATATATATATATATATATATATATATATATATATATATGTATGTATGTATGTATGTGTATATATATATGTATATATATATATATATATATATATATATATATATATATATATATATATATATATATTAAAACGCACACACATACACCCATTTATAATGTATGTATTTATATATACATATATATATATATATATATGCATACTGTATATATATATATATATATATATATATATATATGTATATATATGTATGTATGTGTGTATAAGTCTATAGTGAGTGTCTGTATGTGTATTTAACATGAGTTACAACATGATGCCATGAGAATTGGCGAAACGGTCACTGCTACTTTTCTCAATCACAGAATCGTAAATTAATCCTTGGAAAACCTCTACAGTATTTATAACTTCATAAACGTGCGTAAGAGACTCACCAACAGCACATTAAGTAGCTCCACTATTCTGTGCTTCACCTACTTTCATCTTTTATCCTGTCTTTTATTCATATCTTCTTCTTTCTTCCCAATGCTCTGATTTGTCTTGAATCATTTTTTCATATACTACGCAAATAACTGATGTTCATAGCTTCAATTTTTTGCTTTAATTTCGTGTATTATTATTATTATTATTATTATTATTATTATTATTATTATTATAATATATCAACCACACTTCATTTATTCCAATCATTGTTCCCATTGACACTCCGAGATTCTTTCATGCTTTGTAACTTCTTCCCTTCTTCCCTATTTTATAACTTCTTCCCTTCATACCTATTTTGTGACTTCTTCCCTTCTTCACTGTTTTGTAACTTCTATCCTTCTTCCCTGTTGTGTAACTTCTTCCCTTATTCGCTTCTTCCCTGTTTTGTTACTTCTTTCCTTTTTCCCTGTTGTGTAACTTCTTTCCTTTTTCCCTGTTGTGTAACTTCTTCCTTATTCCCTTCCCTGTTTTGTTACTTCTCTTTTCTTCCCTGTTGAGTAACTTCTTCCCTTCTCCCCTGTTTTGTTACTTCTTCCCTGTTTTGTAACTTCTTCCCTGCTTCCCTGTTCAGTGACTTTCCTCTCCTCTCATTCTACCATCCATCTCTATGCTGCTAGTTGTTTGTCGCACCAAAACCTTGTTACTTCTCCAAATTAGTGTTCATCTAAACAAGTGTGAATATTTAATTCCCTATTTTTGTCGGAGTGGTTAGACCGGAAATTAAGCTTCTTGCGTTCTCGGCTAGAAAGAATCTCCCCTATATAATAAAAAGTGGTATTGACAGACATATAACTACTCGTTCTCTACCCCTACCTCAGGTAGGGGAGAGTTAAAGTAGTCTTACGGTGGTAGAAGGGGGTACCTCGAGAGGTACACTCGGATATCACATCTGCCGTGTAGTAAGGGCGAGGGGATGGAAGGGTTGAATCTGAGTGTTCCTATTTATCTAAATATTTAACCATCATTTTTGACGGGTTGCATACACTGGTAACAGATATTGACCTGACAGAACTCTTAAGGAAAAGCTCTTACTTTTAAAGTGAAGAGTACTGCAGAAAATAAATGAACGTTTCTACGGTAGTTAATTAATTGCCATTGACAGAAAGTGAGATATGTAGTTATTATTATTATTATTATTATTATTATTATTATTATTATTAAATGCTAAGCTACAACCCTAGTTGGAAAAGCAGGATGCTATAAGCCCAGGGGCCCCAACAGGGAAAATAGCTCAGTGAGGAAAGGAAACAAGGAAAAATAAAATATTTTAAGAATAGTAATAACATTAGAATAAATGTTTCCTAAATGAACAATAAAACGCATTATTTGGAATATTATAAATAAATATGTCTCATAACTTGCTCTCTACATTATCAAGGTTCAGTAGGCTATTCTTAACATTCTATGAAAACCGTCTTCCGCATTTATGCAGAACATTCACCAATGTTTACACATTGTCTTCAAGTATTTGTTGTCTTGGTTTTAGCTGATTAATGAAGTTTGATCATGCTATAGTTTTTATAGATATTTTTAATGATAATTCTTGTAAGATTAATAACTTAGTAAAAATGACGAGTTACTTGTGTAGTAAAAATATGTCTTTTTTGCAATTTTCGTACTTCCCATTATTGTTCTTAGGGAAATTTATTGCAATTTATGCCAACGTGGACTTGTGATACATTGAAGGATTTTTTAATTTTAATGTTTGAATAGGAAGAAAAACCTAGCGCTTGTTGATCCGGACTAGTGTGTGTGTGTGTGTGTGTGTGTGTGTGTGTGTGTGTGTGTATATATATATATATATATATATATATATATATATATATATATGAAAATGTATATATACATATATACATATATAATTAGTGGATCTATTCTATAGGACAAACATGTAGAAAATGTAAATGTATATTATTTTGTGTTAGATTGTACATTTTAAGCGTCAGCACCATTGCCGTAAAAATTAGCTTGAAATTTTGTCAAATGATCCAATATGCTGAAGGCGAAGTATATGAAAGGAAAAGAGTCATAACCAAGGAATACATTATCAGAGAGAGAGAGAGAGAGAGAGAGAGAGAGAGAGAGAGAGAGAGAGATTGCCATTAAAGGGACCGACATCAACTAGATTCAAAATCATCGATGCTAAATGAGTTGTATTGGTATTTAGCCTCTCTGAACCTTGCATAAATAGAGTATTTATTGCCTTGCATGACAGTTTAAAGATTCAAATCTTATTTCAAGGTTCAGATAGCACTTTAGACTCATCAAACACTGGAATAATAACTGGAAGAGCAAAATGTCAAAAGCTTTGTGGTAAACAATTTAAATTTTCTATGAAAAATTTAAGTTATTTCACAAGTTTATACATTTTAATTTATGTTACAGTTATTTTTAAATTAATTTATGTAAACTTCATTTTGATTGGAATCGGCCAAATGTGTTTTAAAGGGAAATTTCATATATTTGTTCTTTAGATTTTGCGCTCAAGAAATCTTCGCAAAATGTATGATCGAATAAGCTCTCTCTCTCTCTCTCTCTCTCTCTCTCTCTCTCTCTCTCTCTCTCTCTCTCTCTCTCTAATAGCATTCGTTTGGATGAACGGGTGAAGATGGACCTTGTCTTATTCCTTATTTCTCTTGACTTGAGAAAATTATTATTGTGGTATACTGAGAGAGAGAGAGAGAGAGAGAGAGAGAGAGAGAGAGAGAGAGAGAGAGAGAGAGAGAGAGATGAATATTAGGTACTTCGTCAAAATTTGCTGCTAATACCGGAGGGCCTCGGTAAGGTAATCTAACACATTCTGAGCGAAACTATTTGCGAGATGTTCTCAAGCTCTTCCTTTTCAAGTCGATATTGGACAGCTACTCTCTCTCTCTCTCTCTCTCTCTCTCTCTCTCTCTCTCTCTCTCTCTCTCTCTCTCTCTCTCATGTTTATATACACAGTTCATTGGCCTTACCTTGCAGCGGTGAGTTCCATCCTTCTTCCCCTTGTAGCATCCATATCCGACCTTCCCTTCTCCAACTTGCCCCTCCCCTATCAAATTATCCCCCTCCTCTTCCATCCCCCTTCCCTCATGTTCCCTCCCCCTTCCATCCTCTTCCATCCTTCTCCTTGGACCAAGTCAAGGCTGATACCACTTTCACTCTTGTTTAAGGGAAAGCAGATGTAAGACCATCTTTTCTGTGCGTTTGTATGTTCCTGTTTCGTATCCCTGTCCAATTAACATTTTTTAGATTCTTAAATTTTTTAATTACATTTAGATTAGACGATTCATTCTTTGATTTTAAAGTCCTCGATTGTTTTGTTTTTTAAACATATTTATTTTTTTATTGCACTTGCATTCTCGCACAGAAGCGCACAAGGGTGTGCCCAGTTTTGTATTGATAATGTATCTTAGGTGTTAATGACTTAATTGGGCTATTTATATATCAGAGATTATTATATAAATGCACACACACACACACACACACATATATATATATATATATATATATATATATATATATATATATATATATATATTTATATTTATATATATGTAATGTTTGTGTGTTCGCCAAAAAGAATCACCTCCACATTCACATTACGATTGCTTAATCTTGGTTGAATCTTCCTATCAGAACACTTCCAAAAACACATGCCACTTTATATCCTTACACGCAGGGTTCCCCATCAGTGCGTCAAAACACTCTATATTACGTCTTTCCTAGATATCTTCATAGTTCTCAACCTTTGATTACTATTTGCTCAACAATTTTCCTTGTTTGATATATATATATATATATATATATATATATATATATATATATATATATATATATATATATATATTTATATATATATATATATATTTTCAAATTAGCCATATATATTATTGATTCATTAATGTCTGGATTCTCTTAACGACCTCGGGATCAGAGCCCCTGGTGAAATCACGCAAAGACAAGAGCTTGTGACCGGCTGGGAATCGAACCCTGGTCCGGCAAGCCTGTATAGACAGTGATTAAACCACTTGGCCACTGTCTATACAGGCTTGCCGGACCAGGGTTCGATTGCCGGCCGGTCACAAGCTCTTGTCTTTGCGTAATTTCGCCTGGGGCTCTGATCCCGAGGTCGTTAAGAGAATCCAGACATTAATGTATCAAAAATATATATGGCTTATTTGAATATATATGAAGAACACGTCTGAATGTGCAAAATTTATCATATATATATATATATATATATATATATATATATATATATATATATATATATATATATATATATATAAGCCATATGTTTTACTCCTTATGATTGGATTCTTTCTACCTCTGGATCAGAGACCCAAGGGGAAATCAACTCGGATAATAGCTTTTGGTCGGCCGGTGGATCGAACCCTGTGGCAAGAAACTGAGGTTCCATTGACTTAGTAACTCATAGGTCTCTGATCCCGAGGTAGAGAGAATCCAGATATTAGGAGTATAATACATGGCTTATATGAATATGAAAAGCACCTCTAAATGTGCAAAATATTTCATATATGTGTGTGTGTGTGTGTGTTTGTGTATGTGTATGTGTGTGTTTGTTTGTGTTTGCAAAGTGCAGTAGACACAGAAGTATGTAACGGAATGGTTTATGCTACATTGCACTTCACCTCAAGGCCATCAGAAAAAGTTTTGCGAACGAATTGTATTTTTTTTTTTTTAATGCCGTTACCCTATTCTTTAATCTTTCTTGGATGAATTGAAATCCCCTCTTGCTCTCTTGTAGTATGTAACAAAGCTAAAAAAATACAGTTATTTAGCGCCCATTTTCTCCTTTACTTAACTACTATATTATAATAGTGTATGAGACCTGCGAAATATTTGGATGGATATGCACACCCACACAACCTTCCCACCTGGGTATGAATACTCTGTCTCCCCCCTTACCCGAGGGACGGGGAGAGCCGAGCGTGACCGAAACGAAAGGTATATATATATATATATATATATATATATCACCCACGAATGGCATTTAATAGCTCAGTCGGTAGAGTCGTCGATGTCATGGTTTCCAGCCGAACAGGTGGGGGTTCGAATCTCCACCCGGCCAGAAGCTGTTACCATAAAATGAATTCCAAGTGGATATATATTCCCAAGATAGAATTCGGTATTAAATGCCATTCGTGGGTGATATTTACATTGATTGAAATCACGTGTGCTTGTGATATATATTCATATATATGTGTGTGTATATATATATATATATATATATATATATATATATATATATATATATATATATATATATATATATATATATATATATATATAAAGAGAAACACTTGCATTTCGTTATATTGGGAAGATTGTAGATAATCAGTTCTATATTACTATTACTACTGTAATTATTTATGTTATTGGTAAGCGTATTTGCATCATCTACAGCAGAAGCAATTTTTTTTTATTGAAAGACAACCGCTTTATTTATTTATTTTTTTTTATCTCTTCAGCCCTGAAATCGGCCATTAACCCCCGTAAGAAATATCCGCTTATGAGTAATACCGCAAGAACTCAGAAGCCTCAAATAGGGCAGTTGATGTATGATCTAGCCCCGGCAGGAGGAGGGAGGCCCCTCCCAAGAAGTCCCGGACCCCTAATGGTCTTTCCTTCTTGGGTGGCCGTATAGAAAGCCAAATTACCCTCTGTTAAAACGGAGATGTTTATTAACGGCATCTGACGGCGGCCGATTCTGTTGCATCGTGCTGAAAAATCTACTTGACCAATTGGTGTTTGTTTATTCCTTTGTTTTAGGCTGATTTTTTTAATTTATTCTTTTTTTTTTGTGTAGGGTACTTGTTTACTTATTATTTTTTTGTGTAGGGTAATTGTTTATATATACTTCTTTTTGCAGGCTACTTTTTTATTCATTCTTTTTTGAGTAGGGTACTTTTTTATTTAATCTCTTTTGTTTATGCTACTTTTTTATTTACTCTTTTTTGAGTAGGTTACTTTTTTATTTATTCTTTTTTTGTTTAGGTTACTTTTTTATTTATTCTTTTTTGAGTAGACTACTTGTTTTTTTTTATTCTTTTCTGTGTAGGGTACTTTTTTATTTATTCTTTTTTGAGTAGGCTACTTGTTTTTTAATTCTTTTTTGAGTAGACTACTTGTTTTTTGATTCTTTTCTGTGTAGGGTACTTTTTTATTTATTCTTTTTTGAGTAGGCTACTTGTTTTTTTATTCTTTTTTGTGTAGATTACTTTTTTATGTATTCTTTAGTGTAAGCTACTTGATATTTGCTCTTTTGTCAGTCTAAGTTTATTATTATTATAGGTTCTTGATGAAAAGATATACTTCCATATTTATATGTATGTATGAAATCACATTTAATTTATTTAATGCTCTGTTACCATGCAGTTATATCTAGACCCATACTATACAGCTTCTAAAAGTGTTACATGAATTTGTTCTTGAAATAGAGTAGAATATTTACGTTTTGCAGTTGATAGAGGATACTGTTATTGTGATGAAAAGCAGCAGTGTGGTGAAAGATTTTGATGAATTTTCTAAGGCCAGAAAGATGAAGTGAAAGTTTTCTTGTGTAAGGTTAATAGGCCTATAGATCTATAGGTTTGTGTAATTCAAAGAGCCGACAGACTATGATAATGTCCGTTGATCGGGCTAGTGATGTAACTTTCAATTTCCGAAGGCGTAAGAAACCGCCTTGGCCTATAATGACGTAACTGCGAAATGGGATGAACTTTGTGATCATTTTTTTTTTACCTCTGCCAACGAAGTTATGTTTTCGCCCTTGTTTGTTTGTGAACAACTTCCTGTCCACGATTCTACTCACAGAGTAGTGAAACTTTCTAGGATTATTTTTTATGGTTAGCCGTGGAAGTGTCTAAATTTTGAAAGTCCTGGGTCAAAGGTCAAGGTCTAGCAAAAGGTGAACCAAATTAACTCTGATTTTAACCCCAAGTTCGCACATGGTTGTCACACAGACTTCAAATACGCCTACTGTCGAAATTGATTTTGGGAAAGGCCAGTTGATTTCGAGAAATAAGCCGCCGTGGCGGAGGTCTGCACTCAGAGTGCTTTTCTAGTTTATAAAGTAGACTTTGCATTTTTGTGTTGCCCTCGAAAACCGATAACCTAATGCACATAGGGGATCAGATATTCACTATCTCAATAATAATTGGTGACTTTTTAATGCTGGTTCTTCAATTTCATTTATAATAGGTAAGGTTACATTTTTAATTTGTGTGTGTGTGTGTGTGTGTGTTTGGAAGAGGCATTAGAAAAGTTGGAAGACCCAGACCTACATGGCTGAGGACTGTGAAGCGCGAAGTAGGAGATGATGAATGGAGAGGTATTGAATTAAAAGCTCAAGATAGAGACGACTGGCGAAATCTAGTCAAGGCCCTTTGCGTCAATAGACGTAGGTGTAGATAATGATGATGAGAATGATGATGATATATATATCTGTGGATATATTTAAGGGATCCATTTACTTCCTCATGCATTGTGAACATTATTATAAATATTGATAATTTTGCGTGTGTTTTTTTTTTTTCCCTCATATGGCCTGGCAATCTTTAGACATCCCTCTTGCTAGCTTAAGGTGTATTTGCGAAAAGACCTTTCCACGTTATTTGAGCATCCATTATTCCTCTTCTCTCCCAGCAAGGCTAAATTTTCACGAAACGTCATCTGCGTAATTATAATGACTTTGAAGTTGTTATTGTCCCATTTATGAATTCTATTTGAAGATTCGTACTTCTTGATATTTTTATCCTTTTAACTTCTCATTATATAAAGTTTGTTTTGTAATTTTAATCCATTATCAATCTCATAATAATATCAAATATGTTTTGATGGTTTATGTAAACGGCAAAAATTATAGTTTGTAATTTTTAGTTTAGAATGTTATAGAGCATTTTTAATAACCTACACGTAGGTTTGTATTTTTTTTTAAAGTACCACCAAACGTATGTTCTAATTCCAATCAAAATTGAATAGATTTCTTGTTAATTTTTTTTTCTTATGACAATGGATATTATTATTATTATTATTACTAGCCAAGCTACAACCCTAGTTGGAAAAGCAAGA
>NC_090726.1:31255011-31265011 GCF_036898095.1 Palaemon carinicauda | reverse complement strand
TGTGTAAAGAGCTCCAAAAGAATGTAATCTTAGTCTTTAACTTTTTAAAATTAGAATTACCCTGACAAATGCAATAAAGAATTACCATTATAATTCATCAATATAAGAATTTGGCCGGAGAATCACACCAGTCTGAAAATCATTTGAACCTGAAAAAAACTATTGTGTCCTTAGCCTTTTGTAATTTTAAGTTGAATAATAGCAAACTTAATTATATTTTATGTCTGTATAGAATAGCTCCGTATAAGTAAAATTTGACTCATTGGGCTGGTAAATCTCCATTCCTTTAATTATAATAATATATTAGTATGGAAAGGATATGTGTGTAGCGCGACACAAAAACTTTTAAACGAACACATTTTTTTTTTTTTTTTTTTTTTTTTCAAGTGTCACAATTGCATTCAGCCATCCAGGGGACATTCCACTAATACATAAATATACAATCATATACAGTCGGTAATTTAATATTTCTCCAACTTTAGGGAGCAGATACAATTAATGTTTCTTGAACATCAGAATATGGTAGTGAATCCTGTTTTAAAGCTTGCTTAAGAATATCAGTTTGATATTATGTACTCTTCCTCATCATCATCATCATCATCGTCATCATCATCATCTTCTTCTTCTTCTTCTTCTTCTTCTAAAGTCTAAACCAACGATGTGTGGTTCATATGACCTCTTAAATTCCTTATTTATAATTCAAATGACATCAGTTAAATTCCCTCTTTATAATTCAAATGACCTCTGTTAAATTCCCTCTTTATAATTCAAATGGTCTCTGTTAAATTTCCTATTTATAATTCAAATCACCTTTGTTACATTCCCTATTTATAATTCAAATAACCTTTGTTACATTCCCTATTTATAATTCAAATGACATTTGTTACATTCCCTATTTATAATTCAAATGACATTTGTTACATTCCCTATTTATAATTTAAATGACCTCTGCTAAATTCTCTCTTCATAATTCAATTGACCTCTGTTGAATTCCCTATTTATAATTCAAATTACCTTTGTTACATTCCCTATTTATAATTCAAATGACCTTTGTTACATTCCCTATTTATAATTCAAATGACCTTTGTTACATTACCTATTTATAATTCAAATGACATTTGTTACATTCCCTATTTAAAATTTAAATGACTTCTGCTAAATTCTCTCTTCATAATTCAAATGACCTTTGTTACATTCCCTATTTATAATTCAAATGACCTTTGTTACATTCCCTATTTATAATTCAAATGACATTAGTTACATTCCCTATTTATAATTCAAATGACATTTGTTACATTCCCTATTTATGATTTAAGTGACCTCTGCTAAATTCTCTCTTCATAATTCAAATGACCTCTGTTAAATTCCCTATTTGTAATTCAAATGACATTTGTTACATTCCCTATTTATAATTCAAATGACCTCTGTTACATTTCCTATTTATAATTCAAATGACCTTTGTTACATTCCCTATTTATAATTCAAATGACATTTGTTACATTCCCTATTTATAATTAAAATGACCTCTGCTAAATTCTCTCTTCATAATTCAAATGACCTCTGTTAAATTCCCTATTTATAATTCAAATGACATTTGTTACATTCCCTATTTATAATTCAAAGGACATTTGTTACATTCCCTATTTATAATTTAAATGACCTCTGCTAAATTCTTTCATACTTCAAATGACCTCTGTTAAATTCCCTATTTATAATTCAAAAGAAATCTTTACATTGTGTTATGTGCATAGCTATATTCATGCGGATGTTTTGACGGCACATATTTAAGAGAAATACGAAAGACGAGTGGCCAAAGAAATTCCTGCAGTTGCTGGTTAAAGCCAGGTGCTTTTATTAACCCCTCCGCCCAAGAATGCATTTAGTCCATTCTTTTATTATCTTTTAATTACATTTGTCCCCTGATTATATAAAATGGAGTCTCGGTTATTAATTTTCAGAAATTCTCATCGTTTTATATTAATGTTTATTCTTATTGTGGAATTATAGAGACAAACCCAATTTTTTCAATTCTTTGTAACTATGAACAATTTTTTTTTTCGATCACAATTTTTTTTTTATTATTTATAGTGAAAAATAAGGGATTCGAGATCAGTAAATTAGAGAGAAAAATTAGATAGCAGGTTATATCTAAACATTTTTACCGGAATAACACAAATTAACTTATTCTTAAGGTTCAGTAGCTTACTTAATGTTTGTTGAAAGTTAATTACAATTGTTTTTCATGTCTGATATAAGTAGGATAACCAGTACCGTTTGATTACATAACTAACCCTCCTCCCTCAAATGCAACACTTTGAATTTAGTTACTTGACACCTAAAATTACTTTAACGGACCAAGATAGGAAAGCATCTATTATATTTATAAAATCACAAAAGATTTGAATGAAAACAATGACAGTCGTCAGCCTCAATGTTCCTTCCCATTACCTCCTTCCTTCAAGCTGTTCCTTCACATTTAACCAGGTACAGGACGCCTGTTAACTTGAGCCATCCTGTAAATAAAAAGGCTGCTTAAGAAATAGGTGACAGGGTAAAGTGAGGTTGGAGTCTTCCTTTCTCATTTGGAGATCTTGTTGGAACAGTCAGTGGGTTGGAGGGAAAAGGCCAGTTCATATCGCTGATAAACATCGGGAAGGAGATATGATCTTACTTATGAGAGAGAGAGAGAGAGAGAGAGAGAGAGAGAGAGAGAGAGAGAGAGAGAGAGAGAGAGAGAGAGAGAGAGAGAGAGAGAGAAACTGGTTTTTTTAGTTGATTTTATCTAGTGTTTTCCAAGATCTTGTGAATCAATGTAAACAGTGTTCCGAAAGGGAAGCTTGTTTTTCAAGTTTGAAGTTAGTAGGACTTGGGCTGGGTATGTGATAGATACTTTGATAAACCCCAGTACAAGAAATTCCCAAATTTTATGAAAAGTCATTTCTTCTGCCACTAAGAGATGATGTGCATTTTATTTAGCAGTCTTTCATTTTATTGAGGTGATTATAATTGTCTGTCTTTATTATTTTCGCAATGAATTACTGTATATTCAGTATACTTTTCATGTTATCATATTTGATTTTTCTATTTGGGTCCTCTCTGCCATTGCGATTGCTTTAGATGTTTAAACACACTTACACATATGTATATGTGATATCTATCTATCTATATATATAAAGTATACATAAAGATGTGTAAGAAAAAGTGCATGTGTACTTGTCTGTTTATATATTTTCTAACATTATTAAGCAGTGTCTTTAATGTGTGGTGAATCACCTGAACATCATAAAAATGATCGCTTCTGTATTCATACTCTAACTGCTGAATCGTAGACCGCAGTGCTATAAGCTTCCACAACACAAATGTCATTTTTAATACATTGACAATCATTCACTCTTTCGTCTCTAGTTTATTAAAAGCCTTTTCTAATTCATATGTCTTTTTATCTGTTCAACCATTTAAAGGTACTTCCTTCAGTCGTATTATCATTAAAAATAGTATATTGTGATATATCATCTCACTGATGAAAACCTGTATGTCATTACTAGGAAGCGTAGAATTTATAAAAATTTTAATTCTTCATATGTCACTTTTTGTACTCAAACAGTTTTTACCAACAGCTTCAACTTTGTAAATTTTATTAATAATAAAAATCCACACTTCACTTCCACGAAGAAGAGTTGACTTGATAATACCTACATTAATTAGTCTCTTTCCCAGCATCCCCCTTTGCTTCATATGTTTTGTGACCATCGTTTTATAATTACTCCTAAATCAAGCGTTGCTTCTGTGTGCATAATAAGCCAATGCTCCATCATCATGGTTTTCACCAAGGTCTAATAAATATATGGTTTTCATTATTTGAAAAAGGCGATGACAGACATCATTTGGCCGGGTGAGTCTTGGAGCAGGTTAGGGAAAGAAACATGGTGCCCAAAGCTTTACATTTAAAGGATAACCATTAGCCTACTTGTATCTGACGGTTCCAACCTTCCACCAAGACTAAAGGAGACTACCCGCCCTTCGACGTTGGATACTGGAGTTTTATTTCTAAAACTTATCCCCTAAAACAATTAAGAAAGATGTTATAATGAGGACTAAATATGCGGGTTTTTTTAGGTTAATGAAGATAACGAGGCATGGTAGAAAGTTTGACTGGTTAATCGATGTTTGTGTAGGCAAAGAAAAACTGCCGCAATTTGAAAGGGATTCGATAGTTCTAGACCCCGTGTGTGGTGGGAGAGTGTAGTGCCGTTAATACACTTCATGCTGTGTACTATAGACATTACTTAAGGGTCATAGCAGCGTTCCTTCGGCATCTTCGGGGGTTTTGGGGAGCCTAGAGCTCTACCTGCTGAGTCATCAGCAGCCATTGCCTATGCCTCCCTGGTCCAAGCTTGGTGGGAGATGTGTCTAAGGTGCTGATCATATGTATAGATGGTCAGTCTCTAGGGCATTGTCCTGCTTGATATAGCAATGTCACTGTCCATTGCCTCTGCTATTCATGAGTGACCTTTAAACCTAGTTGCACTTCCTTTATATCCTTGCACTTTACCTCCTTCCCCGCTTCCTCTCTTCCCTTTTGCTGTCCAACCTCTTCAAAGTTTTATTTCATAGTGTAACTAAAAGCTTTTCCCTCGGTCGCATTCTGGGGTTGAATGACGTCCTTGGCCCCAGCGCTGGCTATTATACCTCAAATCCTTAAATCCAAATTTGATAGTAGTAGAAATTTTGTTGTATTCGAAGATTCATATAAATGGCAGGTACTGGTAGCTTATGAAAGGGAGTTGATGTTCCGCATTCTCTTTTATAATTAGGTTGGTATTAACTTGAAATTTGGGTATACAGGTATACTGTATATGTTATACTATTTAGGCCAGATTACAAATATAAGTGTGTGATTATACATCCAAATTCAGCAATTCTGAAGATATATCATGCGGGATTTGGCTTTTGTAAGAATCTGAATTTTCCATAGTTGATGATTTATTATAGTTATTACTCGTGTTTTTCTCATTGATTTCATGCTGATGCCCGCAATTCTCTCTCTCTCTCTCTCTCTCTCTCTCTCTCTCTCTCTCTCTCTCTCTCTCTCTCTCTCTCTCTCTGTGACACCTGGATCATAATTTGTCACTTAACATCAAAGAGAGAGAGAGAGAGAGAGAGAGAGAGAGAGAGAGAGAGAGAGAGAGAGAGAGAGAGAGAGAGAGAGAGAGAGAGAGAGAGAGAGCTTATATACAAGAAGAAATTACAATTTTATAATGTTTGAGATAATTATCTTCTATTCCTCTCTTTTGAACCGAGGATAGGAAACGGATTAGAAAGTTGAAAGATTAAATCACATTTGTAAAGGAGTTGAAAAGGTGACCAGGAACTGAATGAGAAAGGTAAGTCAATAGAATCTTTATTATTCTCGTTCCTGAAAACCGCCTTCTCTTGAAAGTGTTAAGTATATATTTATTCTCTTTCCATCTTCCCGTCACTCCTTGCCGGATGTATGGGTGTCCACCGGTACCTTTTATCTATGGTTTATGATGGTCATTTACATAAAAGCGTAATTTCCATAGCAACCCAGTACCCCAGACATGGCCTTAAGCGGGGTTTATACACGGTCGATCTGTTCGTCGAACCTGCGTGTCAAACGGTTCGAAGAGGTGGAATCAGTTACATATGCGTAAGGTTTGTGGACAATGAGGCCCGCCCACTACAGTCAGGCTAGATCTGATTTTCTTCGAACCGTTCGACGAACGTGTTCGACAACCATATACCCCATTCACCTGTTCGAACATCGCTTCAAACACTTTTCCGTCGAACTGCGTTCGACCGTGTAAACGCCGCCTTAGGGACAAGATGGAATATTGAAAGTGGAAGAAATTGGTGGTTTTCTTCTTCTCTGTTGTTGTTCAGTGGAGGATGAAGAGTGTTATGGAAGGTTTTCGTTATTAGGTATCATCAGTTACGCTGCCTTCGTTCATCTTTCTTTACAAGATAGAAAAATAGGTTGATTTCAGACTATAATTATCCTTTAGATAATTTTTTTTTCTAATCTATAATCATTCTTTTGTACTTTTTCTTTTTGTGAGGTTTCGCTTATGCGAACGTGAAGGCTATTTGGAAACTGATATCTAGCAAGCTGATAATTTAGTATATTTATCTTTGATATTGTTATAAAATTGGATTCTAAAAAGTATTTTAGCAAAATTGATTTGATTTGTCTGCGAAGTTTTTCGCCAGAAGAAAAATGCAACGAAATTTGTATGAAACTATTTCTTCATCATCATCATCATCATCCCCTCCTACGTCCATTGATGCAAAGGGCATCAGTTAGATTTCGCCATTTGTCTTTATTTTGAGTTTTTAAATCAATACTTCTCCATTCATCACTTCCTACTTTACGCTTCATAATCCTCAGCTATTTAGGCCTGGGTCTTCCAACTCTTCTAGTGCCTTGAAAGTTTCGTGAACTAATCTCTTTTGGGGAGTGCGAAGAGCAGGCCCAAGCCATGTCCATCTACCCCTCACCATGATCTCATCCGCATATATTACTCGAGTAATTTCTTATAGTTTTATTTCTAATCCTGTCCAGCCATTTAACTACCCATATTCTTCTGAGGGCTTTGTTCTCAAATCTACAAAATCTGTTGGATATTGTTTCATTGTCATCCCACGGCTCATGTCCATACAATATCACCGATCTCACTAAACTGACATATAGTCTGATTTTTATATGTAATTTCAGGCGATTTGATTTCAAAATTTCACGTAACCTAGCCATTGTCTGATTTGCTTTTTTAAATCTTATTTTTCAATGAAACTTTAAATTTCCTAAATATTTAGTCCAAGTATTTTGTGAATCTTTATTAGTACTGATAATTACCATCTTGCCAGATAATTATGTAATCATAACGTAAGTTTCATACTACAAAGTATAAAGTAGCTTGGTCAGACAGGTATTTAGTGAGACAATTACTACTAAGAGACATTTTAATGAACGAATACTTTCCGCGGGATGAATAAATTCCATAGATTTCAAATAAAGCATATTATTTTGTTTCAAGGTTTCCAGAAAATTCCTGAGGAATTCCAAAGGAATTTTTACCTCGTATTTAATGAAAGCCATTCGTTGTACGTTTGAAAGTGAAAATATTTGAAATTATAGATTTGGCAAAGAACTAACGGGGAATACAGTTCTTTCATCTTTTATTAGTGGTTTTCACACCATTCGAGATTTCGAGGTGAACCTGTTTTCTCCCTTCAAGGTTTTAGTGGTATATTACCGAACAATTTCCACTTGTAATGACAGTGTAATTTCGTGAACTTGACTTTTTTATGATTATCATATCATAGTATTGTGAAAAGGTTATTTTAAAGAGGTCTCCGTGTTCGTATTTAGTATTGGCCAGTGAGAATCAGTAAGAAGTCAGGGGCGAGGAACGAGCTTTATGCTAGAGGTCAGAGAAAATTAAGCGATGGGGGTGCAAAATTGTGGTATAAGGACAGTGCAGAAAAATTTCAGAAATTGATGAAAGAGTTTAAACGTGTTTGCTGGAGGAGGAATTCTAGATTACATTCGAGCATGAGTAAGGTGACGAGTGTAATTGGAAACTAGGATTTAAGAGTAAGTTTTAAGGTCGCTCATGAATAGCAGAGGCAAGGGACAGTGACATTGCCCTATCGAGCAGGACAGTACCCTAGAGACTGACCACATATACATATGATCAGCGCACAAGCCCCCTCTCCGTCCAAGCTAGAACCAAGGAGAGCAAGGCAATGGCTGCTGATGACTCAGCAGATAGACCTGTAGGCTCCCTCAAACCCCTTGTCCTTAGCTCACGAGGTGAGGGTGCAGCGACCAATGAAACTAACGAGTTTGAGCGGGACTCGAACCCCAGTCTGGCGTTCAGGGACGTTACCATATCAGCCACCACAACCCTAAATTATTGAGTAATGAATGGTAGCATGGATGGCAAAAGAATGGTAGTGTTTGATGAATTCAAGTACCAAGCAGTAAATAAAGCTAATGATGATCTGCTGATTAATGCTGCCAGTGCACCTCACGTCATGGTATGTAGGCCTTACTAAAGGGGTCTTTGAAGCCTTCTTCCTTTATTTCGTCTTGATGTCCAATTTCTTTTTTAAAAATTCCTTCAGTGCACCATCATTGTTGAATGGCCTCGTCTGTCCCAGGGCTAGCTAGTGTGCATCATAGTCCATTGTCAGAATTGAACTTGCCTGTCAAGATTGAACTTGGATGTCAAGATTGAATTTTGCTGTCAAGATTGAACTTGGATGTCAAGATTGAATTTGGCTGTCAAGATTGAACTTGGATGTCAAGATTGAACTTTGCTGTCAAGATTGAACTTGGATGTCAAGATTGAATTTTGCTGTCAAGATTGAACTTGGCTGAAGCACTTACATTCCCATAACAAATACATTGGCTCCTCCCTTATATTTTTTTAATTATGATAATTATAATTTTAGTAATTTCAATATTAATAATAACTTCAATAAATTGGATAATACTAATTTGATTGACTTTAAGCCTTATAATAATTTTAATAACCTTAGTAAAGATTATTGTAGTAATTTCAATAATAACATTAATTTTAATAATTTCGGTAATTACTAATCCTTGCACTTGACCTCCATCCAGGAAAGATTAATTCTAACTTTTATTTTTTCACTGAAGTCGTTTGCACTCGTCTCCTTAGGCAGAAGTACGTTTCTGATTTCCGGGTACCACGCCCTCAGACTATCACACCTAAGATTCAAGGTCCAATGATGTATTGATTGGTTTGGTATGACGGGCTCTTTACAAAATAGTATTTCGGCTGAGCTGGAAGTCCCAAAGGCCACTTCTTGGGGGTAATCTCCCTTATATATTTTAGAGCTAGTGGCTGACCACATATATATATATATATATATATGTATATATATATATATATATATATATATATATGTATGTTTATATGTATATATATATATATATACATATATATATATATATATATATATATATATATATATTATGTTTATATGTATATATATATATATATATATATATATATATATATATATATATATATATACATATATATATATATATGTATCTTTATATGTATATATATATATATATATATATATATATATATATATATTATATATATTTCTTAACTGTGACGCTCAGGGGAGAGGAAGAAGTCATACCCTGGGGAGATGGGGTTACCCTGAGAGGTACACTCGGAAACCACGTTCTCCCACAAATTGCCTAACCGGCAGGTTGTGCTCGGGAAATGGGAGGAGATGGGAGTGGTTGACTTTGTGTATATGTGCTTGTGTGTGTGCATAACTATCTGTATACTTAGTCGTCATTTTTGATGGCTCGAGTACACTATAGTCCATTTCTTTTAGCGAGTCATATTTGCACCGACTCGCAACGGTGCCCTTTTAGCTCGGAAAAGTTTCCTGGTCGCTGATTGGTTAGAATTATCTTGTCCAACCAATCAGCGATCAAGAAATTTGTCCGAGCTAAAAGGGCACCGCTGCGAGTCGGTGCAAATATGACTCGCTAAAAGAAATGGACTATAGTGATAATAATTACTATGATAAGAACTGTTATCATGATAATTTCAAGATACGCGCATGCAAACAAGAGGTAAGAATAGTAAAATTCAGGTTCTACCCTGGTAAGAGGAAGACACTAATTAATATAGAGGGAAACCCACCTTTAATTCATGTAGTCACATGCGCTGCTTTACTGTAGTGTCAAGAAAAAGTAAAGAAATGAACGACTTTCAAGTATGGTGCGTTTGTGTATAGATATGTATATAATTAATAACACGAATTTCCGGATTAAAATTTTTTTTCTTTTTTTTTTTCGAAAGTATCAGCGTAGAATTCATCCATAAAAAGCCGAAATAAGTATGTTTAAAATTATACAGTAGAGTTTTCGGATTAAAAACTAAACCTTATACGAAACTGCTCGACCTGGAAAGTTAAAAAA
>NC_090726.1:31237511-31252511 GCF_036898095.1 Palaemon carinicauda | reverse complement strand
TTTTTGCCACCTTTGCTGTCCAACTTCTTCACTTGAAAACCCACAATTGCAATTTCACAAAGCCAAATCCTGATTGAGTATGGAACATGGTGACCTGTTTGTTGCTATGGAGCCTTCTAGTAGGAGTAGAGACTGATATGTCGTCGGTTTGAGTTGTCTCTTTCATTGAATATATTTTCTGTAACTTGTAATTTGTTCTTGTTTATGATTATTTTCAGATCGAAGGCTTTATTTTTATAATTTCTTTCATTATCATTGTCAAACTTGGGAGTTTTTAGCAGTTGACCGAGTTTGTAAAATGTGTAGCCTTTAACGACCAGTCATCATTGTTTATAAGGCTTCTTTGATATGTGATATTGAATCGTTAAATTAATTCTTTGTAGATCCTGTAATTAATCAATTTACTTTCTATATTCTGAGTTCCACAAGAAACAGGCCATGGACATATTCTATTCAGGAACAAAATTCTGACCACACAAGGTTATGAGAAATTTGCAAAATCATTTTTGCGGGAAAGCATCCATGAGGCTTCCAGATTACTAGTTGGGTGGCATTGAAATTCCTTACCATTTGGATTTAAGATTTTGTGAGATCGTTAAAGTATTCTACATTCCTGAAAAAAGGGGATGATATTTCATATATTGGAAAGCCAAACAATTCTCTCCAGTTATCTAGAAATGTGATTTAAGAAAATACAAGGTTCTATCTTTGTATCTTTGACTGAAGGATTACACAATCCGCCTTGGAATAAGTGTATTTACTTCATATTGGATAATCTTATGATAGACCTAATTAATGTATCATATATTATTCTAGGAAATTCAACTTAACAGGAAGTGCTTTATGTTATTTGATAATACACACCTGTTAGCGTTTCAAGTTATTTTGTAAGTATATTTTGATAGTGGAAAACATCTTTAATGCTGAAGAACTAATTTTTTTTATTCATGGGTCCGGGCTAACGTACAATATTTTAAGTTCATTTCATCCTTTATTTTCTTATGTTTATTAATTTTACGTTTTCTGTTTTCTAATACTGAATGGTAATCGAACTCTTGATCTATTTTTGTTGGAAGATTTCTCTTGGAATGTAAATGCCTATTTTTCTTTTCATATTTTCTTTCAGGGCTATATATATATATATATATATATATATATATATATATATATATATATGTATATGTATATATATATATATATACATATATATACATATATATATATATACATATATATATATATATATATATATATATATATATATATATATATATATAATCTTACTAAACTTACCAATGACATACTTATTCCAAAATAGAATGAGGTGTTAGCAACTTAGCGCTCTCTCTCTCTCTCTCTCTCTCTCTCTCTCTCTCTCTCTCTCTCTCTCTCTCTCTCTCTCTCTCTCTCTCTCTCTCTCTCTCTCTCTCTTTCCAGTCACCAAATTTGCACGTTTCTGTTAGATTGTCCAAGTTTTTCATTCCGAGTTCATTGCCAGTGACCCCAGCTTTTTGGGCCATTTTCTCGAAGAGAATGACATGAAATGAAACATTTCTCTCAGTGAAATCAAAGAATCAAAATGGAAAGGGTCTTTTGTGTCGACCTTCTGGCTGTCAAACAGAGAGAGAGAGAGAGAGAGAGAGAGAGAGAGAGAGAGAGAGAGAGAGAGAGGAGAGAGAGAGAGAGAGAGACAGAGAGAGAGAGAGAGAGCGCTAAGTTGCTAACACCTCATTCTGTTTTGGAATAAGTATGTCATTGGTAAGTTTAGTAAGATTATATATATATATATATATATATATATATATATATATATATATATATATATAGATAGATAGATAGATAGATAAATAGATAGATAGATATATATACACACACACATATATATATACACACATATATATATACACACACATATATATATATATATATATATATATATATATATATATATATATATATATATATAGCCCTGAAAGAAAATATGAAAAGACTTGATTGCCGCTAGTATTTTTGAAAGTACTAACTCCAATCAAGTCTTTTCATTATTCCTTTCGAGCCTATTAATTCATATTTTATGCTCATCACGTGGTAGCTTCTCTATACACACACATATACACACGCGCATATATATATATATATATATATATATATATATATATATATATATATCCTAGTATATGTGAGATGCCCATGCAATCACTCACGAATAATACCTGTTATTATTATCTTGAATAATAGTTCCCCCTGAAACTGTGTTTGCTTCTGCTCCGATTCCACTGTACTCCATTTGGGTACGAGGCATACATCATCCAACGCCATCTCCATATAGTCGTTAGGGTACGACGCTCGTGCGCTGCTGCCTGCCTTAAACGTACCTGGACCTACACTTGCGGTATTCATCCGGTTTGGTAGCTTTTGTCATCTTTTGCATAATTTGATACTTTCGTTGAGAGGAAGATTCGAAAGCGAAAGTACTTTTTTTTTTTTATTATTATTATTAATGTTGGGTAGTGGTGGAGGTGGGGCCTTTCGAAGAATATCTTTATAAAGGTAGTGTCTTTGTGGGGGTTTTAACAATTAACCTTAAAATGTATTAACTTTAGAATGTATTATTTTAGGGCGGTTTCGAAAAATACCTTGAAAATGTATTATTTTTAGGGGTTTCTAACAATATATTTAAAATGTATTGTTTTGGGGGTTTTGAACAACATTTTCAAAAAGTATTATTTTTGTGAGGTTTTGAACATCTTTAAAAGGTATTATTTTTGAGGGGTTTCGAACAATATTTTTTACGGTTATTATTTTTTGGGGTTTCGAACAATATCTTCAAAAGGGCATTATTTTAGGGGGTTTAAAACAATATCTTTAAGAATGTATTATTTTGGGGGGTCTCGAGCAATATCTTCAAAAGTATATTTTTTTGGGAGTCTCGAACAATATCGTTATTATTATTATTATTATTATTATTATTATTATTATTATTGTTATTATTATTATTACTTGCTCAGCTACAACCCTAGTTGGAAAAGCAAGATGCTATAAGCCCAAGGGCTCCAACAGGGAAAAATATCCCAGTAAGGAAAGGAAATAAGGTAATAAATAAACGATCTGAGAAATAATGATCAATTTAGATAAGATATTTTGATAACAGTAACAACTTTAAAATAGATATTTCACAAATAAACTATAAAAAGAAACATGTCAGCCTCTTCAACATAAAAACATTTGCAGAAAATAGGACCAATTTGAATAAAATATTTTAATATCATAACAACATCAGAACAGATATTTCATAAATGAACTATAAAAAAACTTATGTCACCCTGTTCAACAAAAAAACATTTTCTGAAAGTTTAAACATTTGAATTTCTATCGATTCAACTACCCGATTAGGAAGATCATTCCACAACTTGGTCACAGCTGGAATAAAACTTCTAGGATGCTGTGTAGTATTGAGCCTCATGATGGAGAAGGCCTGACTATTAGAATTAACTGCATGCCTAGTATTATGAAGAGGTTGGGACTGTCCCGAAAGATCTGAATGTAAAGGATGATCAGAATTATGAAAAATATTATGAATCATGCAAAACGAACTAATTGAACGACGATGCCAGAGATTGATATGTAGATCAGGTATAAGAAATTTAATAAACCGTAAGTTCTTGTCCAACAAATTAAGATGATAATCAGCAGCTGAAGGTTGAATGAAAGAATTAAAACATTTCTTCAGAATAGATTGATCACCGAAAATCTTGTGAGACTTTCTCAATAAGCCAATTTTTCATGCAAATGAAGGAGACACAGACCTAATGTGTTTCTCAAATGTAAATTTCCTGTCTAGAGTCAATCCTAAAATTTTAAAAGAATCATACAAACTTAAAGAAACATTATCAATGCTGAGCATCCGGATGTTGAGGAGCCAATGTCCTTGACCTACTTACAATCATAATTTGAGTTTTGTTAGGATTCAACTTCATGCCCCATGATTTGCACCATGCACCTATTTTAAATAGATCTCTATTAGGGAATTCAGCAACCCCAGATCTACATTCAGGAGATGGAATTGATGCAAAGAGGGTAGCATCATTTGCATATGCAACAAACTTTTCTAGGCCAAACCCCATGTCATGTGTATATAGTATGAAAAGTAATGGGCCAAGAACACTACCCTGTGGAACCACAGATATCACATTAATATATTTACTATGGTGCTCATCAAGCAATATCTTAAAAAGGTATTATTTTTGGTGTCTCGAACAATATCTTTGAAATATCATCAAACTGTATTTATATCATTGATATTATATATATATATATATATATATATATATATATATATGTATATATATATACATATATATATATATATGTGTGTATATATATATATATATATATATATATATATATATATTTACATTACGAATTCCATAAATGAAAACATCTGTTATATGTTTTTTTTTTCTATTGTGTTTGGTTTTGCTAATCAGACGTTTACTATAAATTTCATCAGATTTTCCGGCTCTTTGTGTTATATGCAAGTTGATTAGTGGTTATATATTCATACCCATGTAATGTATGCTAATATATATCTAGAAGAATATATAAATACAGTATATATATATATATATATATATATATATATATATATATATATATTTATATATACATATATATACAGTATATATATATATATATATATATATATATTTGTATGTAGGTATGTATGTATATATATGTATAGATATATATATGTATGTATATATATAAATATATATATATATATATATATATATATATATATATATATTTATATATATATGTATATATATGTATATATGTGTATAATATCTACTGTCTTCAACTTTGCCATCCGCTTTGACGTATGAACGTAATATCAACAAATATTATTCCAAATAAATTCCATGTATTGTCATCTACAATCAGCTCTTGTATAAGGGAGAATTAGATTAGCTGCCAAAGACTTTCATTAGTTTTAAAAATGATTGCATGAGGTGTCGTTGCCCTAATTGTCCCACTTATACTATGGTTTCCCTCTTCTTTCATATTACCGTTTGTCACCTACATTTCTAACAGCTGGTTGACGCCTCAGTTTTAAAGGTGATAAAGGCCGCTCATGAATTGTAGAGGCAAGGGACAGTGACAATACCCTGTCTATAGTCCATTTCTTTTAGCGATGCATATTTGCACCGACTCGCAGCGGTGCCCTTTTAGCTCGGAAAAGTTTCCAGATCGCTGATTGGTTGGACAAGATAATTCTAACCAATCAGCGATCCGGAAACTTTTCCGAGCTTAAAGGGCACCGCTGCGAGTCGATGCAAATATGCATCGCTAAAAGAAATGGACTATAGCAAGACAATGCCCTAGACACTGACTCGATACAAATATGGTAAGCGCCAAGCCCCCTCTCCCCCCAAGATAGGACCAGGGAGGGCCATGCAATGGCTGAGGATGACTCAACAGGTAGATCTATAGGCTCCCTTGAACACTTCATCCTTAGTTCACAAGGATGGTGAGTTAGTCGACACTACAAGAAACTATCGAGCTTGAGTGGGATTCGAACCCCAGTCCGACAGATCACCAGGCAGAGATGTTTCCAGTAGGCATCCACAAACAGTTCCTTTTCCTCGCAAATGTGCATCAATATTTTCTGTTCTTTCTCGGATTTTTCTCATCACTCCTTCCTAATGTATTAAAATACCAGTCACTCTCGTCGGAAAATTTCCTGAAAAAAAAAACCTCAATTTTATACATCTTCAAGATTATTCTCACCACATCTTTGTAGTATTTTAGTATTATTCTATTATTTCATTATCTAATTTTTTTAATTTTTTTTATTTTTATTTATTTATTTATTTATTATTTATTATTTATTATTTATTATTATTTGCTTAGCTACAAGCCCAGTTGGAAAAGCAGTATGCTATAAGCTCGAGTGCTCCAACAGGGAAATAGCCCAGTGAGGAAAGGAAATATGTAATAAATAAACTATATAGGCTATAAAGAAGTAGTGAATACTTACTTATGCTTTATTTAGATCCATTGGTGTCATAAGCAGTTACCTCCCCCTCTCCTTTATTTTGAATAATTTTGGCACCAATCTTTGGAAACAAACAGCAATCCATGATTAAAACCAAACTACTACTCCTTCCGTCGGTCCTTCCTGGCACCAGTAGTAATATTTCAGTCGAGTCCTACTGTTCACTTTGTCGAAAATATTCAAATCATGGACATTAGATTTTCTTTCAACTATGTAATTTTTTTTATTCAACAAAATACACTTATATCTTGGCTATGTTTATGGAATATTCCCTCATCCAGAAATACCGAACATAAGGCGGCCAGTTACTTAGGAAAAATGCCACGACCATTACCCAGGAAAAATGCCACGACCATTACCCAGGAGAAATGCCACGACCATTACCCAGGAGAAATGCCACGACCATTACCCAGGAAAAATGCCACGACCATTACCCAGGAAAAAGGCCACGACCATTACCCAGGAAAAATGCCACGACCATTACCCAGGAGAAATGCCACGACCATTACCCAGGAGAAATGCCACGACCATTACCCAGGAAAAATGCCACGACCATTACCCAGGAAAAATGCCACGACCATTACCCAGGAGAAATGCCACGACCATTACCCAGGAAAAATGCCACGACCATTACCCAGGAGAAATGCCACGACCATTACCCAGGAAAAATGCCACGACCATTACCCAGGAGAAATGCCACGACCATTACCCAGGAGAAATGCCACGACCATTACCCAGGAAAAAGGCCACGACCATTACCCAGGAAAAATGCCACGACCATTACCCAGGAGAAATGCCACGACCATTACCCAGGAAAAAGGCCACGACCATTACCCAGGAAAAATGCCACGACCATTACCCAGGAAAAATGCCACGACCATTACCCAGGAGAAATGCCACGACCATTACCCAGGAAAAATGCCACGACCATTACCCAGGAAAAATGCCACGACCATTACCCAGGAAAAATGCCACGACCATTACCCAGGAAAAATGCCACGACCATTACCCAGGAGAAATGCCACGACCATTACCCAGGAAAAATGCCACGACCATTACCCAGGAAAAATGCCACGACCATTACCCAGGAGAAATGCCACGACCATTACCCAGGAAAAATGCCACGACCATTACCCAGGAGAAATGCCACGACCATTACCCAGGAAAAATGCCACGACCATTACCCAGGAAAAATGCCACGACCATTACCCAGGAGAAATGCCACGACCATTACCCAGGAAAAATGCCACGACCATTACCCAGGAGAAATGCCACGACCATTACCCAGGAGAAATGCCACGACCATTACCCAGGAGAAATGCCACGACCATTACCCAGGAGAAATGCCACGACCATTACCCAGGAAAAATGCCACGACCATTACCCAGGAGAAATGCCACGACCATTACCCAGGAAAAATGCCACGACCATTACCCAGGAAAAATGCCACGACCATTACCCAGGAAAAATGCCACGACCATTACCCAGGAAAAATGCCACGACCATTACCCAGGAGAAATGCCACGACCATTACCCAGGAGAAAGGCCACGACCATTACCCAGGAAAAATGCCACGACCATTACCCAGGAGAAATGCCACGACCATTACCCAGGAAAAAGGCCACGACCATTACCCAGGAAAAAGGCCACGACCATTACCCAGGAAAAATGCCACGACCATTACCCAGGAAAAATGCCACGACCATTACCCAGGAAAAAGGCCACGACCATTACCCAGGAGAAATGCCACGACCATTACCCAGGAAAAATGCCACGACCATTACCCAGGAAAAATGCCACGACCATTACCCAGGAGAAATGCCACGACCATTACCCAGGAGAAATGCCACGACCATTACCCAGGAAAAATGCCACGACCATTACCCAGGAAAAATGCCACGACCATTACCCAGGAGAAATGCCACGACCATTACCCAGGAGAAATGCCACGACCATTACCCAGGAAAAAGGCCACGACCATTACCCAGGAGAAATGCCACGACCATTACCCAGGAGAAATGCCACGACCATTACCCAGGAAAAAGGCCACGACCATTACCCAGGAAAAATGCCACGACCATTACCCAGGAAAAATGCCACGACCATTACCCAGGAAAAAGGCCACGACCATTACCCAGGAAAAATGCCACGACCATTACCCAGGAGAAATGCCACGACCATTACCCAGGAGAAATGCCACGACCATTACCCAGGAAAAAGGCCACGACCATTACCCAGGAAAAATGCCACGACCATTACCCAGGAGAAATGCCACGACCATTACCCAGGAGAAATGCCACGACCATTACCCAGGAGAAATGCCACGACCATTACCCAGGAAAAATGCCACGACCATTACCCAGGAAAAAGGCCACGACCATTACCCAGGAAAAATGCCACGACCATTACCCAGGAAAAATGCCACTACCATTACCCAGGAGAAATGCCACGACCATTACCCAGATTCTCAAGTGTAATATAAATTTGTAACGTAATGTTTCTTGTCCGTCTTCTAAAAGCATAATTTTCCTTCTCGAAAGATGACTTCCACGTGCAGTCCCTTTCTACTCTTGCATCATCAAGGGCCTCATCTCTACTGCACTCTACGCTAAGCATCCTCTTTATTAAATTCACCATTTTCTCTACCGAAAAACTTTATTCTTAATATCTCTTGTTGGTTAAGTTTCTTTTCTGAAGGCAATTTATATATTGGACAACTTTATTTTAAGTATCATTAGTTGTTTTTCTTTTCTGGACGGACTTTTTACTCAAGTATTCCTTACTTTCCCTTTCAAAGTTTTGAATTGTAATATATCCCCTCTATAAAATGAAGAGCAAGTGTCTAGATTATATATATATATATATATATATATATATATATATATATATATATATATATATATATACACATATATATAATATATATATATATATATATATATATATATATATATATATATATATTTATATATATATATATATATATATATATATATATATATATATATATATATATTTATGCATGCATATATATATAGTTTATATATATATATATTTATATATATATATATGTATATATATACATACATACATACATGTATATATATGTACATATATATTATGTTTATATATCTATATGTATGTATATATATATATATATATATATATATATATATATATATATATATATATATATATATATATATATATATTCGGGCACACTGAGCTCTTCCTGTTTCTCGGATATGGGGTAGAGAAACTAGTCATACCCTGTTGAGAGGAAGTGCATGTGAGCACATATCTGTCTGAATATTTTGACATTCATTTTTAATTGGTCTCGTTCACTAGTATCTGAATATTCTCTCTCTCTCTCTCTCTCTCTCTCTCTCTCTCTCTCTCTCTCTCTCTCTCTCTCTCTCTCTCTTTCATCACCCTTTAATTATGCAGGCTTCCGCATCTTCCTTCCAAGCCATTTTTCACCTGTCCCTATATGTACTATTCTCACTCATTAAACCCACTAACCTAAAATAGATTAATTGTGTCATTATCATGTTTGCTTAGTAAGGAATATTATATTAATAGATATTTATAGTTGCATAAGTACACATATATCATATAATATGTATATACGTCTGTGTATTATATATATATATATATGTATATATATATATATATTTATATATACATACATATATATACACATATATATATATATATATGTATATATATATATATATATATATATATATATATATATATAACTTTTATGTATATATATATTATATATATTATATATGCATGTACATGTTAAATATACCTGTGTTTATATGTATGTTCAGTAATTATGTGCGAACGTATATATATATATATATATATATATATATATATATATATATATATATATATATATATATATACACACACACACATTATAAACTGAAAGTTAAGAAGGTTTATTTTCACCGTGACTTTGACCTGGAGTTACTCTCTCCTTCCCAGTAATTATCTCCTAAATTCCACATGAGTGGCACACATGCCACCGTTACACACACACACACACACACACAGTTAATGAAGAAATGATCTTTTGAAAGGGTCAAAATGTTTCTCGTTTCTGCTCTGGGAGTAATTCTAGATGACATTATCGTTCCGAGTAAAATTGGATGTAGATGAATATTAGGATTCTATTGTTAAAAACCAGTTTTTAAGTAAAAGTACATGTGAAAATATGTAAAGTTTTTAGCTATTTATTTACTAATAGTGCGTGTAGAGAGAGAGAGAGAGAGAGAGAGAGAGAGAGAGAGAGAGAGAGAGAGAGAGAGAGAGAGAGAGAGAGAGAGTAATTTATTTTTTGTTTCTTAGCTCAGAAGGAAATGCAAATAATTATTGATGAAATTGAAAGTCCTCCAGCAGTGGTCTCTTGTGAGTGCTGGTGTCATTTTTTGATTGGCTCACAATTTACTCAAGGTGCTTGCATGAGTAATGAGTGTGCGTATTCCTGTGTAACTTTTTAACCATTGTCGACGCGAAGATTTCGGGTGAAATAAGCCCCACCCCTTGATGACGTCATAGCCAGTCACGTTGTCACCTACGTTAGCAGTGGTCACATTACATCCCCTTACAAATTTCACTTTTAGGGGATGTGTTTTGACCGCTGTTAATGCTATAGACAATATGATTGGCTATGGCGTCATCAAGTGCTGGGGTGGGGATAACGTGATTGGCTATGACGTGATCGGGGGGTGGAGCTTATTTCGTCCCGAGTCTCTGCGGCGACTATATCTTATATTCTAATTGTCTTACTAATCTGCCTGCCTACACAGCTGCAGTAGGAACGAATGGGAAACTATTCAAAAGGTCAAAGCAACAATAACTTTATATCATATTTCAGACGTCAATGAAACTGGTGTAAATGGAAATAGATCTATGGCATATTATCCTCGTGTATTTTTTTTCTTTTATAGAAACGGAATAGTTAACAATTGGTGAAGCCGAATCTCCATTTTGAGCTAATATGGTTGTGTATGATTAAATTTGGTAATATTCCAAATGCTCTTCCCCATATACTAAAGATTAAGTTTCTTGCTATATATATATATATATATATATATATATATATATATATATATATATGTATGTATATATATATTTCATTCCTGCCACGCTGAGTGGCATACCAAACATATGACTACTCGGTCTCACCCTGTCACTCGGGGAGAGGGAGGGGGGTGTGAGTAGTCATATCCTGGTGAGAGGGGGTAGCCCTAGAGGTTCACTCGGAAATCACAATCTCCCACAAAGTTGTCCAAACTGTCATGTTGTAGTTAGGAGAGGGAGAGGGTAAGGGAAGGGTTGATTCTTTGTGTGTGTGAATGAACATCTATCTAAATGTATAGCCGTCGTTTCTGACGGGTCGCATACACTAGTCTAAAATGTTTCTCGTGTTGGTTCATACAATTACTTTCCTAATGTTTTCTCACAACTGTGGCTTACCCCTCTATGCAAGGACATATATAACAAATATTAAAATACTTAGAATGTAAATATTAGAGAATAAAAGAAGGATAACAAACGAATAAAAAAGGTACATAGAAAAAACACGACTGTTGAAAAACAGCCGTCACAATCTCCTTGCGCATCTAGAAAGGTGAGTATTGTATACTTGCCTGTCTCTCTTCATTACGGCTCGCCCGAGAGTCCGGTTGGAAGCGAGTGCAAGCACCTGTTTGCTTGCCTGCTTGCTGGCTGGTGGGGTTTAATTGGTGTTTGGCGAACCCAAAGCGTACCCGAGGAGAGGTTCTTGTTAGGGACCCATGATTCCCCGGGATGGGTCGGGGTTGGGGGTGGGGGGTGGGAGTGTCTTTGGAAGGGTGGGTTACGATGTGCACTTTTCTTACCTGACGTAACTTTCGACAACTTTTCTCTTCTTTCTACTGTTGCTCCTCTTCTGTTTTGGTTTTGTTTTGATTTTGTTCGTTTTTTTTTATATTTTATTGCTAGATTTTTAGTTCATTCATTCATTTAATGTTGATGAGGTCTTAGTTATTCGGTAATCTATTTGTTTTTTAATTTTCCTCATGTTTTTTGTTTTTTTTAAGTTTTTATAGTTTATATATGAAAGATCTATTTTTCAATGTTGTTGCTGTTCTTGAAATATTTGATTTTAATTGTTCATTACTACTTCTGTAATTTGTTTATTTCCTTACTCCCTTTCCTCACTGGGCTACTTTTCCCTGTTGGAGCCCTGTAGCTCATAGAATCATGCTTTTCTAACTGGGGTTATAGCTTAGCAAATAATAATAATAATATCAATGATGATAATAATAATAATAATAATAATAATAATAATAATAATAATAATAATAATAATAATAATAATGATAATAATAATAATAATCTTTTCCTATTACCTGCTCTTATTTTGTAAATATTCTATCGTTATATAAATAGGCCATCTCGTGCGAAGAGGCTTTATATGGTGTGGTAATTGGTCAAACGTTCTACTTCGTTGGAAATGTATTCGACGTAAATATGAATAACTGCCTTTAAATAAGTTGCTTTCAAGTGTCCACAATATTGGGATTTTAATATAACCTTTTAACATCAATAATATAATAAGATGTAATATGATATAACCTTAGCTTTTAATATTATCAAGAGCGGTTGAAATGTCTTGTAGATTTTACTCTTGTATAGAGATAATAATAATAATAATAATAAATAATAATAATAATAATAATAATAATAATAATAATAATAATAAGGATAGGGAAGTGGGGAAAATGGGGAAAGGAAGAGTATCCCTGGATACAATCCACTTTATAGCTCAAAGGCAGGTACTCGGTATGGGAAAGATTAAGGAAATAGGGAGAAAGGGAAGTACAGAAGAAGAATAAAAGAGAGGGGCAGACCCTCTTGCGATATTAGGGAATTGGTATTGTTATTTGTTTCAGAACAGTAGTAAGTGTATAGAGATTGGTTGGGTCATTTTGTTTTATACCATCGACGTTCAAAAGTGAGATACCACAGTTCTGTAGTGATTCCTTTTTGGCCAAGTTTCATATTTAAGTTTTGGGAAAAGTTCTTACGGACTTTTTACTTATGAGCGTGCGGATACTCTCTCTCTCTCTCTCTCTCTCTCTCTCTCTCTCTCTCTCTCTCTCTCTCTCTCTCTCTCTCTCTCTCTCTCTCTCATATTTTTAATATTTTGAGTACATACTACGTAGAGTTTTTATTCTAAAAAAGAGAGAGAGAGAGAGACTTCAAATCTTGAAATCATCCCCGTCTTTGTTAACATTGGTCATTACGTATACGAGTATACGTACACACATATACACACATACATATATATATATATATATATATATATATATATATATATATATATTTATATATATATATGTATGTATGTATATGTATATATATAAGTATATATGTAAGTATGTATGTATATATATGCATATATATATAAATATATATATTATATATATATATATATATATATATATATATATATATATGTATATATATACAGCCTATAGAGACGCATGATTAGGAAGTACTGAAATTTTTGTTCCATTTATTTTTTCGCTTAAAGATTATCACAAATACCGAAAGGCCTACTGTATTATTATTATTATTAGTAGTAGTAGTAGTAGTAGTAGTAGTAGTAGTAGTAGTAGTAGTAGTAGTAGTTAAGCTATAACCCTAGTTGGAAAAGCAAAATGCTTTTTATCGGAATGATCATCCGTATCGCGTTCACAGATGTAGACTAGTGTAAATTCGACGGAGAAATATAGCAAGGTTTCTACAAAATGATTTTAGAGTAGGAACATTATTATATTAATGATTATAACTATTAAGTAAAAAGAGATATGACGCTTGTTTGTTATTTGATCGAAATGAAAGGAATTCATTATCCGTTTATAGTGTATCTTCCTTATATAGTATAGAGCAAGTGTCTATATATATATATATATATATATATATATATATATATATATATATATATATATATATATATATATATGTATATATATATATTTATATATATATATATATATATATATATATATATATATATATATATATATATATATATATATATATATATATATATATATATATATATATGTATATATATATATGTATATATCCTATCATGCTGAGTGGCATTGCCAAACGTTTGGCTACTTGGTCTCTTCCCGTGCCTCGTCTATGTGGAGATGGAGTAGTTAACAAAGGGGGAGTGTGTGAGAAGAGTTGAATGTGCATGTTTGTGCGTATCTATCTAAATGTTAAGCCTTCATTTTTTGACTGGTCGCGTACACTTGTCTTAGTATAATATTCAAAAGCGTTGCGAAATGCAGTGAGTCCCTATTTGCCCCCCTCGCCCCCCTTTCATTATTTTGTTTTGTTTAAAATGTTTATGTAGATTCTTCGAATTCAATTAAGTGTAAGGTTGTAATCTGGAAAATCATTGGCTAAGAATATAACAGAGGAGAATGAAAAGTTTAGAATTAAATAAATAATTAACTACACTGGATGGATATATATATTTGTGCTCCAGAATAATCTCCCATATACAATAAAGAGTATATGTCTGACTATATATATACACACACACACACACACACATATATATATATATATATATATGTATTATATATGTATATATATGTATATGTGCATATATATATATATATATATATATATATATATATATATATATATATGTCATGCTCGGTGAAGAGGAGTAGTCATACCCTGGTGATAGAAGGTACCTCGTGAAGGGCACTCAGAAACCACACTCTCCCATAAATGTTCGAACCATGGGCTTGTAGTTAGGAAAGTGGGTAAGTGTGGGAAGGTTGAATCTGTGTGCGTTCGCCTACATATCTGTCTAAATATGTAGACGTCATTTTTTGACGGCTCGAGTACAC
>NC_090726.1:31225011-31230011 GCF_036898095.1 Palaemon carinicauda | reverse complement strand
TATTCATTTGTTAATTGGTGGTTTTGTTATTGCTGCTATCTTTATAGTTCTTCTTCTTCTTCTTCTTCTTCTTCTTATTCTTCTTGATATTGTGTTTACATACCCTAAGAAAGTGACTTGTAATAATGGGGATGAATAACTGTGTATTTGATTACAGGTATATCACGATTATATAAAACAATGTATCATGACCCAGTAATGTATTTCATTTACAAAGACAAAATATGTTTTTTAAGAATTTTGTTTTTTAATTTCTTTTAATTTGATGTCTGGTAGGATGTGATATGAAATTGATTCCTAAGATATAGAATTTCAAAACACACACACACTCATATATATATATATATATATATATATATATATATATATATATATATATATATATATATACATACACACATACATACATACATACATATACTATAAACAACAACAAATACAGCCGTTTCTAGTACACCTGCAGGACAAAGGTCTTGGATATGTTAATTCATGTCTATGGTTTGGTCAGTTTTCATCACCATGCTGGCCATTGCGGATTGCTGATGGTGGGAGATTACCGTCTGATCGCTCACCCAGCACACCAATCTAGTAGGGGTAGCTCTGACTAGTACAGCTTTGCTGATCATGGCGATGCACAAACCTTTCACCTCGTTACGGTATCCTCATTCACTCTGTGTCAAACACCAAATCCAAAATCGAAATTACTCCGGAATATTTGAATTTATGATTATTTTGTCGGTATCAGTTACTTAAAAGGTGAGACGAATGGCAGATGAAGCTAGAGGGGCAGTCGGTAGACCTTGACCTTGATCTTTGACCTTAACATGTATTAATTGGCGTGGTTTTTCATACACTAATATGAAACAAGTTTGAAGTCTCTGTGACAATGATGACCAAACGTATCGCTGATTATGTGAATTGGACAGTTTGCCTGACCGTGATCTGGACCTTTTACTTTGACCTTCCAAAATTTAATCATTTCCAGCTTTTTACATAAGTTATTCCCTCCAAGTTTCATTACTCTTCGATTGAAATTGTGGCCAGAAAGCTGGTAACAAACAAACACACTCACACGGGCGAAAACAATAACAGATAATTCCTGTAAATTTCATTACACTAAGATTAAAATTGTGACCAGGAAGTTGTTCACAAACAAAAACACAAACAAGGGCGAAAACATAACCTTCTACAAACTTCGTTGGCGGAGGTAAGAAGTTCGGTAAGACTGATTGAAGGGGAAAGGGGTGCTGTGGTGGAACACACACACACACACACACAAGGATGACCCCTCCCTCCTGTCGATGGGCCGGTGGTACTAAAATGATTGTGATATGAGCTCACAGAAACAAGTTTCTCGGAATGTTATAATCTTTTTCTTTTTTTTTTTTTTTTTTTTTTTTTTTTTTTTTTTTACTCTTTCTTGGACTTTGTGTCAGGAATCCCCCGAGGGGAATTCATTGTAACTGCCAATGTCTTTAGTTGTTTTTATTTCTTATAGGTGTTTTAAAAAGCTTTTCTTTAGCCTTGTCTTGACTCTTCATCTTGTGCTTCTTTGTATCTCATCTTATGGAATGTTCCCTTGTTATTATTTTAGCTCGCACTTTTATTGCTTAGGTAGATATTTTAATACATTTGTTAGGGAATTACTTTCGCTTTAAGACTTAGTTTTTCGTATAATATTCTCTTAATTCATCTTTCAACGTAGAATTTTTGTAGTGGAAATATCATTATGATAATAATGATTATTATTATTATTATTAATAATAATATTTTTTATAATTATTATTATTATTATTAGTAGTAGTAGTAGTAGTAGTAGTAGTACTAGTAGTAATAATAGTAGTAGTTGTTGTAGTTGTAATTTCTTTCAAAGTTTAATTTATTGTGCAATTATTATTATTATTATTATTATTATTATTATTATTATTATTTTGATTATTATTATTATTATTATTAGTAGTAGTAGTAGTAGTAGTAGTAGTAGTAGTAGTAGTATTAGTAGTAGTAGTCTGTCTTTCAAAGTAGAATTTATAGTGGAATTATCATCATCATCATCATCATTATTATTATTATTATTATTATTATTATTATTATTATTATTATTATCATTTTTTATTATTATTTGTAGTAGTACTGTTAGTAGTAGTAGTCTATCTTTCAAAGTAGACTTTATAGTTGAATTATTATTAATATTATTATTATTATTATTAGTAGTAGTAGTAGTAGTAGTAGTAGTAGTAGTAGTCTGTCTTTCAAAGTAGAATTTTTATTACTATTATTATTATTAGTAGTAGTAGTAGTAGTAGTAGTAGTAGTAGTAATTTTTCTTTCAAAGTAGTGTTTATAGTGAAATTATTATTATTATTATTAGTAATCTATATTTCAAAGTAGAATTTATAGTGCAATTATTATTATTATTATTATTATTACTATTATTATTATTATCATTATTATTATTATTATTATTATTATTATTATTATTATATCTACATGTTTTTTTTTTTATTTTTACATAACACACCTTCAATCGATCAATTGAGCCGCTCCACGCAAGTGATGCCGTGACCTGTTAGAAACGAGAAGGTGAATCCTTGAACACCCTCTTTTTTAATGATTACACACGGAGGGCTCTTCTCGTCCAGCTTTGGACCTTGAGTAAATTACACACACACACACACACACACACGGGATGATTTGATGAGGCTTGTTCGGGATCCACCTATACCTTTTCTCTCTCGAGAGAGGACCCACACTTTCAGCAACATGACTCTGTTCAGAGTAGTATTTATGTTCCTCTTTTTTTCGTGTTCATATATTTTCGATGAATATTAATTTCCAGGGAACATAGTGCCCTTCAAAACATTCAACTTTTTTTTTTCTTTTTTTAAAGGATTAATAATGACTGTAGGCAAGTCTGTGGTCTAGCATAGTTTGTTTTAGGTTATTGTGATGTGAAAAATTAACTAACATTCACCTTTTTTTATTTTCCTTTGAAGGATTAATTACTGACTGGAGACAAGTCTGTGGTCTAGCGTAGTTTGTTTTAGGTTATTGTGATGTGAAAAATGAACTAACATTCACCTTTTTTTTATTTTCCTTTGAAGGATTAATACTGACTGTAGGCAAGTTTGTGGTCTAGCATAGTTTGTTTTGGTTATTGTGATGTGAAAAATTAACTAACATTCACCTTTTTTTATTTTCCTTTGAAGGATTAATACTGACTGGAGACAAGTCTGTGGTCTAGCATAGTTTGTTTTAGGTTATTGTGATGTGAAAAATGAACTAACATTCACCTTTTTTATTTTCCTTTGAAGGATTAATACTGACTGTAGGCAAGTTTGTGGTCTAGCATAGTTTGTTTTTGGTTATTGTGATGTGAAAAATTAACTAACATTCACCTTTTTTTATTTTCCTTTGAAGGATTAATACTGACTGGAGACAAGTCTGTGGTCTAGCGTAGTTTGTTTTAGGTTATTGTGATGTGAAAAGTTAACTAACATTCACCTTTTTTTATTTTCTTTTGAAGGATTAATACTGACTGGAGACAAGTCTGTGGTCTAGCGTAGTTTGTTTTAGGTTATTGTGATGTGAAAAAATAACTAACATTCACCTTTTTTTATTTTCTTTTGAAGGATTAATACTGACTGGAGACAAGTCTGTGGTCTAGCATAGTTTGTTTTTGGTTATTGTGATGTGAAAAATTAACTAACATTCACCTTTTTTTATTTTCCTTTGAAGGATTAATACTGACTGGAGACAAGTCTGTGGTCTAGCGTAGTTTGTTTTAGGTTATTGTGATGTGAAAAAATAACTAACAGAAAACTTTTCTATTTTCTTTTGAAGGATTATTAATGACTGTAGACACTTCTGTGGTGTAGCACAGTTTGTTGAAGGTTATTGTGATAAGAATTAACTTGACCTCAAAACAAACTTTGAAGAATTTATATATAAAACAGACTTGGAACTTCTTATCCCTCCTGGTTTTGGAATTTTCTCCAATCCCCCGTTTTCCTTAAACTTATGATACGCTGTTTTGTGCTATTGAAAACCATTGGATTGGTCATCCCGTTTTGTATTCAAGATTATTTCTCCTTTGAGATGATCTTTATTTCATATTTAAGATTATCTTTATTCCTTATTTGAGATTATCTTTATTCCATATGTGATG
Organism: Palaemon carinicauda; assembly: GCF_036898095.1. NCBI lineage: Eukaryota > Metazoa > Arthropoda > Malacostraca > Decapoda > Palaemonidae > Palaemon > Palaemon carinicauda. The sequence continues at coordinate 31,225,843 of NC_090726.1, read as the reverse complement.
TCTATTTCATATTTGAGATTATCCTTATTCCATATTTGAGATAATCTATATTTTATATTTGAGATAATATTCATTCCACATTTGAGATAAGCCTTATTCCTTTTTGAGATAATCTTTATTCCATACTTGAGATAATCTTTATTCCATACTTGAGATTATCTTTATTCCATATTTGAGATTATCTTTATTCCATATGTGAGATAATCTTATTCCAAATTAAGGTAATCTTTATTCCATATTTGAGATAATCTTTATTCCATATTTGAGATAATCTGTATTCCATATTTGAGATCATCTTTATTCCATATTTGATATAACCTTTATTCCATATTTGAGATTATCTTTATTCCATATTTCAGATGATCTTTATTTCACATTTGTGATTATATTTATTCCATATTTAGATAACCTTTATTCCATATTTAGGTAATCCTTATTCCATATTTGAGATAATCTTTATTCGATATTTGAAATGATCTTTATTCCACATTTGTGATTATGTTTATTCCATATTTAGATAACCTTTATTCCATATTTTAGATAATCCTTATTCCATATTTAGATAATCTTTATTCCATATTTGAATATCGCCGATACAAACATATTGCGAAGTGTTTCCATCGCTTCTTTCATCACATATTCGACCCCATTCATTGAAATGTATCGGTCTTTCACAATAGGTTTTGAAATTTCGCTTTTTTTTAAATTTTGCAGCAGGTTCTACAAGCTTTTTCTCACGATTTTTTTTCTTGTTATTCTCCTTTAACCATTTCACTTTACTTCCTGTATCTTGAGCCATCGTTTCAATCTCTCTCTCTCTCTCTCTCTCTCT
>NC_090726.1:31197511-31222511 GCF_036898095.1 Palaemon carinicauda | reverse complement strand
ATAATCCCGACAGCAACGCATCAAGTAAAACGTTTCCTTCCTAAATAGTTAGTAAATAACATTCGTTATGCAAGCAACTCCTCTCTCCCTTCACGGCCTCACGTGAGCTCACAGAGACGGACGCAGCAACATCTTAATAATCCTCCGTTAGATAATCTGATCTTCCACACTTTTCAAACGTAGCCTCTTAGTAGTACGGTAATTTCTCGCCACTCTCCTAACAACCCCCCTACCCCTCCTACCCCCTTCCTTCCTTCCTTCCTTCCGTGCAAACGTCGTGGCACCATTTCATAACGAGTGATAGGCAAACTCTCTCAAGAAATGACGCAACGCCCCGGGGTCCCCCGCTGACATAACGCTATCGAGCTTAGTAGGTCGATAACACCGTTTACGACGGACGTCTCCTGTGTACGTTGGAGTATGTATGAATGTGTGTACGTGTATAAGTAACTTTGTTCAGCTTCATTTTGGTCAAAGGTTGTGTGGTTAGAGGCCTTAGGCTGCCGCGAAATTCTGGAAAATGGTTGGAATACGAGAGGTGCTGCTGGTTCTTGGAACTGAGGATTGGTCATGTGCCAGCTGAAACCAGTGTTCTCTTTTAGGTGAATTTAGAATGAAGTCTAGTAGATTGCCTTTTAATTTCCATCTCTTTTATAGGTTGGCATAATGAGTTTTGTCATTTTTTTTTCTAAATAATGGTTGCTTTATTGATAACGAATTGTTTGCAATTTTATTGACTGAATTTATTTCTTGAATTACACACAATGGGAAGTGTGCTTATTTTTCAGCGATGGATCTGAAACCGACAATTAAATGTCTGGGGTGTTTTCCATAGATTCAACAGACAGTATTCGTATGCTGTATGTAAGGTACAGTTGGCTTCATTAATTCCGGTACACTGACGTCTCCGTAGCTTGTGGTGAAGTAGTAACGGAATTAATGAGGCCAACTGTACGCGACTGTTTGTTCGTTTGTTCGATTATTGTTCTATGAATGCAAAAGCATAATTACGGAAAAAATCGTGGTTTGAAGAACGTAAGATTCTTTCGAACTTTCATAAGTTGAAAGTTTTAATTATTCTAAGTTCTAAGAATAATTTTTTTTTTTTTTTGAGGAATGGCAATCCACACATTATTATTATTCACTATTTGAATAGTTTTTAGTACTAAAGTAGATAAGTAGCTGGTTAAGAGCACCAAAACAACCAAAAGTGTTAATAATCCTTTTGTATGGTACGATTTGTCATAAAAAGACCTAATGGGGTACTAGCTTTTTGAGCAGTTAATGTTTATGTAAAGATCACTGATCCTGCCAATTATTTAAGCTTATCAAAAAAGAACTTCATGACGATACCCAAGACATTAATTGAATGGGTGCTTCATGACGATACCCAAGACATTATTTAAATGGATGCTTCATGACGATACCCAAGACATTAATTGAATGGGTGCTTCATGACGATAACCAAGACATTAATTAAATGGGTGCTTCATGACGATACCCAAGACATTAATGAATTAATGGGTGCTTCATGACGATACCCAAGACATTAATTAAGTGGGTGCTTCATGACGATACCCAAGACATTATTTAAATGGATGCTTCATGACGATACCCAAGACATTAATTAAGTGGGTGCTTCATGACGATACCCAAGACGTTATTTAAATGGATGCTTCATGACGATACCCAAGACATTAATTAAGTGGGTGCTTCATGACGATACCCAAGAAATTATTTAAATGGGAGGTCCGTTCTTGAGTCCACGTCGTTATCTCTCCGGGCTCTGAATGATCTTTCTGATTTTAATGATTGATTGATTTAAGAGGTATTATGATTGCCATCTTATAATGATCTGGTGAATATCAAAAGAAAGCTTAAAAGATAAGCATTTTTACACGTTATATATGAATTCAGCTTTCAGCCTTGAAATGTCTGTCGACTCCTATCACTACTAGTGCTGTTAAAAACAACAAAAAAATACTTCAGATATTAATGATAAAAATAGTAATGAAAAATATTAATGATAAAAATAGTAATGAAAGGAGAACCATTTCTATAAAAGAATGTTGAGAAGACTGGATTTTGTGTCTTTTAGAGCGTGATATTTATTTTAATTAGTTCGTAATTTAAGTTGGTTTTCAGTCTGGAAATGTATTTTTCCGTAAGAAATTATGATAATTGTTGTAGTTGTAGTAGTAGTAGTAGTAGTAGTAGTAGTAGTAGTAGTAGTAGTAGTAACCGTTTTGAAGAAATTGCCAATGAGCAAAACCAATTACTATATTTAAGAGAAATGTGAAATACTCAAGAAATTACTGATGCTAAAATGAAATTACCTACACAGGAGAGAGAGAGAGAGAGAGAGAGAGAGAGAGAGAGAGAGAGAGAGAGAGAGAGACGTAATGACAGCAATATATCGTTTGGTTTTTTTTATTGCTATATTCTATTAAAAATACGGAGGATCTTTTGTGATTAGTTCTGTTCTCCGAAGAGTCTCAATCCAAAGTAAATCCTTCCAAAAAAGACTTGTGTAATGAATGCGGTCGGATCTCTGCGGGCAACCGACTATAGATCATTTATTTTTGGAGCGAAAGAAAGTGAAGTTAAATAGAAATGTCATGGACGTAATGAAAAGGAAAAAAAAAAAAAACATCACAACGATTACCGTAATAAAACAGGTTTTTTTTTCCCGTTGTGACTTAGATATATCAATGTGTTATTGAAACCGACAGACTGTTGCATAGTTTTTATTTACATTTGACTTCACTGTTAGTATAGAAATGAAAACAGAGAGAGAGAGAGAGAGAGAGAGAGAGAGAGAGAGAGAGAGAGAGAGAGAGGAGTTGCAAAGATTTTGGGCGTTTCAAAGACTTTTTAGTCCATCCAGAAAGAGAGAGAGAGAGAGAGAGAGAGAGAGAGAGAGAGAGAGAGAGAGAGAGAGAGAGAGAGAGATTATGACATCCGATGCAATGCAGGTCAATTGTTTCGGATTATATCACTCGACCTTTTAAACACGTTTCGGTGACCTTGTTCTTAGCACCGGGCAGGTCATCCCGTAGTTAATGTTTTCTGAGCGTATGATCATCGCTCGTTCGGTTTAGAAAAAAAAAGACATTTGAAGCTAAACGAACAAGTGAGTTCTCTCTCTTTCAGTGTGAGTGTGCGTGTTTTGTGGGCGTTAATGTAGGTATATGCTTGTACAAAAAAGCTAATAGAAGTCCTGGTTCTAGAGAAATTTAGTTTTTAGATCCTTATCATTTTGTTCGCCAAAATTCTGGAAAATATCGTCAATAGTTTTGCTTTTATTTTGAAAAAAAATGTGAAAGATTCAGTTTTAGCTTTGCAATTAATTTTCTGACAACTTTTCACTTGTTGTTAACAGTAGAAGTTCTGGTTCTAGAGAAATTTAGTTTTTAGATTTTTATCATTTTGTTCGCCAAAATTCTTGAAAATATCGTAAATGGTTTTGCTTTTATTGTTAAAAATGTGAAAGATTCAGTTTTAGCTTTGCAATTAATTTTCTGACAACTTTTCACTTGTTGCTAAGAAAATATATTGTTGCATATGCAACTAAAACAACAACAAATGCAGCCGTTTCTAGTCCAGTGAAGATCAGATGCTTGATGCATCTCCTTATTCATGTCTGAGGTTTTGCCATTCCATCATCATGTTGACCACTGCGGATTGGTGATGGTGGGATACTATAGTCTGATCGATCACAGAAACCAACTTAGTCTGGATGGCGTTGACTAGTACAGCTTTGCTGATCATGGCGCTACACAAACCCTTTCACCACGTTGAAGGTATCACGTAATAATAAGAAGGGACTATATATTCGGAATGGTGATGGTGGGAGACTAGTCTTACCGCTAGCAGAAACCAACCTAGTCTGGGTGGAGCTGACTAGTACAGCTTTGCTGATTATGGCGCTCACAAACCCTTTCACCACGTTGAAGGTATCACGTAATAATAAGAAGGGACTATATATTCGGAGTGGTGCTGGTGGGGGACTAGTCTTACCGCTAGCAGAAACCAACCTAGTCTGGATGGTGCTGACTAGTACAGCTTTGCTAATCATAGGGTTGCTGTGGCCTGATCGGTAACGTCTCTGCCTGGTGTTTCCCAGTCGGGGGTTCGAATCCTGCTCAGACTCGTTAGTGCCATTAGTGTCTGCAACCTTAACATCCTTGTGAGCTAAGGTTGGGGCGTTTGCGGGAGCCTATAGGTCTATCTGCTGAGTCATCAGCAGCCACTGCCTGGCCCTCCCTGGTCCTAGCTTGGGTGGAGAGAAGGCTTGGGCGCTAATCATATAATATATGGTCAGTCTCTAGGGCATTGTGCTGATTGCTAGGGCAATGTCACTGTCCCTTGCCTCTGCCATTCATGAGCGACCTTTAAACCTTTAAACGCAAACCCTTTCACCACGTTAAGGTATCACATAATGAATTTTATTTGTATTTTCTTAGTTACATTTACAATAAGACAAAACGATACAGTAGTAGGAACATGAATCCTTCTTCCTCAGCAGTTTTATAACTTTCACTGGGAAGATTATTCCTTAATTCTGAGCTTCGTGCAGCAACACAAAATTGAACTTGTCAGTGGTTTTCATCGTTGTATATTTATCTTACAATATTTCCTCAACAACGGAATTTTTTGATTTTTTAAGCCTTTGCACCTTTGAGATAGACAGTAAGTTTGAAAGTTATTATAGCTGTTGTTTTTATCATTAAAATTCGACTGTTAATTATTGTTTGGTTTTGGTATATATTTTGAGTTTTATTATTATTATTATTATTATTATTATTATTATTATTATTATTATTGATTGTGCGTTATAAATTGGCCAACGTTTATATATATATATATATATATATATATATATACATACATACATATATATATATATATATATATATATATATCTACCCTTTTTTACGAAAATTTTATCATTGTATTCCAAATATTTTTTTACCTTACCTTTTGATCGTACGTTATAAATTGGCCAACGTTTAATTTCTTCCCTGATTTTGATGACATACGGTAATTACTAAGAGTTCCTGAGTATTTTCCCCGATATAATTAATGTTTATTACCTTGGCCTATTGTTCAAAATCATAATTCCACTGATCCAAAGTTGTTCATTATCGTATTTTTCCACTGTTTTGACTGATGGCAAATGGCAAATTTCTGTAGAAATAAATACCAAGGAGTGTGACTTGATTTTATCTGTCTAGTGATCCATTTTACATATCAAATTATCTTTGGAAATATTACGGAGTTTAGGAGATACAGTAAATTGTATTATTATTATTATTATTATTATTATTATTATTAGTAGTAGTAGTAGTAGTAGTAGTTGTTGTTGTTGTTGTTGTTGTTGCTGGAAAAATTGTAAGAAATAAAGCTGTCTAACCAAAAAGTATTGTCAGTCGTTAAAAAAGATAAACAGCTTATTAAATAAAAATGTCCCCAGAAAAACCATTACGATCACGTAATCCCTGCAACACTGTAACGTAAACCATTCGTAGTGTTTTCATTACGTCACCATTAGATGAAATTTACTTGAAATATGAATTTATTAGTAATATCCAGTAGGTTAAAAATGCTTATTGTGTTTCATGAAATTAAAATTGGATAGTCTTTCCCCGTCATTATTAGATAAACTTTCTTATATCATTTTTTTTTCGATGGTAGACTTGAAGGAGTCATTGCAGGAGGCCATGTGGTCTTGAAACGTTCATTGTTTTCAAATTAAATTCCACATCCTCATTATTTATTTATGATTTTATTCCTGAACTAGTTTATGCGACCCGTCAAAAATGATGGCTAAATAGTCTAGTTAGGTGATATGCACACTTATTCAAACCTGGTCACCCTCTCCCCCTTTCCTAAACATAAGTGTACAATCCCTCTCGCCAGGTTATGACTACTCCCTCTCCCCCTACCTAAGGGACAGATGGAGACCGAATAGTTATACGACTGGTAATGCCGCTGGGCGTGACTGGAGGTTAATATATAGGCTATTATATATATATATATATATATATATTATATGTGTATATATATATAGATAGAGAGAGAGAGAGAGAGAGAGAGAGAGAGAGAGAGAGAGAGAGAGAGAGAGATTTGCTTCTTATTATAGAGAGATGATAAGTCAAGTTTTCGGTTTTTCTAACGGTATTTGATAAGCATATCACAACCCCTGAATGTTATAGAGACAAAATCTACCAAAAAAAAAATATAGATTACAAATTGGTCTAATTTCCAACATGTATCCACATAACCCTATTTAATCATAACTCCCTATGAACCGCATGTAATGTACACGCATATAATATAAGAATACTAAATAAAATGTTATAAAGTAAAGAGAAGCATTTTATTGACGGACGGGTTGGCATCATGTTCAGAAAGAAGTGTGGCAATTTGGGGGATCTGGTTTTTAAGAGCGACGCCTTCAGCTCTCTTGCTTGCTTCATCTGCCTCCTTGACAGTTTAATGGTCGGGTTGAGCTGTTGATATTGGGACCACGATTGACGTTACTCCGCTCTTGTTTTGCTCCTCATTTGTGGTGTGTGTATAGATGCTTATATATATATATATATATATATATATATATATATACATATATATATATAAATGTGTATATATATATGATTGTGTATGTGTATTTCTGTAAATGCGTATGTCATTAATTTATACACCTCTCTCTCTCTCTCTCTCTCTCTCTCTCTCTCTCTCTCTCTCTCTATATATATATATATATATATATGTATATATATATATACTATATATATATATATATACACACACCACACAATTGCTTGGGAAAATTAGTTCACGGGTTTACACTATTAAAGAAAAAAATATTGGCTGAGCAGGTAGGCCAACACTATTCAAAATTTTCCGCAATAAATTTTTTTCCAGCCATTTACTGCTTCAAAAACTGATATATTTACGTAAAGGGGTGATATTACGGTCACCAACCCATAAAAGATAATAACAAAATAGGGTTAAGATTACGGTCGCCTGTATTACTGAAATACGGCTGAGAACCGTATATTTTTACGGAGAATTTCCGATTAAAATTACGGATTTTTAAGTGGAAGCTATGTCGATCATTAATGGAAAATTGAAAATAAAACACTGAAGTTTTATGTTAATGGAATTTATAACAGAAGAAGTATGGTCAACTGAGAGTATTGTTTAATGGTTCGAGTGGCCTCACATCTGACAGTGTTCATAAAAAGCCATTTTCAAAGGTCACGAAAGTACCTGCTATAAGAATGGCAGGAAGAAGTGTAGGGTCCCGGAAAACCAGTCGGAGAATGTAGGAAGGATGGACGCAGTATGACTAATGGTATATTTCCCTCATAGTTTATTCTTTACTTTTTTAATTTCTCTTTTCGCAATGGGGTCTTTTATCTATTAGGATTACAGTTTGAGTTTTAATGATAATGATAATCATCATCATCATCATCATCATGATCATCATCTCCTCCTACGCCAATTTACGCTGTGCTTCAATAATGATAATAATTATCATCATCATCATCATCATCTCCTCCTACGCCTATTGACGCAAAGTGCCTCAATAATAATAATAATAATAATAATAATAATAATTATGATGATGATGATAATAATATCATTGTAATACTGATTATAACAACGAACATTAAAGCTATTTTTAAAAAATAAATCAATTTATTCGGCAACCGGAAGTAATTCGCGTACCATTCTAAATGAAATAAAGTGTTGGCCTACGATTTTCATGAATTCTCATGATTTGTAGAGTAGTTCATGTTGCTTACGAAGCTCGTGTCCATCTGAAGTACGTCGTGATTTTACTCTTTCATGGGTACCGAGTTGTGTTATGTAAGATGAATTCTGAACCTTTCACTTGGAAAATAAGTATTCCGCTTATTGATTTAACTTTAGATTCGGTAAGGAAAATTCTGGGGCGAGGATTTATTGTATAACTTTTCATGAAGCATCACGAAGTTTGCACTTTTAGAGAGAGAGAGAGAGAGAGAGAGAGAGAGAGAGAGAGAGTGAGGAGAGAGAGAGAGAGAATGTGACTATAGCTTTGTCAGATGCTTTTAAAGTCATAAAATTATATCACTAAATAAATATGTAGAGAGAGAGAGAGAGAGAGAGAGAGAGAGAGAGAGAGAGAGAGAGAGAGACTTATCTTACTTACCTTACATTTTCCTTATTCTATGTTTGGGTTCCCCCAGGTCCCTCATTGAGAGGCACCTCGTATATCCAGCAGAGAGTTGCTTATGCATCTTCCAGTTGCTTTATGAGAGAGAGAGAGAGAGAGAGAGAGAGAGAGAGAGAGAGAGAGAATGTGACTATAGCTTTGTCAGATGCTTTTAAAGTCATAAAATTATATCACTAAATAAATATGTAGAGAGAGAGAGAGAGAGAGAGGAGAGAGGAGAGGAGAGGAGAGAGAAGAGAGAGAGAGAGAGAGAGAGAGAGAGAGAGAGAGAGAGAGAGAGAGAGAGAGACTTATCTTACCTTACCTTACATTTCCTTATTCTATGTTTGGGTTCCCCCAGGTCCCTCATTGAGAGGCACCTCGTATATCCACCAGAGAGTTGCTTATGCATCTTCCAGTTGCTTATGAGAGAGAGAGAGAGAGGAGAGAGAGAGAGAGAGAGAGAGAGAGAGAGTGTGTGTATAGCTTTGTAAGATGCTTTTAAACTGTCATAAAATCATATTACTAAGTATGTAAAAGAGAGAGAGAGAGAGAGAGAGAGAGAGAGAGAGAGAGAGAGAGAGAGAGAGAGGTGTATAGCTTTGTAAGATGCTTTTAAAACTGTCATAAAATCATGTTACTAAGTATGTAGAGAGAGAGAGAGAGAGAGAGAGAGAGAGAGAGAGAGAGAGAGAGAGGTGTATAGTTTTGTAAGATGCTTTTAAACTGTCGTAAAAATCATATTACTAAGTATGTAGAGAGAGAGAGAGAGAGAGAGAGAGAGAGAGAGAGAGAGAGAGAGAGAGTCTGCGGGTGCGCTTGCATAACGCGGTTTCCAACTGCTCAGTTATATTTTTTTTCCTTAAAAGTTACTTCTGATTTCGTAACAGCCGATTTCTTGAAATAAGGTAAGTGGTTATATTACTCCTCAAATATGTGGGATTATGTAAATAAGGTGATCTGTTAGTTTGCTATGAGCCTTTTAAATAAGTTATTTAATTTTTTTTATACTTTTATTTACTTCTATTTTGCTCTTTATTTCATTTTTGTTTTTCGTCCTCTATGTATATAAAGTGATAGATTATGCTCCAACGTGGGTGCGAGAGAGAGAGAGAGAGAGAGAGAGAGAGAGAGAGAGAGAGAGAGAGAGAGAGAGAGTTACATATTAAACAAAATTGATAGATTACATGAACGTTTACAATTTGTAATTATATCAAGTTGAAACAGATAGTCTTTTAGGGTTATGAATATTGTTATACTGACTTTGAGTAATAACATACATATTAAGAAAAATTTATTTTTTTCTTTTTATTATATATGAAAAGACTGATTAGATTGATGGGTTAGAAGATACAGTGAATACCTCTACACGGGAACAGATGTGTCAAGGTATAAATTGGTAGGAGTAAGTACAAGTTTACATCCTTCGATGATAAATAAAATCATTACATTAAAAAAAAATCCATCATGAAACAAAAATATTCATCAAATAGGGAGTAAATTCCCCAATATAAATACACATATGCTGCATATATATATATATATTATATATATATATATATATACATATATATACATATATACATATATACATATATATATACATATATACATATATACATATATATATATATATATATATATATATAAACCTGTGTCTGTATGTCTGCTCATCTTGAATTACACGTCTATCGACTTGTTTAAGTAAACCAGGTCTGTCAAAAGAGACAGAAGAGTGAGGAGTAAGATTTTGTATGACTTGTATAAGTAAACCAGGTCTGTCAAAAGAGTCAGAAGAGTGAGGAGTAAGATTTTGTATGACTTGTATAAGTAAACCAGGTCTGTCAAAAGAGACAGAAGAGTGAGGAGTAAGATTTTGTATGACTTGTATAAGTAAACCAGGTCTGTCAAAAGAGACAGAAGAGTGAGGAGTAAGATTTTGTATGACTTGTGTAAGTAAACCAGGTCTGTCAAAAGAGACAGAAGAGTGAGTAAGATTTTGTATGACTTGTATAAGTAAACCAGGTCTGTCAAAAGAGACAGAAGAGTGAGGAGTAAGATTTTGTATGACTTGTATAAGTAAACCAGGTCTGTCAAAAGAGTCAGAAGAGTGAGGAGTAAGATTTTGTAATGATACTCTTTGAAACTGTTCTCCGAATCTTCAAGTGTATACTGGAAGTACATCACTCCTAGATATTTTACTACACTTTTCTGTTGGTTTCGTTCTGAAAAATAATGCTTGATTGTTTAGATATACTGTATAGAAGAAAGGTTTAAAGGCCACTCATGAATGGCAGAGGCCATGGAGGGGCAGTGACATTGCCCTAGCAAGCAGGACAATACCATAGAGACTGACCATATGTATGATCAGTATGCATTTACGGTATATATATATATATATATATATATATATATATATATATATATATATATATATATATATATATATATATATATATATATATATATTATATATATATATATATATATATATATATATATATATATATATATATATATTATATATATATATATATATATATATACATACATGTACATGTATACATACATAATTAGCAAACATTTACCCCTACTTATGCTTTTGAAATGCTTTCTCCTCCACAATTCTGTTGTTGCAAATGTATAACATTCATTTACAATTATCAATTTACGAGTCAAACGAGCCTAACGCTTAACTGTCGCCATCTACAACGCAATAGTACGCAGCTCGTGTCCTAATTTCCGACGAGAGAGTCCTTCGATGCCATATGGCCGATCCTGCAGGACTTGAACCGCTTTGATTAAAACATGCACCTTGTATCAAAGGCATTCCGTGCTTTGAGATCCTTTTAAAATGCCTCATATCTCATGTGACTGTCACCGCCATAAAATCTGTCTTGCATTAAAAGTGCATTAACGTAGACAATTTGTAGATAGAGGCAAAAAAAAATAATAAAGTAAAATAAAAATCGTTCGATCAGGAGATCGCTTTCGGCTGTTGATTTTGCTTGTTTTTGCTTGTAGTCTATCATGATTGGTTTGAGAGAGAGAGAGAGAGAGAGAGAGAGAGAGAGAGAGAGAGAGAGAGAGAGAGAGAGCATTTGCTTTAAATTGTGTATTTACTAGTTTTTAATCCACACACTATACAGCATTAATGTTTAATCATATACGAGTGTACTCTTCGTAAGTAAAGTATTTAATCCTTCTATATACTTATCGTTACTGATCGTATAATTGCCAGCGTTGCCAGTCGTTACTGGAGTACTTTCTTAAAGTTTCATGTTGCCATACTTGGAAGCGCACGTCAATTATATAGTCATCGATACATGATCATTCTATAAATCAAAATACCTTTGGGGGCCATTTAGTGCTTGGATTTTTTTTTTTTTTTTTTTTCATACAATCTTTTGATTGAATTGTCATATTTGGTTACGCCATATGGTATGGGAAAGTACATATGTATCTAAGTATATACATAGATACCTCTCGTAAGGGGATCTGATTATTAAAGGTTTCAAAGGCCGTTCATGAATGACAGAGGCAAAGGACAGTGACATTGCCTTATAAAACAGGACAATGTCCTAGAGACTGACCAAATATACATATGATCACTGCCCAAGCCCCCCTCTCCACCCAAGCTAGGACCAGGAAGGGCCATGCAATGGCTGCTGATGACTCAGCAAATAGGTCTATTAGCTTCCCCCAAACCCCCATCCTTAGCTCAACAAGGATGGTGAGGTTGCACCAACCAAAGGAACTAACTCGAATTAAAGTCTGGCAATCACCAGTCAGGGATATTACCACGTAGGCCACAACAACCCATGCATAGTTCAGGTAATCACAAACTGCCTTTGGGGACCCAATAGGTATGGAAAAGCCTTGAGGGTACAATTTAATCTTAAAAAGTAGTGCAGCCTTTGCAGCGTATATTAAAATTATTATGAATTATACTTCTCGGTGCAAGGGCAAGTACATGTAAATACACACATTTATATATATATATATATATATATATATATATATATATATATTAGTTACAATTATAATTCTAGTAATAATACTTGGACCAGTACGTTTGAATTATCTGAATAAGCTCACACTTCAGCAATGTATTACTACTTTGTAATTATACATATGGGATAATGGGATGTACCTACCAGAAAATTCGCATAATGTTATATTTATATATCATCCTTGAAATAAAACTTAAATTATTTTGACAATAGAGTTTTTAAGCTGTGACTTGGCGTAAATTATCCTAATCGTTGCTCATTTTCGTATGTAAATATCAGGATGCCAGAAAACATCAAATCAATCAATCAATCATTTTCGTATGACACGTGGAACTGAAAGAAATTCATTTGACATCATTGAAACTTGTAGTTTTAACGAATATACAGATGTTATTAATTTTAATTTCTTAGTTTTAATTTCTTTGTATAAGAAATTATACTTTTTTTAACATCCAATATCTATGAATTCTACAAAATGATTCTCTGTTGCCTGGCAACACTTCAATGTTTAGATCCGCCATTGCATTCTCTCACGGAGTCAATTATAGGATGGCGAAAAATTTCTTATATATTTTCATGGTTGCTTAGCTTCTCTCCTTCCCTTTCTTATTGCTAAAAGAGTAACTTTAATCGTCATAGGAAAGTAACTTTTCTCGTAATAAGAAAGTAACTTTTCTCGTAATAAGAAAGTAACTTTTCTCGTAATAAGAAAGTAACTTTCCTCGTAATAAGAGTGTAACTTATCGCAATAAGAAAGTAACTTTTATCGTAATAAGAAAGTACCTTGTCTCGTAATAAGAAATAACTTTTTCGTAATAAGAAAGTAACTTATCGTAATAAGAAAGTAACTTTTATCGTTATAAGAAAGTAACTTTTCTCTTAATAAGAAAGTAATTTTTCTTGTAATGAGAAAGTAATTTTTCTCGTAATAAGAAAGTAACTTTTATCGTTATAAAAAAAGGTAACTTTTCTCGTAATAATAAAGTAATTTTTCTCGCAATGAGAAAGTACCTTGTTTCGTAATAAGAAAGTAACTTTTTTCGTAATAAGAAAGTAACTTATCGTAATAAGGAAATAACTAATCTTCATAAGAAAGTAATTTTTCTCGTAATAAGAAAGTAACTTTTATCGTTATAAGAAAGTAACTTCTCGTAATAAGAAAGTAATTTTCTCGTAATAAGAAAGTACCTTGTCTCGTAATAAGAGAGTAACTTTTCTCGTAAAAACTTTTAGATATATTTGTTAAATTTAAGGTTACTCAAGCTCTTAAAATTCTTTGGCGTCGCTGGTGATGGACTATATCTCTCAGGACCATCGAGTGAAAACGAAGTATACATTTTTTTTTTTTACTTACAATGGAATTGTTTTTCAATAACAGCAGAAATTCTTATGTCAGAATATCACTTAACTACATCCATAATCATAGCTTAACTGCTTCCCGTGAAGAAATATGGAAGAATTAGTGATCTCACTATTAAAACACACACACACACTCATATATATATATATATATATATATATATATATATATATATATATATATATATATATATATATATAAATATATAAATATATATATAATGTATGTATGTATGTATGTGTATGTATGAAAGGAAAGTAATTTAATTGTGAATATCCCACGAAATTTGTTAATGTGACAAAATTTTTGTCTATGGATTAAAAATAAATTTCCAAAAAATACCTACAAAATCAGTCTGTAAAAAGGGAAAAAATTTCCAGTTTGAATGAAACTGAATTGAAATGTATACACTGTGAATAGAATTCTGACGTTTAACTGTTTTCTTGTAACATTCCTTCCTATTCTAATATGAAATGTTATTAGTTTTAATTTCTTAGTTTTAATTTCTTTGTATAAGAAATTATACTTTTTTAACATCCATTATCTATGCGCATTCTGTTGTTCTTTGTCTTTCTTCCAATATGTCATGGATATGGAATTCTCTCCTTCATATATATGTTGACGTTTCTCTGCGCGGTCTACGGAGAGCTAGTTTTTGCAGTTCGGAATTTTGCTAAAAGAAGAAGATCGAATGATTTATATTCTGGCGGACGTAAAGTGCTGTGAAACTGCCGCATTCTTTGTTTTACAGCTTCGGTCGCTCGGGTTAAACGTCTTTTTTTTTTCTTCTCGGGCGCTTCATTTTTGCCGAGACGATAATTATACGCAAATAGAATAACACTTCAATTGATTCTTTAAGCTGTGCACCCATCCGGCAATTACACTGTCAGATGCAAAGCGCTAATAATCTCGTTTTAAAAGAACTGTTATCTTAAAACAATTGTTTAGTTATCAAAAAAAAAAAAAAAAAAAGTAAAATAAGAAAAAACCGGACTTGCCCCAGGATGGGATACGAAACTAGCGAACTGTACAATTATTCATACAGAGTACAAATTATACTGTTCAAACAGATTCCACAGTGCTTATCAATAATCATTTTGGAATTTTATCTTCCTCTAACTGCTGATGATCCGCGGAGGCCTTCTCGTCGTTTCCCAGTGGTTTACTCGTCATAAACTCCTAGTGTTACAACTTGTTCCGGGATGAATGAATACAGTAATTGCCAGTAAGGCAAAGACCAAGTTTAGTGTAAGCGCCGGTTTGATGGATCCCCATCAAGGGAGGTTATTCGTTGTTGGCTATCTAATTAAGGAACATTAAACGTTCGGTCTCGGTTTGTCTTGGCTCGTTATGTCCAGAGGGTGTGAGCCAGCTTCCTCATTAGACATCTCAAATTGTTTAGTGGGTCTTTTTTTTCTCTATTCACTTCTATTTATAGAGGTGTTCCGTACGCCTTTCTTTAAGAAAGTTAGTAAGCGAGCAGGAGAGTTCTTTCGATAGACTATTTGGGTTGAGAGTATATGCCGAAATTCTTTAATCTTAATACATATCCATAATAAACTTTTCCTGCATTGATTTTAACTATATTTTTTATATAGAATAAGTTTTGCTGATCATTTTTAAGCTTGATTTTCTAGGGCTGCGAAGTTACGGCCGAAATAAAATTGAGAGCATATTTCGAGATTCTTCAGTCTTAATACTCATCCATTATAAACTTTTCGTGCATTGATTTTAATTTCTTTTATTGGAAATTCTTATTTTGCTGATATTTTTTAAGCTTGATTTTCTAGGGCTTCGAAGCTACGGCTGAGATCAAATCGAGAGCATATGTCGAAATTCTTAAGATCTTAATACTCATCCATTATAAACTTTTCGTGGTATTGATTTTAAATTCTTTTATTGGAAATTCTTATTTCGCTGATATTTTTTAAGCTTGATTTTCTAGGGCTGCGAAGCGACGGCTGATATCAAATTGAGAGCATATTTCGAAATTCTTTAGATCTTAATACTCATTCATAATAAACTTTTCGTGCATTGATTTTAATTTCTTTTATTGGAAATTCTTATTTTGCTGATATTTTTTAAGCTTGATTTTATAGGGCTTCGAAACTACGGCTGAGATCAAATCGAGAGCAAATGTCGAAATTCTTGTCTTATTACTCATCCACAATAAACTTGCGTTCAGTGATTTTAACTATTTTTATTTTTTTTTTATTTAAAATCCACATTTTGGTGATATTTAAGATTGATTTTCTAGGGCTGCGAAACTACAGCTGAAATCATATTTCAAGCTGAAATCATATTTCAAGCTGAAATCACATTTCAAGCTGAAATTATATTTCAAACTGAAATCATATTTCAAGCTGAAATTATATTTCAAACTGAAATCATATTTCAAGCTGAAATTATATTTCAAACTGAAATCATATTTCAAGCTGAAATTATATTTCAAACTGAAATCATATTTCAAGCTGAAATTATATTTCAAACTGAAATCATATTTCAAGCTGAAATCATATTTCAAACTGAAATCATATTTCATATATTTCAAACTGAAATCATATTTCAAGCTGAAATCATATTTCAAACTGAAATCATATTTCAAGCTGAAACCATATTTCAAACTGAAATCATATTTCAAACTGAAATCATATTTCAAGCTAAAATTATATTTCAAGCTGAAATTACATTTCAAGCTGAAATCACATTTCAAGCTGAAATCACATTTCAAGCTGAAATCACATTTCAAGCTGAAATCACATTCCAAGCTGAAATCATTCCAAGCTGAAATCACATTTCAAGCTGAAATCACATTTCAAGCTGAAATCACATTTCAAGCTGAAATCATATTTCCAACCGAGATGAATATACCGGCAGCGTATATGAAGATACACATATCAAAGGAAGAAATTCAGGGAACCTGAGAAACTTGTTATCGTTCATTTTTATCGTATTTAAAATAACCTTTTATTAATACAGTAGTACATACGGTAGAAGGAATATATTTACGCTATTTTCCTTAAGGGAAATGCATGCTTATTTTTTTTGATATTCAGCTTCCCATTTGTTGACTATGGAGTGACTTTGATTAATTTAACGAGAGAGAGAGAGAGAGAGAGAGAGAGAGAGAGAGAGAGAGAGAGAGAGAGAGAGAGAGAGAGAGAGAGAGAGAGAATACCTCCATATTATTATTATTATTATTTTTATTATTATTATTATTATTATTGCTTGCTAAACTACAACCCTATTTGGAAAAGCAGGATGTATAAGCCCAAGGGCTCCAACATGGAAAATACCCCAGTGAGGAAAGGAAATAAGGGAATCAATAAACTACAAGAGAAGTAATTAACGAATAAAATAAAATATTTTAAGAACAGTAACAACATTAAAGTAAATCTTTCATATATAAACTATAAAAGCTTCTAAAGAACAAAAGGAAGAGAAATAAGAATAGTGTGCCCGAGTTTACCCTCAAGCAAGAGAACTACTCTGTATTGTCCAGTCACTTCTGTGTGAGTAAATGTATGTCCACAGTACAGTAGCCATTTATGTACCAAGGGGTTGCAGTTACAGGGTGTGACTGTCTATAATCTAGGGACCTTCGAGACCCGACCAATTAGGGCAATCTGTAGTTTATCTTTAACGAAGGCCAAACTTATAAAAAAAGAAGAAAAGGAAAATTATGTTTGTTTGGACCATATAATTCTAGTGAAAGTTTTTTTTTTTTTCATGGGGTGATTTTTATGGTTTTTTTTTTATTCTTATTTGATCTTAATGGGACATGGTTGTTGTTGTTGTTGTTGTTATTATTATTATTATTATTATTATTATTATTATTATTATTATTTATTGTTTTTTCATGGGGTCATTTTTGTTTTTTTATTCTTATTTGATCTTAATGGGACATGGTGGTTGTTGTTGTTGTTGTTGTTGTTATTATTATTATTTTATTATTAGTATTAATGTTTTTTCATGGGGTCATTTTTATGTTTTCTTATTTGGTCTTAATGGACAGGGTTGTTTATTATTATTATTATTATTATTTTTATTATTATTATTATTATTATTATTATTATTATTATTATTTTTATTATTATTATTATTATTATTATTATTATTTTATTACAAGCTAGGCTATAACCCTAGTTTGAAAAGCAAGATGCCATAAGCCCAAGGGCTCAAACAGGGAAAAATAGCCTAGTGAGGAAAGAAAACAAGGAATTAAATAAACCACAAAAGAAGAATAAACAATCAAAATAAAATATTTCCAGAATAGCAACAATATTTAGATTTTTCTTTAGCCTAACTTCAAAAAATATTTGTAAACATCTAATAATGCTAACTTAAGGAAATGAATAAAAAACGTTTTGGTCCGTTTTTCCAATAAATTACGAAAGAATATAAAATCAATAAATCCAGCCATATGATTCCTTTCTTTAACACGGTTCTTCTTAGGTGATAGGGGTCTTATAATTAGGAGTCCTTTGACCGGACAAGTTCCTCCGCCAGATTGGATATCCAAGAGAGCAAAAATATTTATGATATTTTCTATCATCTTTATCACCTACTTCTTTTACCTGAACTTCTACTTCTACCTCAACTTCTACCTTCTACCTCTACTTCTGCCTGTACCTTTGCCTGTACCTTCTACCTTTACCTTTACCTCTGCCTCTGCCTCTATCTTCTACATCTACCTCTACCTCAACGTCAACCTTCTACCTCAACCTGAACTCAACCTTTTACCTCTACCTGTACCTCAACCTCCTACCTCTACCTCAACCTCCTACCTCTACCTCAACCTTCTACCTCTATGTCTACCTATACCTCTACGTCTACCTATACCTCTACGTCTACCTCTACCTCAACTCAACCTTCTACCCCTACCTCTACCTCTACCTCAACTCAACCTTCTACCTCTACCTTAACCTTCTACCGTCTACCTCTACCTCAGCTCAACCTTCTACCTCTACCTTAACCTTCTACCGTCTACCTCTACTACTACCTCAACCTTCTACCTCTACTTTCTACCTCAACCTCTACTTTCTACCTCAACCTCTACTTTTTACCCCAACCTCTACTTTCTACCTCAACCTCTACCTCAACCTCAACTCAACCTTCTACCTTCTACCTCTACTTCCACCTCTACCTTCTACCTCTACCTATTCCCTTCTACCTTCTACATCTAGCTCTACCTCAACATCCACCTAAGTGAAAGGTCGACTCCTCCCTCCCTCCCTTCCTTCCCCAAATTGAATAGTAATGACTTTCACAGCCAACAATGGGCCACTGAAGATAGCATCTTATGACCAGAGAACTTATTGCCTGGCGATCAGAAGTAGAGCAAAAACCATTATCAATTTCAGCATTCGGGTTCATGAGGCTTATTTGTCCTTTGTATTTGTACGTTGTAATACACGATTCGATTAATTGATTTTTCATTGAATGTCAAGGTTAATCAAAATCCTGAGAACTCCTAGAGAACTAATGCCAAGGTCGTAACTCATTCAGTATTTTGTAAAACTCCTTCAAGTTTAGGAGTTTTTAAGTACCATTAATCCACTAAACTTAATCAGAAAAATACCTGTTTGAAATTTAAAATCAAGGTAGAAGACTGAACTATATTTAGAGCATATTAAAGTATCACTTTTGTGTGACTTTGGTTGGCTTTTGTATCTAAAATATAAGTAATATTTTAGGATATTATGTTATTGTAAGACAGTCTTCTTTGACAAGAATTATTTTACATCCACTGAATTCCGCAATTTATAAACTTTCCTCACTGTCGGCCATCTTTTCTTAACTTGAAAATGTTTATTAATAGATTATTTGCATTGCTAATAAATACATTTGATGTTTTGTCATATATTATGAGCATTGGAGAATTAAATTTAAAGATATTGGAATACACGAACATTAAAAGTCAAAATGCCTTAAACACTTCGGAAATTTAATTTAAAAGAAAATCTGAAATTACCAGCAGTGCAAAATTAAAATAATTGCAGAGCGTTTTTAGCTGTATTCAAAGAAACTCATACAAGGTTATAAAAAATCATCATTGATATTTATTTACTATAGTGCAATCTGATGGAATGAGCCATACGCTTAAATGTTATAAATATATGATAAATGAGGCTTTTGGGAGGTTATAAATTGACGATATTTTGAGAAATCTCTAAATATGTAATATTGGCTTCACGAGTCCTTATCTAGATTTTTATGTAATTCGTTAAACGTCGAGATTGCAGTTGTTAAAAGTGGTAGTGCTTCCAATTGACCTTCGGAGCGAATGACAGTATACTATATATACAGTATATATATAAATATATATATATAAGTATATATATATATATATATATATATATACATATGTATGTATATATATGTATTATATATATATATATTTACATATATATATGTGTGTATATGTATATGTGTGTGTATTTATATCTATATATTATTTTATATATATATATATATATATATATATATATATATATATATATATATATATATATATATGTGTGTGTGTGTGTGTGTGTGTACGTATGTAATATACAGCATATGTATATTTATATCTATATATATATATATATATATATTATGTTATATATACAGTATATTTTTGTGTTTGTATTGAATAGCGTAACGGTGTGTTGACTCCATTACCCACCCACGGAAGGTCCAATCATCCATTGTTGATACACAGGTGAGTGATAGGCTCCTCACCTCATGTTTGGTAGATCATGGATCGCCTCCAGATATCTCCCACAATAAAGATTTTGCATTTGATTAATAAAAACATATTGCGAAACTTTACGCTTGTCATATGTTGCACGAGTTGCACAACCTGCATTGTGTATATCACCTTTTCCACTTGTGTTTCGAAGAGTTTGAGACTACCTTAGGCTCTGTAGATTTAAGATCTGACTCTACCTTAGACCCTGTAGATTTAAGATCTGAGACTACCTTAGACCCTGTAGATTTAAGATCTGAGACTACCTTAGACCCTGTAGATTTAAGATCTGAGACTACCTTAGACCCTGTAGATTTAAGATATGTTACTTAAAATGTTAAGGTTAAAGGCGTCTGGTTTCAGTTTCATCAGAATAGATGCTCACCAGAACGTCAGCCGGGATAGCCCAGTCCCCACTGTTGGTGCGCAACCACAGCAGTGGCCTCCCCAGTAAACAGCTTAACTGGAAGTCCCGGGCTGGGATCGATCTACTGCCATGCGCATGCTAGGCGAACAGGTTACCATTGTACTATCCAGGAGGCTAGGTCAGATAATGTATGTATTTTGGAAACCCGTACTGAGAATTATGCTCCATTTGTTGTTGTATTTTCTTCACGTTATAATTTCCATTATTATGAATTATAACAGCTGCCTGCCGGGATCTTCAGTTTAAACTGTCTACTGGGAAGGCCATTACTGTGGTTGAGCACCACAGTGGGGTGTTGGGCTTGCCCGGCTGAAGTGTTGGTGAGCATCTATTCTATTATTATTATTATTACTATCCAAGCTACAACCCTAATTGAAAAAGCAAGATGCTATAAGCCCAGGGGCTCCAACAGGGAAAAATAGCCCAGTGAGGAAAGGAAATAAGAAAATAAATAAATGAAGAGAACAAATTAACAATAAATTATTCTGAAAAAAGTAACATCAAAACAGATATGTCATATATACACTATTAACAACGTCAAAAACAAATATGTCATATATAAACTATAAAACTCATGTCCGCCTGGTCAACAAAAAAGCATT
Source organism: Palaemon carinicauda (assembly GCF_036898095.1). Classification (NCBI taxonomy): domain Eukaryota; kingdom Metazoa; phylum Arthropoda; class Malacostraca; order Decapoda; family Palaemonidae; genus Palaemon; species Palaemon carinicauda. The sequence continues at coordinate 31,201,167 of NC_090726.1, read as the reverse complement.
TGCTCCAACTTTGAACTTTTGAAGTTTTACTAATTCAACTACCTGATTAGGAAGATCATTCCACAACTTGGTAACAGCTGGAATAAAACTTCTAGAGTACTGCGTAGTATTGAGCCTCATGATGGAGAAGGCCTGGCTATTATGAAACTGGAACCGAAACCAGACCTTTAACCTTTAGTTGTTGTAATTGTACCATCAGAAGTCGTGGAAGTATCGACGTAATAGCAGTGATTAGATTAATATCTTGTTTCAAACCCGTTAGGACTGAGGCGAAATAGAAAAATAAATTGACAAACCTGTGCTATATCTATGAAAGTAAACTGAAGGAAATAATGAAAGACAATTCATCGTAATGACAGTGCATTCGTCGATCATTAGCAGTTGTGGTTGTTAATGCTGATTTCGCCTTCTGATATCATAAGTCTTATTGTCATTTCTTTTTATTTGATTTTAGTCTTGATCTACGACGCTCGAGTATGGAATTATTTATTGCATATCCTCAGAAATTTACTTTCACTATATAATTTCGTTGGGGGGTATAGAGTTTAACTCTCTCTCTCTCTCTCTCTCTCTCTCTCTCTCTCTCTCTCTCTCTCTCTCTCTCTCTCTCTCTCTCTCTCTCTCTCCTGTATATATATATATATATATATATATATATATATATATATATATATATATATTTATATATATATATCCAATTTTTAAGGTAGGAAGCTTATCTAAAACAATGTTATTGTCTGTTTTTATATATCGTATAATAATCTGGGGATGGATATGTTAATTTCTCTCTGTCCCCTCGCTACACACACACACACACACACACACACACACACACACACACACACACACACACACACACACACACACATACATATATATACAGTATATATATATATATATATATATATATATATATATATATATATATATATATATATAACCACCAACCACTGAAAAGTAGGCCAACGCCAAATTAATGTACCTGCATTTATGGATCAATATATCATCTTAATAATATATAATCTGTAAAGGACAGAATACACGTACCCATCTACCTTGACCAGCATTTGAGATAGTTTTTTTCCTTTTTTTCTTTTTAGTTGATTTCCTTTCGTTATGGTTTACAATTTACTGCTGCAATTTCCTTTGTTTTTATCTACTGCATATGTTCTGTTATTAACGAAATTGTAGTCTATTTTGCAGTATATCCATCTATCTATATGTATCTATTTATCTCTACAATATCTATCTGTCTATCTCTACATTATCTATCTGTTTATCTATCTATCTATCTCTACATTATCTATCTGTTTATCTATCTATCTATCTATCTATGTATATATATATATATATATATATATATATATATATATATATATATATACACAGTATCTATATGTCTATCTATCTATATCTACAGTATTTATCTATACCTACAATATCTATCTATACCTACAATATCTATCTATCTATGTCTACAGTATCTATCTATCTATGTCTACAGTATCTATATATACCTATGGTATCTATCTATACCTATGGTATCTATCTATACCTATGGTATCTATCTATACCTATGGTATCTATCTATACCTATGGTATCTATCTATTTACAGTATCTATCTATACCTACAGTATCTATCTATCTACAGTATCTATCTATCTATACCCTATGGTATCTATCTATCTATATATCTATACCTACATTATCGATCTATCTATTTATCTACATATATACTGTATATTTACATATACATACATACGCGCACTTTTAAAATAATTACCCAGCACTTGGCCTTTAGAGATGCATTCTATCAGCTGGGTTTTTTTCGCTCGTGTTTCTTAGCCTTTTTTTAGATAATTTCACTAGAAGAGACCTTTGTAAAACCTCTGTAAGAGATTGCAGGAATCAGATTTTTCTGAGAAAGGTTTCACTCTTAATGCGGATGTACGTTTGGTTTGTATGTTTGGTTTTGGCGTTTTTTTTATATAATGACATTTTATTCATAATGTAGATTTCAGATTTACAGAGGTTATTCATTTGTCGTTCATTTCAATGTGTAAGCTCTAAATAATGATTTCTTTTTTGTACTTTATTATGTCGTGTTGATTTTATAGTGATGTGTGTAAGTTTATATATATATATATATATATATATATATATATATATATATATATATATATATATATAAATATATATACATACATACATACACACACAGTTATATATATATATATATATATATATATATATATATATATATATATATATATATATATATATACATACACACAGTAATATATATATATATATATATATATATATATATATATATATTTATATAAAATATATATATATACATACACACATATATATATACATACATATATATATGAATATGTATATATATATATATATATATATATATATATATATATATATATATTATGTGTGTGAATGCAACAATTAATTTAGCGAATGCAATGAAAAACAATCAATAGTATTTATGCAATGAAGATAAAACGGAACAGCATAACAGCAGTTACCTTTAGGTGGCATTTTCTGCCCTTACCTTGGCCAGGGTTCTGTGACGTCAAATGTAAACAGATCTGCGTTGCCTGTTTACCTCCATGAAAACTTTCACGTATTTTTCGTTGAGAGGAATTAACTATTTGATTTCCCTTTATAATTAGTGTATTTTATATATAATACGCCTTTTAAAGACTAATAGGAAAAACTATTTGATATGAAGTAAGTAAATGATGTTTTGCCGACGCCAGAGAATCAACCGATTGGAAAGGTTAGTGAAAGGTAGCAACCCGGTCGGCACAATCGCCAAAGCTGGGTGAATCAGCGCCGAAAAATGTGTGACGTCACTCTGGCTCCAATAACTACGAACAGAATGTTGTTTTTAATCTTGAAACTCATTTCCCAGGATAAACTTCTTGTTTGTTTATAACTAGAATCTTCAGCAACATGAGGTTATATGTATTACTAATGAAGTAACGATTGAAAGTATATTTGTAGTTGCTGTTAAGCCATAAAACTTTAATGCGCAATGTGTTGATTCTTTTGTTACATACAGCCTGGTCAGGCGTTGCGTAATGGGAGAGCAAAAGAGAACCGCTTTTATTTAAAGGCAAAATTACTAGATTTAGTTAGTAAACTTCTCGTTGTATTAGTATTTCTCAATAGAACAGAGCATTTTCGTCAAGTGTAAGTTACTGACTTCTGGAAATCTAAAGAAAGTTTACAGGGGTAAACGAAAATGTAACAGTCGTTCTTTGTATTTTATTCCTGGTTCATTGTTTTGATTTGATTATTCATGAGATTGCGAGTTTGTTTTTAGTTTGAAATTTGTAAACAGGTGATTGTTTTCCTATTGATTCGGAAAATATCTGTTATTTAGTTGAGATATGTTGATTTTCAGCTGCTGAGCGAAGAATAAACTTATATATATATATATATATATATATATATATATATATATAGGCCCCTATATATATATATATATATATATATATATATATATATATATATATATATATATATATATATAGGCCCCTATATATATATATATATATATATATATATATATATATATAGGCCCCTATATATATATATATATATATATATATATATATATATATATATA